>NC_063162.1:1648672-1948672 GCF_023159225.1 Perognathus longimembris pacificus | reverse complement strand
ACATCTCCCCGTGTCCCCAGTGAAGCGATTTCATTTAAACTCTTCAAGAACCCAGCGCTGTGGTTCAGCGTGATCTCCAGTGGTGCGTCCACATCGGCAAAGGCAGTTTCCTGTACCGTACGTGAAAGAAGCCTTTGGTCTTTGCGAATTACATTTCATTTTCCTTCCGGCGTTCGCCGAGGCCACTTCTTGCCCAGGTTAGTGTTTGGGGCTTTCTTCTTGCCGATAGGCCTCTCCTCTCCCAGGCTGTAAAAGGTCTCCCGGTGACACTGTTGGATCTATTATTTTTAATGCTTCTACTCTTCCCTAGGTGATAGCCAAAACAGAGCCGACTTTGATTCTAAAATTCAGAGGGCGGGAGAGATCAACGAGCTGACAATTTCACCCATTCAGCTTGGAGACAATCATTTTGTGACAAACTTCTCTGCCCACAGACTGGTTTTCTTTTTCCTGCAGTTTTCTAGGAGCCCAGAGTGGCAATTTCACAACCCCAGACAGGAAGGAGGTAGCTGGTGTTCTGGCACGATGGACAAAGTCATTGTGGGAGTGACCGAGGAGCAGGCGGAAGCACAGACGGTGGCCCTGCTGGAGGGCACTGGGCGCGCTGGCCAGGTCCGGTTCAGTGGTGTTAGCTCACAGCAAGGGCGTCTCAGGTAGCTGCTCAATAGGGACCCAGAGGACTGTGCTGTGCACGGCAAGTGCTGGTCCTCTCCTGTCCCATGAAGACATTTTCCTTCTTGTTCACACAGAGATGTAAATTTTCCAGAGCACGTCATGTATTGAAAAGAAGCTCTGAGAAGGCGGCAAAACGGCTGGGTGCCTGCCACTAGGTGTACAGCCCCGTGCACAGCCGTCGAAGGCCGGTGGGAACCTTGGGTTGGATCTGGGCAGACGTCTGCTCTTTGACTTAGACGAGAGAGGAGAGAGGAGCCTGGTCGCAGCACAGTTCGTCGAGGACCCGCAGGACAGGCCCCGATCCGCCTGCAGAACTCCCCTTCCTGGCCTCCCAGCCCAGAGGTCACCAGCGAGGGTCAGCTGCCTGAGCAGGGCGCCTGGAGAGAGGCAGCGGGGACTGCCTCCATGTCGGGGTCTGCCACTGCCGGTGTGGCACCCCGAGGGGCAGCTCCGGTGCGTGGGGTCTCCCCAGCAAAAGAGCCAGGCCTAGCGGTGGCCACCCAAACCGGGTGGACGTGGAGGACGTCGGTCAGAACTCACCCTCCCTCGCTGCCCCTCGTGGCTCCTGGGGTGCGAGTGTGGGGCAGAAGGTGCCAGGTCTGGAAAGGCCTTGCTGTGGCTGTTGCCCAGTGGCTGGCTGGGGGAGGGCTGAGCGGGGGAGGGGGGCTCGGTGGTGGGGGCCTGGAGGTAGAAGCTCTGGAGCCCTGTGCCAGGCAGAGGTCTGGCCTCCTCCTCTCGCGGTGGCACTGACCGGGCAAGCGATTGAACCTCGCCAAGCTTCATTGCGTGTGTCAATGCTTGGCCCAAGTCTGGATAATTGGCTGTCAAACAATGCCTAGGAGCCAGATTCGGCTTAATTGGCTTAGGTTTTGTTTGTTTTTCTGGTCTTAAGAAACTGTAATTTAGCAGGAGGGTGGAGAAGGAAGGAGGCCAGGATCTGAGGGATGAAGCTAAAACTTTCATCCAGCAGCCCTAAGCAAGTCCTGAGAGCAACTGACACAAAGTCCTAGGGTCCTTGTGTCTGACCTGCGCCCCACCTTCCAACCCAACCACACCCTCCCCTCTTTGCACACATGCCTGAAGCTTCTTTGAAAAATGTTACCTTGCTTTTACCTTTTCAAAAGAAAGAACCAGAAGAAGACACACAGTGGCGTGTTGGAAGCAATCTTGGGGGTTCCCTCTCTGAATTCACCAGAAGGCCACTCTGAGGGCCAGTGGTTCCCGCAGGAGCTGTTCCCCCAGGCTGTGGGGTGCCCCGGCGTTGCCTCTCCCCGACTCTGAGGGCCAGTGGTTCCCGCAGGAGCTGTTCCCCCAGGCTGTGGGTGCCCCGGCGTTGCCTCTCCCCGACTCTGAGGGCCAGTGGTTCCCGCAGGAGCTGTTCCCCCAGGCTGTGGGGTGCCCTGGCGTTGCCTCTCCCCCACCTGCTCCTCCCTCCTTGGAGGTCACTTGGATGGAGCCCAACATCCATGATGACCAGTCTTAACAGTGAGTCTGAATGCTCCAGAAATTCCCGGTGCTGTGTTCCATCTCTTGGGACATAGCACTGCAGGGGTGCAAGGGTGTCCCTTCATGGGATGACCCCCAGCTGCCCCCGTGGTGGCGCTAGTGGTGCCCCCTCCAGGTATGCAGAGATGCAGAGGAGGAGCGGTTAATAAGGACACCGACGAGGAGGGGTTAATGCATCCAGGCAGCAGGTCCGAGCCTTTCCAGTGCTCGGGGTGGTCAGATTCCTGCACCCCTGCAGCTGGCTGGGTGTGGGTGCCGCACTCAGCCACGGTCTGCTGTCACCTGACGCCCGGTGACCGTGGCACACCTCACTGGCCCGCATTTTCTCCGCTGCTGGCTGGGCTGCGGCTTTTCTCGGGGCTGTGTGCTCGTCCCACTGGTTTTAGGGCGTTCCTTGTTTGTGCCGACCACGCACCTCCCGCAGCTCCGCGAGCCCTTTCTTCCCCGCCGACACCGGCCTCGGTGTCTCATTTTAGAAATCTGTACTGCAAATGAGCCCGGGGTGCATTTCTAGCCTTATCTCTAACGATCAGAGGGCGGGGACGGGGCAGAGGCAAGCGGAGCAAACGTAACTCCATTTTCTTCTGAAGTCTTCTGAAGTCTGACACAACATGGCCTGGAGAAGTTCAGGTGAGAGGGGTCAGGGCAGGGCCTGGGCCCCGAGGCCTCCCTGGCCGCTTCCCGCATCATCGCCCCGTTTCTCCCTTGCAGGGTCCCGTACCGGAAACACAATCCTCGGTGAGGTGACACAGGCAGCTCTTTCCTCCTCACTGGCCCTGCTGAGGCGATCGCGTAGCTGTCTGTCCTCACGGGGCGCCCGGGAGGGGCCGGGCGTGTAGCGTGAAGCCCTGCACGCACTGCCGGGGCGTGCCTCGTGGCGGGGTGGCCCAGCCTCCGGGGGCCCCGACGCAGAGCCCCTTCTCCAGCAGCTGCAGTGTGGATGTCGCTGCCGCCTCATCACTCCAACGCCGAAAACACCACGGACTCTCAAATCAATGAGAAGCACGTCAACATCTCAATTTATCTTCCCTATGTTAGGAAAAAAAAAAACAACACTCCAAAGATCAAGGCCTGAAACTCGCAGAATCCCTGCTACCTTCAGCCTGGTGGGAAGAAGCAGGCTCGAAAACTGCTTCTGAGACACAAATGGCGCCGGTGAAGCTCGAGGGCTGAGAGCCGGTGCTTAAGCACACGATCCACGATCCCGCGTGACCCGTCTGTCTTCAAGGCGGCCAGCCCGCGGAGGAGGGGCCTCCTTGTTGGCAACTGGGGGGCGCCTGGGCCAGGACCGCCTCCGCCATCAACCCGGAGCACAGGTCCCGGCTCCTGGCAGCACAGGAGAGGACTCTTCCTGGACTTCCTAGGTGTGTGTGTGTGTGCGCGCGCGTGCACCTGCATGCACGCATACATATGGAAATGCAGAAATGAATAGATAGGTGAGAGGAAAGGGGCCAGGATTACCCCGACTCCGCATGGACCCCTCTCTTCTCCTGCCGGCGGGCATGTGGCCCTCCACAGTGCCAGCCGGGTCTTCCGAATTCCGGGAGCCGATCTCCCCCCGGAGAGGAACGTTCTGGACAGGGAGCCCGGCCGTGGTCTGAGCTGGGAACCTAGTGGGGCATTTGTCAGGCTTGTTTCCGCTCCCCTGGGGGAGAATGACACTTGGCTCAGCCCTACTTCTGGGGTGTGGACAGGGTGGCTTCAGGCACCTCTAGGATGGAGTGGTCAGGAGGGGTGATGGCTACAGCTCCAGGAGGGAGAAACACCCAAGACCAGGGGTATCACAGGAAAAGAAAACAAAATCCCTGAGAGCCACAGCTCCCACCAGAACTTCCCTTCTGGTTCATAATGGGATGCAGTCGGTGTCTCCCGCGTGCCGTGAACCAAGTGCTGTCGATCTCTAAGTGCCGGCCGTGTGCCCCAGTGGGTAGATTTTGGACTACTAGGTTGAAAATGGCACGGTCCCCGCCCTGGACACACCTGCAGGGAGGAGGCAGATGCTGAGGAGTGGCTACGCCGTCGGAGCCCCGCAGGAACTAATGCAGAGGTGGGGCTGGGGGGAGGTACTGGCCCAGCGGCGTGGGCAGGTGGGGACCAGGCCACCCTGTCATCTCCCTGCCCAAGAGAGAGGGAGGCAGGAGGAGTTGGGGCACACACAGCAGACTCCAGTGCCTGAGGGGATTCCGAGCTGTCATAATGAACACAGAAGCCAGGCTTCAACTTGCACATCTGTCTAAATAACAGGCTGAAAAAATCCAGCTAAGGAAGATGCATCTGAATGATTCCTGAGCCATTATCACTAAAGTAATAACCATACATCTTGGGCAGATGGGAAATAATAACCCCACACCCAGTGGCTAGTGCAGCATTCCATCTTTCATTGTCATCTGTTTCTTGAACCAGTAACGCCCCGTGTTCTGTGTGAACACAGTTGCAGCAACTGGTGTATCTGGGCTCCATGAGAAGCTTGGACGACAAGTTCTCCTGGGTGCTGGGGTGAGGCCTGGGATGAGGGGTGAGGCCTGAGGCCCGGGGTGAGGCCTGAGGCCTAGGATGAGGGGTTTAGGCCTGCGGCCCGGGATGAGGCCTGAGGCCTGGGGTAAGGCCTGAGGCCTGGGGTGAGGGGTGAGGCCTGGGGTGAGGCCTGAGGCCTGGGATAAGCCCTGAGGCCCGGGATGAGGCCTGCGGCCCGGGGTGAGGGGTGAGGCCTGAGGCTTGGGGTGAGGCCTGAGGCTTGGGGTGAGGCCTGAGGCCTGGGATGAGGGGTGAGGCCTGAGGCCTGGGATGAGGCCTGAGGCCCGGGGTGAGGCCTGAGGCCCGGGGTGAGGGGTGAGGCCTGAGGCCTGGGCTGAGGGGTGAGGCCTGCGGCCCGGGGTGAGGGGTGAGGCCTGAGGCCTGGGGTGAGGCCTGAGGCCCGGGGTGAGGGGTGAGGCCTGAGGCCTGGGCTGAGGGGTGAGGCCTGAGGCCTGGGCAGAGGGGTGAGGCCTGAGGCCCGGGCTGAGGGGTGAGGCCTGAGGCCTGGGCAGAGGGGTGAGGCCTGAGGCCTGGGCTGAGGGGTGAGGCCTGAGGCCTGGGCAGAGGGGTGAGGCCTGAGGCCTGGGCAGAGGGGTGAGGCCCGGGGTGAGGCCTGAGGCCCTGGGGCACGGGCAGCTGGACACAATTACCTCCAATTACCTGAAGTCTGAGTCCCCCAATCCACACAGCGTGTCTTGTTTAATTCATCAGGCCATGGACGAGGTGAGAAACCTCTAAACATCCCAACACCACAGCGTGGCGTAGTTGAAATCAGTTTCCTTACCTGGGTATCGCTACTCATTCTGTAATGTGGGCAGCGTCCTGGAAGTGTGGGCTCCTCAGCCGTGGTGACTGACAGCAGCCTCGTTCTGGGTGGACGCCCGACTCAGTCGCAGACTCCCCCGTGCCTGGCACACACCGCGGGGCATGGATGGGGATGTAGATGCAGAGCACCCCTCACTGGAAGGGGCTTCTCCCCTGGCTGGGCCTCAGGGAGGGCCGAGTTCTGCTGCCACCACAGGGCACGTGCTGGCCATTGACCTCTGCCCCTCAGCCTTTGTGTGAAGAAAATGGCCTGAGGGGGGCAAGGGAGGAATTACCGGTGGAGGGACGGTGGCACCGGAGGAATTATTGATTGATTGGCTCCCCAACAGGACCTGTATCTCATGCATTGGAGGAATTATTGATTGGCTCCCCAACAAGACCTGTATCCCATGCATTGGAGGAATTATTGATTGGCTCCCCAACAGGACCTGTATCCCATGCATTGGAGGAATTATTGATTGGCTCCCCAACAGGACCTGTATCCCATGCATCTTCGTGATCGTTTTTCATAGGAATGACCTTGGGAACGCACTCTGTAGATGCAACCACGGAATAAACACGAGTAACTTTCATGCAAAGTAGGAGCCGGGATTAGGTCTTGGCACAGGGGAAGAAAAGGTGTTAGTGTGATAACCCAAGGGGCAGGAAGTCCCCCCCCCCCATGCTGTCACTCCTCCCCCCATGGGGCATCAAAGGGGCTCTGCCCCATGTTGAGGTCACCGCCCTGCCCTCCCACTGGGGGTCAGGGACTAGATATAAGGGGGCAGAGGGTCTGGATCGCAATAGCCAGGCTCTCCTCAGGCCTGAGGACAGGAGAGGCCCGAATCCAGGCCTGCAGAGAGCTAAGAGGCCTGCGGGGAACAGAGACCTGGGGAGAGTGGAGGCCTGCAGAGCTCCAAGGGGTCTGCGGAGAAGAGAGGCCTGTGGAAAGGAAGAAGGGGGACAAACCTCGCCCCCTTGGAGGCTGCAGCTGCCCCGAGTTCCAAGGTAGCTGGGGCAAGGCAATTGCAAACTGAGTCATAAAACTCTGTTGTCACCTTTAACTGGGTCCTGGTGGATTTTGTCGCTCCCGGGTCGTTACATTAGCAGAAAACACAAAAACCCTAGTGCCTAATGAAGTCTGGAGTTGAGCAAATGGCTGTTGAGCAATATGGCTGCCCGAGCTGTGGCACACGTGTCTTGCGCGTGTAAGGTCAGGGAAGCAGGTAAACGGTGCAGTAGATAGAGATCTGCATGCTACAGCTCTGTGTAAACCTAAAACTATCCCGAAAGTGAGGAATCTATTAAAACATGAACGAAAGACTAACTGGGCTGAGGAGGGCCGGCGGGGAGGCAAATGGGGGGTGGAGGGGGGGCGGAGGGGGACGGAGGGGCAGCGGAGGGGGGACACAGGACGGAGGGGGGCTGAGGGGCGGCGGAGGGGGCTGCCTGCCGCGTCTGCAGGTGGCGCTGCCTCTCTCCAGCCCGCTGTCGCCCGGGCAGCCCCCACACCCGCACTGCTATCGACTCTGCTGGGCGAGCTGCTCTTCCTTGTAACCTGGCAGGCGGTGCACCTGTGTTCTGACGGGCACGCGTGTGGACATGCGCACCCACACACTCACACACGGGCTCCTGTCCTGGTCTCCCGGGGACCGGCCTGGGGGATGCCCGTGGACACAGCTGAGTGATGATGAAGAAGCTGCGTGTTTTCCAGCCTGTGGTGGGCGCGCTCGAGGGCCAGGGCCGCGTACACTTTCCCGAGGCTGTGCTGAGCGACAGCCGACACCCTCACGCGAGGAACGGAAGGGAAGGTTATCTTGCCGACGAGCTGGCAACCGCCTGTGGACGCAAGACACACAGGTTCCATCCACTGGAAGCCCTCCCCAGCCCTCGCCCCGTAGCCATCTTAACTTCCGCAGGAAGCCAGAGGAGCAACGATCGGCAAGAAAAATATTGCTGCTCTGTCTAAACCTAGTTTCTACTTACGAGGTTTCCGGATCAGGAATATTATTCCTTGTCTCAGCTGCTAATTAAGTAAAATATTTTTAGCATTTCAGAATCTTCTTTTAAAGCTGCTCTTGGCTTAGAAAAGGATGGCTGTATTTATACAGCGTGACGTCTTTGTAGCTAGGTTCTTACGCTGGACAGATGTGTGGCGGCACTGAGAAGCGGGGACAGAATTGCAGGCTCGGCAGAGACGGCAGGGACTGAATTAAATCTTCCCGGGGACAGAGGCAGGACGGGAGTGAGGATGCTTTCTATGACCAAGAGAGAGGCCGACGCGGTTGCCCTCGCTTCTCTCCCAGATGAGGGGTGGGAATCCGCTGCGGGTTTGCCGAGGGTAGGGAGGCCGCACACCCCGGGTCTGTCCCTGCTGGGGCTCCCGCCCTCCCTGACATCTGAGGTGTGGTGGTGGCAGAAGGCTTGGTGCTGTGGTCACGGCTGGAACATGGTATGGGGGGGAGGGGGAGGAGGGGCCTTCTCTACCGGTCCAGGTAGAAGGAGGGGGTAAGGGGAGGAGACACACTGGTGGAAAGGCCTCGGGAGCCAGCGGCAGCAGCGGTCTCATTCCCAGCCCGGTCGGAGATGCTGGCCGCTTCCTGGGGGAGGCCAGAGGCAGCGTCTGGAGTGGGAGAGAGAGGCCTTGGCATGGCAGCGTCCGGATCGGCTCATGGCCCCGTTCTCGTCCTGGCTGGCGTCCCTCAGCTCAGGAGGGTGATGTACACGCCTTCCACCTGCCCTGCCGAGGCTCCCCCTGGAGCCGCCGCCCCCGGGCGCCGCGCCGGCCCCGGGTCCTCCGCCGTGGCCCGTGCCCTCAGCGGCTCTCCTGCTCCGCACCCGGTGCCGGGCAGTCGGCACCCGGGACCGTGGGCCGTGTGCAGTCCGTCCACACCACAGACGCACACGGTGTTTCAGCTGCTCCTGTCGCCTCCAGCCGCCTAAGGGCAAGAGCAGAACCCGCAGCCTCCTAGAGGCGGCTCCAAAATCAAAAGAGCCGGTATGCTTTAATTTTCACTGTGGCCCAAAGTGAATTTGGCAGCAAAATGTGCTATGATCTGACGTGGAGCTGTTCAACTGTCTTCACCGCGGTGTTTGGCAGTGGTGTGTCCACGCGTCCAGCCCAGTGGCAAGTGTCCATGACACGCAGGGCAGAAGCGGGCACCATCGCCAGTCTCGCCTGCGTGTTCCGACACGCCCGCCACTCAAGCAAGCCCTCTGCAGAGCTCCAGCGACGATGGCCCTCTTGGTGGAAGTTGTGCTTTGGCAATCAGAAGGTTGACTTACATATCCTGATAAGAGAATATTTTTTACTAAGTTCGTTAAAGGTTGTACAGTGCACCGCACGGCAGGACTGAAATTAGGACTGCACTGTGGAGGCAAGAAAGGCTTTCGCCGCGAGATGGAATTGTTTTGGATGGCATCTGAGACCCACAGCACACTTTCGGCCTGCGTCCCGGGCTGCCCGCCCCCGGTGCTTCTCGGCTCTCAGAAGGAAGGCTTGGGTTCCTGCTGACGGAAAGTGAACTGCAGATAATTAATTGAGGCCATTGGAGGAGCAAGAGGATCGGAGAACAGGGAAACAGGGAGAGACAGGTGATTGATACTGTTTTCAGTAGCTTAGCATTGAGAACCAATTTGCTAAGGAAAAAGTTATTGGATTATACAGAACTAGCCTACAACTCAACGCTTGGTGACGGACTTTATTCTCTGTAAACATAAACCAAGTTCCCGCATGTTCTCAAAATTACTTGTTTGACTTACAGCTTTCAATTGGACAACAAGTTGTTTATTTATTTAAACACACACACACACACACACACACACACACACACACACACACACACACACACAGAGTAAGCCCGGAATACATCAACGGCAAACAAGACCTGATTGAGCTGAAACTTAGAAGCCCTGCAGAGGCCGTCCAGGCCATAGCACAGGGAATTTAAAATGGCTGGTGAAGAAACTCCATCTCTCTCTGGTGTAAGGTGACGCTCGGTTGGACCCTGCCATTGGGAAAGTGCCATTCTCCGAAGGCCTGTTTTCCTATTTTCATTCCATTGCTCCGTGATTCAAGTAAATGACCCTGTCAAGCCTGCCTGGAAGATGGCCACTCTCCTGCCCTGTTTTCCTGCTTTTATTCCACCTCTCCATTGTCCAGGTTGATACCTTAGTGGAGAAGACAAACACTCTCCCTGTCTTATTTCTTTGGCCCTGCTCTCCATGTTCAAAGTTGAAATACAAATGGAGCCTGTTACAGAAGACAAGCTCTCTCTCTCTCTCTCTCTTGTTTTCTTCCTCCCATTCCCTCTCTCTGCGGTCAAAGTTGATGTCCCATTGGAGCCTGCCATGATAGACAGACCCACTCCTGTGTCCTTCCTGGCCTTATTCCATCCCTCTGTGGTCCAAGCCAGTGTCCAGTGGATTCTGCCATGGTAGATGGTCACCATGGTATCGCTGGGCTCACTCTGACTCTCTGTGGTCAAAGTGAACACACCTACGGATCCTGACATGGAAAATGGCCACAGTACTGTGTCCCATTTCCCCCTCTCATTCTACCTCTTCGTAGCTGAAGCATACACCCAGTGGCGCCTTTGTGAGGGACGGCCTCTCCTCTGCGTCTGACAACTTGGCTCTCTTCCATCTCTCCCGAGGCCATGTGGACTGACGCCAGACTGAGCTTTGAGTGCGGATCACTGATCACTCAGCAAGCAGATATCACAAGGTGAGCAAGTCTCTCCCCACACTTCCACGATACCCGCAGAGAATGGGAAGACTTTGCTGAAATGTATTTGGAAGTGTAGACTCACCCGCCCATTCCCCAAGTACCGGGAGGGATTTCCCTGCAAAGATCTGCCTGCTCCGTGGACTCCACCGTACCCCAAGACTGCCGCCATCTCCAAGAAGACACACGACACTGGGGTGGGGTCACTGATGGCACGGAAGCATGTCAGCAACTGGCCATGAGGAAGAGCCTCTTCATGCCCAAGCCCGTGCAGGGAAAGAGAGAAAGAAGAGACTAGCCTGTTGCACAGAGTGGATTCCGTTGCGTACAGAGCTGCCCCCATTGAAAGCCAGGCGGGCGGGGGTTGGGAAGGCGGACGGACAAGGGCCACCTGCGCTTAGCAGATGGCCTGCTTTGTGGTAATAGTGTATGAACTTGGCTGGTGGTGGGGAGTGGGAATGGAAGTTTCTGGAACAGCACAAGGGAGACATGAATGGGATCTATGTGGAGTACTGGTACAGAAAGGTGTGGGAGGCAGGCCGGAAGTCTCCGTGACAGCCTTGGTCCCGTAGCCCGCTGCACCGTCTCGCCTGCTCTTAGCGGGGCTGGGTTGAGCCGCTAGGATGCCCGGGCCCTCACAGAGCCAAGTGTGGTGTCTGGTACTTCTGCTAACTCCACAGTGACCTTTGTCTCCCTCCCTGTCCCTGGCACAAGGCAGCTCTGAGCCTCTGAACATCAAACCCTTTTCCCAGGTGTTGTGTGATAGGGAGACCTTGAAGTATTCTCGCTTCATTTGTTGAGATTATTCCTTTTCGTGCTACATTTCCACTGAGCAGGGTTGATACATTTGTCTTCAGCCATTTTGGAGATTCTCGGGGGTTCGTGTTCCTGTGGGAAGACTGCTTTCGCATATCTGCAAAGGGGAGAAGAAACCTTCTGACTAGCTGCCGATGTTGTCAAAACTCCAAGCTCACAAGGGGCAGACCAGACCTCCATCTGCCTCACCTGATCCTTGGTGGCACGGAAAGAGCTTTGTGTCCCCTCCTAGCACCCACAGTCAGCCTCAGATGGAGCCCATCATCTGGGCTTCCTGAGATGAAGGCACCGGTAGTCAGTTCCGAGCTTGTCCAGCCCTGAGCAATGCCCACAGTTTGCCCATGCCTCCTCCCTTCTTGACTTTGGGGTGCCTCGTCCCCCCAAGTCCTGCCGGCTGGCCTGCTCTGCCTGCAGTGGTGGAGATGCCATGAGATTCAGGGTCCCTGGCTTCTCCACGTATCCTCAGCTCCCTGCTGCGGGGTTGAACTTGCGCAGCCAGGCACCCAGAGGCGTGGGCTGAGCTAGAAGGGAGTGGGGTCTACCAAGTGGGTCTCCCCTCAGCCTGGATGGTGCCCATCCCATCCTGTGGCTGCACCCCTCAGGGTCCCCCGAAGCCAGCGGAGTAGATGGAGCATCCGCTGGCCTCTCCCTCCCACCCCAGCGCCCAGCCCAGGTCCTGTGCCCTGCCCTTCACACTGTGTCCCCGGCATATGACAGACCAGCCATCCCTCAGGGGGGTGGGGTGGTACACACCGGTCACACCCGTCACCCTCCAATTCTAGAGGCTGGAAATAGCAAGCGCTGTGCGGGAGGCAGTGGGGGCGACCCAGCAGATGGACAAAACATATTCTATGAATGTATGAAAATACAGACGTTTATTACAAAAAAGATAAGACTAGCAAACATTGAAGAAGCTTTCCAAATTCAATAGCGTCCAACTGTATTCTCAGAAAAGATGGGAGGAAATAATTTAAAAACACAAAACAAATGAACAGTAACTCGCGGGACTGCACTCCCGACGCCGAGAAGTTTCTGTGTTTAAAAGTTGAACCCTGGAAACAAAGAGGCTCTTTGATTGACCGTTAGATGTTTTAAAGCATCTTTTCAGAGCTGCAGCCATCACGAATGAGGTCTCTCGGAGGAGTTCCAAATTCAAGACCGCTTCAGTTCCATCAAAAGGCGAGCTGGGGAGCCCCAGGGCACAGAGGTTCACTGGGAAGGAAGAGCGAGCCTGCGGGGGCAGACTTAAGAAGGGTTCTCAACCCTGCCGGCACATCAAAACCGCCTGCCGGGCTGTGGGGAAAGCCGGCACTCGTCCGGCTCCGGGGCCATTAAATCAGTCCCTGTGCTGGGGAGGGCTGGGCACCTGGACGCTTTCCAAGCTCCCAGCTGCTTCTGACCACAGGCAGCGTTTAGCAAGCCCGACTTAAGCAGGAACCCCCTTCCCTTCCCTGTGGGGGAGCCAGGCGGAGAGGAGAAGGCAAGGCTGGAGGATGGAACTGGCGAGTCGCGACTCCGGTTCCCAGTGGGCAGTTTACAGGGTGGTCCTGCCTTTCTCGGGGGTTACCTTGGGGCACTGCAAGCTCAGTAGAGAAGGTGCTGGAAAAAAGAAGACACACAAGCTTCAAATAGCTTGAACATGTGCCTCACCAATGGGCAGAACCAGTGGTCTCTGCCTTCCCAGTATCCCAGGACTCTCAGGCAGTGAGTCGTCACCTGGCCACTGGGGAGGGCTGGGGCCACTGCCTTGGGAAGCAGGGAGAGGGGCTGGAGTGGGGCAGGGCTGGGTGGGACGGGGCTGAACTGGCAGGCGGTGACTGCACTCAGAGAGACAGCTGGGGCGCAGAGGGTGAGCGGGTCTCTGAAACCCGCCCACCCTGACCTATGGTAAACAGACGAACGTCCTCACAGACCTGACGGACACGGAGTACGGGCTCAGCTGCTGGTCCCGGGACAAGGCAGGTTCCAAGTCTGCAGACAGAGTGGTCTGTCTGCTCTGCGTTTGTAGAGCTCATCTTGAGCAGCAAGGGCCTGGCTGGCAGACTGACTGACCCGAGAGGTAGGTGCTCCACTGGGAGCTACTCTACCAGGGCGAGGGGATGTGGGAAAAGAGGAGAGAAAGAGAATTGCTCACTCACGCCAGGAGGAGAGCAATGGAGAAGGTGAATCACACCGGGAGGAGAGCCAGGGCCATAGTGAATCACACCAGGAGGGGAGCCAGGGCGATGGTGAATCACACCGGGAGGAGAGCCAGGGCGATAGTGAATCACACTAGGAGGAGAGCCAGAGTGATAGTGAATCACACCAGGAGGAGAGCCAGGGCGATGGTGAATCACACCGGGAAGAGAGCCAGGGCCATGGTGAATCACACTAGGAGGAGAGCCAGAGTGATAGTGAATCACACCAGGAGGAGAGCCAGGGCGATGGTGAATCACACCAGGAGGGGAGCCAGAGCCATGGTGAATCACACCAGGAGGGGAGCCAGAGTGATAGTGAATCACACCAGGAGGAGAGCCAAGGCCATGGTGAATCACACCAGGAGGGGAGCCAGGGCCATGGTGAATCACACCGGGAGGAGAGCCAGGGCCATGCTGAACCTCGCTCTGCACCTGGATGCTGTCCAGGCTTTTAGTCTGGCCTGGCACCCACAGAGACCACCGGGGCCAGGGTGCTCGGAGAGCCCAGTCAGCCAGCGCCTATCATATGCCCAGAAATGGGCACTGTGGCTCATGGATGGACACAGCAGGAACCCAGAAGAGCGACATGTACTTTCTCACCCTTTCGTGTGCAATGGACACGCAATCCTACTCAGGGAAACTCGTGTCACTTCCGGAAACGACTGTCTAGGGCCTGGAGATGGAGGAGTCGAATTTCCTCTGCGTAGAGACCTGGCGTGCGGGCCTGGCACTCACATCCTGGCTGTTTGCTCCGCCCATGGTGGATGGGACTCCCGGCCATCACCGCTGGGCGGATGAGGAAGAGCCGGTCCCCGGAGAACACTGGAGGCCACCATTTGCCACCCCTAGGGGACCCTTGGGGGGCAAGGCGCTGCTCTTCCTAGGACGCCCACATTGCTCTTTGGTCTGTGCTAGGAATTCCACCTCACGGGAACAGGGCGCACAGCACTGCCTGGGTGGCTCCCCTCCCCTGGCCCTCCCCTCCCTCGGTGACCCCCCTCCTGGGTTGGTCTGCCTCCCTGCCCCTTCCTAGGCCCCAGAATGGGGTGACGCTGGTTCCGCAGACCACCCATACCACCCAGACCCACGCGACCCACACTAAGCCCATGCAGCACCCCTCAAGTGCAGCAGAAGCCAAACCCATGGCATCCCGGTATTCCAGAAGGTTCCGGACCACTCCTCAGAGCCTGTAGCCTATTGGGCTCGGTAGCCACCTGCCCAAAGAAGACAACTCCTCCGTTCACTCTCTTGCAGAGCCGGCAACGCTTCAGGAAGGAGCTTCCGTGTTCTGTGTGGAGTCATCGACTTCGTCTTTCCTGACAAGGCGCTCCCGTCTTGCACTAGGACCCCTGGGGCGCCGTCTGCATGCCACGCACAATGCCTTCAGTCGAGTCGTCTCCTACAATATGCGGTGCCCCCAAGCCTAAAGGGATGAGCTCTTGTTGGGTTGATGAGGAGCCAGTGGTCGCGTTCACACCCTCGAGCCCGTCCGTCCCCGCCCTCTGTGGTGGCTGCGAGCTCCCGAGGGCCTCTCCTGTCTCTCCCTGGGTCCGTCCTCCCTGAGACGCCTCCCCGAAGGCCGTCAGCTCCGACGGGAAGGGTTTGGGGCCCATCTCTGTGCCCCAGGGACGACGCTACAAGCAGTGCACAAGTGAAGCTCAACTTCCTGTCTCAAAGTCACCCCTGTGCCCCTCCCTCCCCCCCCCGCCCCCGCTGCATGAGCCTCCGGTCACCGATCTGCGGCGATGCTGCAGGGCCACAGGCAGCCGGAGGAGTGACTCGCTCTCCACCAGCCCGCGAGCCTCGGCCGGCCCGAGGAAGGGAACAGCTGCTCGGAGGGATGCTCCTGTCCTCTCTCCTCAGCCTCCTTGGGCGCCTTTAAATGTTTACTTTCAGCAAGAAGCGCGCAAAAAGCCGCCTCCAGGACTCAGCATGCGACCGCAGATGAAGGGGGCTGTGTTTTGCCTCCAGAATGCCGGGCTTTGCGGCCCTGGCAGATCACAGAGAGCTCGGGAAGTGATGTATTATTTACGACGGTAGCTCCCCACCAGCTGGGGAATCTTCCAGCGCCGAGACAGAGCTTAGCTGCTTCCCAGACAGCCCCGGGAAGGATCAGCTCTGTCCTCCAGGCAGATTCACGACTGGGAGGCCGAGGACGGAGGAGGCCAAAGGCAGGCAGCCTGTCCAGGGCTGGGGAGACCTGTCCCGGACACGGATGGCTGCCACTGGAACCTTCCGTGTGAGTTCAGAAACGTCTCTGCAGCTGGGGCTGCTCACTGGGTGGGGCTCTGTCCGTCCAGCCGCACCGCCCACTGTATAAAATAGGAGCAGATGTAGCTAACTCGGAAGTGGACGTTCAGGAGTTTTTTCGGTTTCTCTAGACGGGCACCAACGACGGGAGCCTCGTGGGGAATGCCAGCGAATGGAGGACGGGGGCGGGGGGGCTGACCGCCGCTGTAAACCGCACATCGGTGGTGTCTCTGGCAGCCAGGCCAGGCCCAGGGCAGCCACCTCGGTGGGCCCGGCTCCGATGGGCATCTCCGTCCCTGCCTCTGCTTTCCTGGTTCACATCACTGGGGTCCATCTTGGAGCTCTGCCAGGATTCCAGCCCTTCTCACCCCACGGAGCAGAAAGCCGCATCCCGCCAGCCGGTGCGGTCCCTGGACGGACGTCAGATTTGAGCACGAGAGGCAGCTATTCGCCTATGGCTCCCGGGGACAGGCCGCCCCCCTGGCACGGCGGTGGCGGCCGTGGGGTGGGGGTCCCCTTCACACGGCTAAGGGCCGAGGCTGCTGCGGGTTATCCACCTCCAGTCGCAGTTGCCCAAGACGGTGGTGGCTTTTGCCTCTTGCAGCGTTTTAGGCAACGAAGCCGGGAGGGTATTCGTCTACCGAGGAAGCTTCTACAGCAACCTTTCCCCCCACACAGCGACTTTCCTTCTCTTAGGTACGAGGCGGCCATGATTCACTCCCCCGTTCTGTCAGCTCTGCAGAGAACGAGGCCTGGGAAGAGGAGCTGCCCTCCTGGAATCCACGCATGGTGGAGGTCTCCACGGACCCCACAGCGGAGGGGGCGCCGCTCCACCCTGCCACGGAGAGGCCCTTACAGAAACACGGTGACACAGAGAGCCCCAGAGGAGAGAGCCGACCCCCCCAACCCCCCCACCCCGAGGCTCCCCGGACAAGGCTGCGTGTGTCGGCTCAGGTTGGCCTCCGTGGTGACAGGCAGGGGCTTCGGGCCACGTCCTCTAAGGCCAGCTCTAGGCTTTCCCTTCTCGCATTTCAGACGGAAGCTGGGGAGCTAGGAAGCTCCTGTGTAGAGTCTTGAAATGAAATGTTAAAAACTAGGGACAGAGGACCGTGCGAAGCAGACTGGCCTGTTCCGACTGGAAAACACAGACAGCAGACAGTGCGCAGGCCCAGTAGACAGACAGTGCGCAGGCCCAGCAATGGACCAGGGTGTGTTTCCTCCCCCTTCAGAGCCTCTGGGCTCCACCTGAGTCTCACGGCATTAGGTCCCCTTTGCTCCATGGAAAATGGCCCTCGGGGCTGTGTTGTCCCAATGATGGGCTCATAGAAGATGCTGCCGTGTGTGTGTGTGTGTGTGTGTGTGTGTGTGTGTGTGTGTGTGTGTGTAGCTGAGGAGGTATGGTGGGGACCCCGCAGTGCCCCCCTCCCGCTGGTTTCTTCTTCCCGTAGCTGACAGCACCTTGCAGTACTTTCACTCTGCGGAGGGCCGGACCTGCAGCAGCCTGGGCCTGGGCGCCTCCTCCCGACTCCACCAAGGCCATCCGTTCTTCCTGGCCTCGGTGGCTCTCCACGGGACCCCCGGGTAAGCTGTGTGTGGGGGGTCGTTATGCGCCCTGGGCCCAAACGCGACTGTGTGCCTTGGTTCCTGAGTGACCGTTTCCTTAAGATGAACACCTTGGTGAGCATGGGCTGAGATACTATTTCCCAAGCTGCCCGCCGGCTCAGTGCACCCCGAATGCCCTCTCCCCCACAGCACAGCTTGCAGGGAGGCGGGCTCCGAGGACCCAGCCGGCAGGAGCTCCAGGGGCCTGACCTTGCCCAGGGCGATGGGTGGGAGGGAGCCCTCGCAGAGCAATCGGAGGAGCTCTGATCTCTCTGGCTTTCCTTTGCAGACAATGTGCCCTGGGGTCTGCTTGTGCAGTCCCAGCATCCGCCTTCCCAATCCCTCCCCCCGCAATCCGACTTCACGCTGCAGCCCTAACGGATGGGCCTTCCGCGTGCCCGGGGACTTCCCGGTGGCTGACTCCATGGGCCAGGCTCCTACCGCATTGGAGGATACTTATTTTGTAGGAAGTCCATCCCCAGGCCTTCCTTCCATTCTCAGCTCAACTTTTTGTTGTTTTCTCCCCTCTGTGAACCATCTTTTCATTTTTGCCAGTCTGATAGATAAAAAGAATGGTACCTGCAAAGGGGGCTTTACCTTGCATTTCTTTCATCGCATGAGGCTGACAGATGTCTTCTTAAAGTAGCATCCACGTGGACTTTACAAACAATGCCGTCATTGCCCCTCCAGGAGAACACTTCCAGCCCCGGTTCCAACCCCAGCCTCTCCTTCCTGCCCAGGACTCCTCTTCCTCCTGCCACGGGACACCACTGGCTTCAGATAAACCTGGAACTTTCTCTTCTTCAGAATGTCACTGAAATGGAATCAAGCCACGTGTAAACTTCTGACTCCAGTTTCTTTTACTCAGCAGAATTTGCTTGAGATCCATTCTTCCGAGAGGCGATGCGTACTCTGCAAATAGTTTATTCACCGTGTGGGAGGCGGGTTTCCGCTGGAAGTTCATGGGAGGAAGGACAGCTTCGTTATCCATGACCCTACTGAAGATAATTTGTGCCATTTCCATTTCAGGATGAGTAGGAATAAAGCTGCTATATCAATTCGTGTGCAAGTGCCTTATAGACATGAAATTCTGTCTTGGGTCAATATCAAGAAGTGGAATTTAGTTTATGGGATGCATACGTCGACTTTGTTTTCATAAGGGAACTTTTATTCCCCCCTTTGAATAGCAAAAATACTTTAGACCAGATCGTTTGTAAATAATAGACATGTATCGCTTGCAATTCCGGAGGCTGAGAAGTTCAACATCAAAGGTACCAGAGTGATGATGCGTGCTAAAGTCTCTGCTTCTGCTTCAAAGGCGATGTTTGCTGCTGCCTCCCACAAGGCGGAAGGGCAAAGGGACCGGTGTGGTGGTCTCGCATGGCGGAGGAGACGGGAGGGCCTCCCTAGCTCTCAAGGTCCTTTTGCTCTGCCACTAAACTCAGGAGGCCAGAGCCTTCGAGACCTAACCACCCGCTAAAAGCCCTCGCCCTCTGGACTGTTGTATTAAGGACTGAATTCCAGCGTGAGCTTTGAAGGGACATAAATAGTCAAACTGCAGCCGTTAACAAAGATTGAGGTCCACTGTCATAGCAGGCCTTGTGCTGTAGGAGGGCTGGGCCAGGAGGAAGCACTGGCCTCGGGAGACCTCATCAGGGCCTCGTGGTAGCCCTGGAGGAAGTCCTGCCCGCCAGCTGCAGGCAGTGGAGATGCTAAGCCAGCGTCCCGGTGGAAGACGCAGGAGCAGCGCCCTAGGAGCGGGGAGCATGCGCAGGTGCAGGCCAGGAGCAGGAGCAGGGCCGTTGCAATGGGGGCCACCGTGCTGTCACCCACGTTGTCAGGCCCCAGAAATCCCCATCTCACATCCTAACCTCGCGCCTTGGGCCTGTTAGCTGAGACGCCACAAGTTGGCCCAGGCCTTCCCGAGTGTCGCTTGTGAGTTCTGCCCCAGGCACCGACATGGTGACTTCTTCCAGAGACGGAGGGAAGCGGAAGCAAATCCATCAAAAAACTTTCTCAGCACTTTCTCCGAGTCTGGCGCACGAACCAAGAGACACGATCGATGTGATTGATGGTCAGATCAACTACGGCCCCGGGCGCTTTCCACGTAGAAAGGGCTTTCTTGATCAATTACAATGTACCTGCAGCACCGTAAAAAATGCCGTGCCTCTCATCCGTCCAGACATTTCATCAAAACGTCAGCTCTATTCCACTGCGCGCACGTGGACGCCCTATCTCTGCCTTGCTGGGCTTTTGCTCTACTCAACGTCATTTTCCCCCTCTGTTCCTCCGTGGGGGCGGCAGCTGCTTTGAGGCGGGGAGATGGGGAGGAGGCGGGTTTTCGTCTCTGCTCTCTCAGCTGGACTCGGGCCTCTCCAGGCACGCCGCCGCCGCCGCCACCGCCGCTCTGACTGGATGCCAGGCTTGCTCCATTCAACCCAGCGTGTGTCCGGGTGGTTTATGGGTCTGAGCTCCTCACCTGGCTCTGCCTCCTAGCGGGCAGACACAGCAGACGAGCTGGCTGCTCCCTGGGGCAAGGGCTGCGCACTCAGAGATGGAAAGGAACCTCCTGAACCCAGGTGACCGCGTGGGAGAAATAAAAGCCAAGTCCCAACAGAACTGGCACCCAAGACCCAGGTGGTAAAGGTTCTCCTACCTGTCTTCTCCCCACCTTGCCCAGCCAGGCACCCGGAGACGCCCACGTCAGCTTTTCAGAGGCCCTGCCCCCTCACTCGGAAGAGCATGAAGAAGACAGGAAGCCGAACCGGCACTTGAGTCCCGCCACGCAGCCTGCCCGGGGGCCGTGGGCAGCGTGTGTGTTTGGGGACAGGCCCTGGCTGGAGGCGTGGCTGTCCTGAAAATCAGGACAATCGTAGCTGGCTTGTGGTGAACCTGGAAGGGAACACGCTGTTTACACTGAGTTCTCACAATCAGCTTCATGTACCAAACTATATCCAATTGTGTTCGTTTTTAATGCAGAGAAAACAAAGCTGCTGAAGATGTATTGAAGACTTAATTTGTGCCCATGTCTGAGTGTTCTTTTCTTAATCCTCACACCTGCCTACATTTTAGACAGGTGGAGACTGAATGCAGACTTTAAAAGTTCGGCCTTCCCAAAGCCGGCCTGAGCCCGAGCCCAGGTGGGAGGCCCGGGACCCACGGTTGAGG
Source organism: Perognathus longimembris pacificus (assembly GCF_023159225.1). Classification (NCBI taxonomy): domain Eukaryota; kingdom Metazoa; phylum Chordata; class Mammalia; order Rodentia; family Heteromyidae; genus Perognathus; species Perognathus longimembris. The sequence continues at coordinate 1,928,434 of NC_063162.1, read as the reverse complement.
GCGGCGCTGGGAGGCACAGGCGGCCTCTTTGCCCTCACTCGAGCTCCAACGGCTCCTCTGTGTATTCACGGAGACCCTCCCATTCCTGTGCTGCGTGATGCGCGCAGATAGATGCGCAAAGCATCTGTTCGCTGCTAGTGGTCTGTGCCAGGGGTCATGGGTGTGGCTCATTCTGGAAGCCAGCGTAGCTCCACCGGTTTATCGTTCTCCCTTCTCAGTACCCTGGAAATGGAGCGTGTCTTTCCTGTCTATAGATTTTCCCTTTCCAAGTGTTCTGTAGTCGGGATCCTACAGTAGGTTGGCCTCCCAAGCAGACGTCTTTGACCTGGCAATAAGCAGTTAAAATTCCCTGCATCTTTCTGTAGTTTACTGCTTTTTAGTATCTGAATATTATTCTAGTGTATGGATTACCATAGTTTGTTTTTCCATTTATCTATTAAAAGACATATTGACTACTTCTAATTCTATGCAATTATAAAATAAATTGCTATACATATTAACATTCAGGGTATTATTTAATCATCACAAGTTTTCAGAACAGTTGGGCAAATGCCTGGCGCGTGAACACTTGATGGCTCTGTTTTGCAGCCTAAGTTCTGCTACCCACCTTGTGCCGTGGCTGTAACTGTTCACAGTTCCACTAGCAAGAGAGACTTCATCATTCCTCATCCTCGCCAGCATTTAGTATTGTCAGCTTGGGATTTCAGTCATTCTCATTTCTGCAAGTGGTATTTCAAGGCTGTATTAATTTGTGACTCATTGATTAAAAGAAAAAACCCAGACGTGTTATAATATTGTCATCTACATACTTGCTTTTGTGAAGTATCTCAACTCTGTCCCATTTTTAAAGTTGGGCTAATTGTTTTCTTCTTGTTGAGTCTTGATAGTTCCTTGTCTTTGGGGGGAACCAGTACTTTCTCAGGTATGTGCTTCACAAAGATTTTTCTCTCCGTCTATGTCTTGTCTTTTGCATTCCATTAGTAATGTCTTTCACACAGAAAAATAATTTTAAACTTTAATAAAAGTCAAGCATTAATTTTCCTTTCAGTGAAAGTCATGCCAAAAGATTCAAGGTCACTTAGACTTTCTTACAAGCTTTCTTCAGTGTACTTTGTAGCAATGAGTTTTCTACCCTGATACAGTTTGAGTTATTTCTGTGGGTACTATCAGGTCTGGATTCTTTTTAGTTTTACATATCAATATTCAATTTTTTCAACATTATATGTTGAAAGACCATCCTTCATTTCACTGAAATGCCTTTCGGCTTTGTCAAAGGTTCCTTGACTTAGTTGTCTAGGTTTGTTTCCAGGCTCTGTTTTGTCCCGTTGAGCTAATCCCCTGTTCACTCATGAGTCCCACGCTGTTTATTGTTGGGTGGTGTCGATTCTCCGGTTCCGTACTTTCTCACAATCGGGTTGCCTAATGTTGCTCTTTTCTCTTACCATATAAACGTCACAACCAATTTGTTGATATCCACAAAATAAATTTCTGATATTTTTAATTAAACTGTGCTTTCTCTACAGGTCAATTTAGAAGAGTGAGCGTCTTAACAATATTCAATCTTCCAGTAGGTCAACAAAGAATGAATTTCTACCTGTTGGTCTTCTTCAGTTTGTTTTCCCTGAGTTGTGTGGTGTTCTGCGTGTAGACTCTGGGATTAATGTGGTGTGTGTTCATGTCAGCACACGGTGCTGGACCCCAAAGAGTGACAGTTCCCTCCCCATCCTGGCGGAGCCCCCCACCTCCACTGTAGGCCATGCCCCCCCCCTGCCTTCCTCCAGGCTGACCCAGTATCAGCCCATAGCCTGGCAGAGTCCAGAGCGGGCACTTGTCCCTGGTCCACCTCAGAGACAGGCCTTGCCCTGCCCTCTGCAAATCTCCAAACGCCCTGGCATCCCTGTTCTCCAGCCTTCCAGCCACAGTACCCCAGGCGGGAAGTACAAGAAGCTCAGCTCTGCCATTGCCGGGGACCTCACAACTGCCACGTCCAACCTGCAACTCTCCACGCGGAAAACACGCTCTTCCTTTACATTCCTCTCGGAACCTCACGAGACAGCCCTCGGAAGGGAACACGCACAGAGCTGTGCACAGCAAAGAACCATGGGAGTTTGGCTTCCTCTCGTGGTTGGCGGGGGCCCTTGGAGCGTGTTGCAGACAGGTGAACGCAGCACACCTTCACCACATCAGTGTGACTTTTGTAAGCTGCGGCTGTGTCTCCACGTGTTCATGCTGATGGTATGCACAGCTCACTTTTGAGGAAAGGATGGCACACAGACCACCGGAGGGGCTGGCGGAGTGAGACCCTCTTCACTCTGCCTCTGTGCATTTTTCTCTCCATACCTACTTCATCAAGGGAAATGCTTCGCTGCTACATTTTGTATTTCATAGGACGAGTCATGTTTAAGCCAAGGATTTCCCTCTGAAAATTCTTACAAAAAGTCAGGAATACAACGCACAGATTCTATGTAAAATTCTGCAAACGATTCAACCATCTCAGGGAGGATATCACTCTTATAAAGGAGAAAATGCCCCCTGTTTTATAGATCTGCCCATATTTCTTCCAGGTATAGGATGGTGAGATGCTCTTTTTTTTTTACCATCCAACTTGTCTACAACTTATTGGAGATTGTATAAATAATGTCAGCAGTATAATACCTCAGACTCTAGACAAGGCTGATCAAGTTCAACTGGGAGGAAAACACTGCCCTTGTCAATAACTGAACTCTGATTCTGGAGAAACCATTGCGAAATCTCTGCACTCCGCCAATAGACCCCTCTGAAGAAATGGCCTTCGGGTGAGAATATGGCCTCTGGAAAAGTCGTCCATTGCTCCTGCATGCCCTGTCTGTGGAGGCCAGCAGAAAGGCCTCGCATCCTCTCCTTTTACATAGAACAGGACGTGTTGCTTGTCCAGAAGGAGGAGCAGGGTGAAGAGCAGGGCTCAGGACAGGACCCAGAAAGCCCAGGGTGCTTCCTGTTGAAGGAAGATATTTCCTGTTGATGTTCATGGCCCCCAGTGTCCTCTTGTAATAGAGAATGTCCTTACCCATGTGATGAGTGGTACAGTCCCATCACATGAGCCTCTGTACACACACACACACACACACACACACACACACACACACACACACTTACACCTAGGAAGTGAATAGGCACAATACCAGGGACATAGTCAATAAAGTCTATCTTGTAATGGTGGTGGAGCCTTAGGAGGTGGAGATATTGAGCATTTGTCCAGTCCTGATGAGTTGGACTCAGCAATGATCCTGTACTGGTGGACTCAGCTGCTGAGCTATTTGCTAATACAACAAGATTGGAGCAGGCATGAGATTCTAGGTCTGAAGGAAGATGGGGAAGCAGTCAAATATTTGATGATCTGATGCCTGAGCCTAATAATCGGTTCTTTCCAAGATTTCTGGACGCAGGCCACTCCTCGCGCCCCATCCCCCATGCATTCCAGACGCATTTGCATTAGAACATAGTAAACATTAAAACCCTGGGGGAAGTGAGCTTTCCTTCTTATCTGTACGCTCACTGCTTCCCCCTGCACTTCAATTGCTGATCTACACAGATCTCTCTCTCTCTCTCCCTCCCCCCACCCTCCTCTCAGTCTGACATTATTGAGGAAATCCCATTTATCTGTCTGCCTGCTGGGGTGTCTTGGTCTGGCGTTCCTGTCTTCAAAGTCCCTGGTTTCTTTGGCATTGCCAGAAGGAAAGCGTTACAGAGAGACTGTAATGGGAGATGGCGTCCTCGGTTTCCTGTGCGTTGAGTGCTTCCCCACCCTGCCTCCTACAGGGAGAGGGCATTGCCAAGTCTCTCTCAGACTAAGTAATGGTTTGTTCTCTTGGCCTCCACCTCTCCCTCCCAGGCAGCCAGAGGCTGCTGTTCCTGGTCCTGGACTTCCGGTGAGACTGCGCCTGCATCCTTGGGAGGTCAGCACCGAGGACAGCACTCATTGGGCCGGCTCTCCTCCAGGAAGGCCACTTCCCAGCATCTCAGCTCTCAACGCCTCTATTGATGCATCCACGGATGACGTTAGCGTTCCGACTCCATCATCTCTCACTAGCACAGGAACCTGAGGCCCAAGCATGCCTTCAACACATGCACCCATGGCGGCGGGGGAGGGCGCTCCAGAGCTCAGGCACCCCAAGAGATGACAACTGGGGAGATGAAGAGCTGAGCATCACAGAGCAGAGGATTCCATCGGGAGGAGCCTGCCCCTGCGTGAGGAGCTCTTTGCGCTCAGCTTCATCGAGGCACTTTTCCCTCCCCCCTCCACAGCCTCATTGGGGGGTAGAAAGGGCTCAGGCAGCCACTTTGCAAGTGACAGAAGACCCCTCAGGTGCCAAAGGGTCAGGGAGAACAGCAAGTGGACCTCTGCCTTCTGAGCCCACTGGTCTGTCACAGCTCCACAGGGAAGACTCAGGAATATGAAGGACCCCAGTGGAACCTGGCAGGTGGGACAGGAAGGCGTGGCCTCCAGAGGTGGGCGGTGGAGGTGAGGAGGGAAACTCAGCCTCAGGAAACTTCATGAGCACCCAAAGCCATTGAATGCCCTGGCCAATTTCCACCCAGAAGCCAGACTGGAGTGCATGCATAGCTGACGGTTGTTTTAAATACAGATTTTTAATATATATGAGATATTGTATTTTCTATACTTAATCTTCAACTAGGATTTTCTAGGCAAGGCATGAAAATAATGCTTTTACTGTCACTACAATTTAATTTCACTTACAGCACATTCATAACTCCCAGGCTTCTTTGTAGTGTTGCTTTGATACGTTTGCATTTACTTTCATAGCTCAGAGTGTGAAGTGTTTTGAGAATGTAAAGCCCCACAGAAGACCTAAGTATTATTTTTCCCTCTGGAAAAGAAACTTCCCACATACCTGTTTGGTATTTATTTGGAAGCCAGGAAAGATACAATGAGCTCAGCCTGCATAGGTGTCAGATGCCCACTTAACTCGAGGAGGAGGAGGGAGGAAGAAGGAGGGAGGAGGGAAGGTGGAGGAAAAAGAAAGGAAGAAGGAAGAGAAGGGAAGGAAAGGGAAAGGGAGGGCGAGGAGAGAGGAGGGATGAGGGGAGGGAAAATGAGCCCTGTCAAGAAAACTAATGATAACAGATGCTGAGGGGGATGTGGCCAAAAGGGAACTTTATTACACTGTTGGTGGGAAGGTAAACTTGTTCAACCACTCTGGAAAGCAGTATGGAGGTTCCTCAAAAAACAAAACTAAACTAAACATAGAACTACTCTAAGCAATTCCACGTCTGGGCATTTATCCAATAGAGTGCAAATAATGATATACTAAAGCCACTAGCACAACCATGTTCATTGCAGTGTTATTTATCATAGCCAAGATATGGAATTGGCCCAGATGCCCTTCAGTGGAAAATCGATCAAGAAAATGTGGTACATGTTCACAATGGACTTCTACTCATCCATCAGGAAGGATGGCTAAGTGAAGTAAGCCAGACCCAGAGAAGCACAGGTTGCATGGTTCCGCTCATTAGTGGGAACCAGAATGCACCTATAAATCTAGATGTAAAACACTGGCTGGCACCCAAGTGATTATACTTGAATTAAGTGAAGTATAATAGGATCTATGGAGAACACAAATAGCATAATTCTTTAGAAAGACTAAGTCAAAGCCCAACAAAATGAGTACTAGGAAATGGGTACTTGGTGTGTATGGGGAGATCATCAAGAGGAGAGGGATAGAAGAATGCACAGGGGAAATGCAGGCAAGAAGGCATTGTATATGCCATCCAACTGAGGCAGATAAGGGAAGGGGTGAGTGGAAGGGGTGAGGATGTTGAAGGGATGACACAGATGGAGATGCATTGTGTAGATACGGAAATTGCTTTGTTAAATAGCAAAAAAAAGTAAACACATACCCTAAAAATTAAAGAAAGTGAAGGGAGGGTAAGGATGTTGCAAGGGGTGACATAATCAAGAGGCATTGCATCCATTAGCCGCTCTGTGGAATGGCAACTCATTTGTTCAACCGCCTAAAGAAAACAAAAATAGTGGGCTGGGAATACGGCCTAGTGGTAGAGCGCTTGCCTCGTATACTTGAAGCCCTGGGTTCGATTCCTCAGCACCACACATATAGAAAAAGCCAGAAGTGGCGCTGTGGCTCAAGAGGTAGAGTGCTAGCCTTGAGCAAGAAGAAGCCAGAAACAGTGCTCAGGCCCTGAGTTCAAGCCCCAGGACTGGCAAGAAAAAAGAAAAGAAAAATATTTTTTCAAGAGAGGAAATGAAACAAAAATAAATTAATGAAAGCAGCCTGGCAGGGGTGCTGACCTGAGGCCAGCAGAGATGACCAGCATCCGGCGTCACAAGCAGCGGGGTTAGCAGCAAGGCCGCAGACTGGGACGCCTGCTCCCCGCCGAAGCGCCGAGCCCCCACCTCGCAGAGCTCAGAACCTCCGGGAAACACGGCTTCCCACTTGCATCTCATTTGCCGTAGGCCAGGAATAGGAAAAAGACTAGCCACCTCTGTAGCTTGCTTACATCGACATTAGCTGTACAAACCAATGCCTTCCACCGGCCAAACAAGCACACGGGTTTAGACACTCGAGGAGGATAAAGAGGTCATTTAGCGTGTGATGACCCCGCTAAGCACCAGGCCACTGCTGCAGAGCACCCGCCCTCCTCCCTCTTGTCCCCCCCCTTGGAGGCAGCACCTGGACCCTGGGCCCTGCACCCCTCTGCCCGTCCCTGGACAGATCCTCTCCTACGTGCAGGAATGCGGGCATCTCCAAGGCCTTTGCCCAGCCGTGGCGGGGAGCCTGGGAGACGGGCATGGAGCGGCTTTACCTGCCGGTACCTGGTGGGGAGCGTGGTGGGGGGATGGTATTTCATTTTGAGAACTGACTTTTAGCGCCAGCCCTAGCCTGACACCTGGGATAAAGACACCATGCAAGCTGCAGATGGGTCCCAATCCTACCCGTGGTGGAGGGAGCAGGCCCGCGTGCGTGTGAGACTCCTTTGCTGTTCTGGTCTGCGGGAGCTCTCCTGCCTACGCCTGAGGCATTTTAATGCACCATCTGAGGCAGTGTCTCCTTGCTGCTTAAACTTGGGAATCTCCACCCCAGCGCCCAGAAATAACCCATGTGTGTACCCGCAGACACATACACACACACACACACACACACAATCACACACACACAGAGAAACACACACAGACACCATCACACTTTATTAGAGTCTGTGAGTCTCCTGAGCTACTAAGCTTAGGTTAGAGCCCACAACATTCTGTAAATAAGCAGAATGAAGAGCGGTCCACAGGATGGAGAAGTAAAAGCATGCGGGCAGCTTGGAAGGGAATTGAGCCTACCTGTCTTCATGGCCCTTCCCGGGCCCCAACCTCACAGCACCGATAGCTGCTTCCTGAGGGGGAGAGAGAAGAGTCAGCCAGTCCGCTCCCCCTGCCCAGCGGTCTCAAGAGCCCCCACACCCTGCTCGCGAGCCCTGTCCTCTCCCACCCTGAGTGGAGGCGCAGGGCCACCATCGGGCTGCTGCTCCTCTGCTGTCCTGTCTCACCCCTCATGTGAGAGCAGCTCTCTACTTTCGTACACAGGCAAATAAGCAAGAACTTCGTCACTGAGCAGGTCGGGGAGAAAACCCAGCTCTGCCCCTGAGGAACTGCACCCCGGGGCTGGTACTTATCTTCCCTGAGCCCATGAAAGGACAGCCCTGGTCCCAGGCAGGTGGGAGAAGTTCCTGAAATGAAGCAAAACTGCCTGCATCAGTGGCCAGAACGCCATGAGTGCTTCATGCATGGTTGCCCCCCTTGCCTCCTTTCTTCCTCCACTGCTTTGGTTCCCCTTCAGAAGGAAGAAAAATGGCTCCTCCTCACCCGGAGTCCATGGGGGCCTCACAACCCATCGTAGAACTGCCAGCATAGTGGGTACTGCTGATCCAATTAAAGTGTGTCTCTTCCCTGGCATTGTTTGTGTCAGAGGCACACTTGGCAGATGTATTTCCATGGCACATTTGCCGGGAGGAATACCACTTTTAAAAACGGCAATAATCTGGGTGCCTGTGGCTCACTCCTGTAATCCTAGCTATTCATTCAGGAGGCTGAGGTCTGAGGATGGCTGTTCAAAGCCAGCCAGGGCAGGAAAGTCCATGAGACTCTTATCTCCAATAAGCTACTCAGAAAAAGCCAGACGTGGCACAGTGGCTTGAGTGGTGGGGTGCTAGCCTTGAGCACAAAGAGGCTCGGAGACAGCACCCAGGCCCTGGGTTCAGGGCCCAGGACTGGTACAACAACAACCGTGTAGCAATGCCTATTTTTCTCTTCGGCTTAGAGCAGGTGCGTCGTCTGCTCTCTCGTGTGGCTCCTCGGGGCCCCACCACCCTGGAGCCTGCAGGGGCTGCTGTGGACTGTGCGGGCCCCGAGGAGCGGTGGGCACATCTCCCCCTTCATCTCCAAGCAGGCAGCGTCCTGGAGTGAGGGAGGGGGACCGAGGTGCCACGGGAAGAGCTCGGGTTAGATGAGCCGCTACTCCTAACAGGACAGACACAGCGACCGTTGGGCTGTGGAACGGAAAGGACAATGATGATGATCGTATTGCATCATGGAAGGAGCCGCAAGTCCACAGCTGGACCGTCCTGCCCGGGTGTGACACCAGGAGAGCGGTGCAGCATGGGAAACGACAAACGCTACAAGACCTGCAGCAGCAACCCGGTCCCGCCGCCGCCAGCGGGGAGCAGACGTCTTGGGGACGGAGAACGTCACAACTAAATTTAGGCCTGAAATTAAAAGGATTCCGCATTGAAAACGTATGCAGCTATAAAGAACGTCAGAGAACTCTAATGCAGATTGTGTGTTAGGCAGCGTTCTTTATTAGATCAAAACTTCATTTCTTAAGTGTAGTAAGTGGTTCTCAATTTATAAAGGATAATGTCCTGGTTCTTAGGAGAAAACAATGAAGAGACAAAGTGATGCAATGTCTTAAATGTTGCTTTAGAACTGTTTAAAAAACAAGAGGCATAAATTACTGGCAATAAAATTTTATATGTACATATACATACATATATACAAGAGAAAGGGGAAAAAAAGAAAGAGTGATCCAATCTAGTAAAATAGTAAGAGTTGGTAACTTTCCTGCAGGTTGGAAAAGAATGTCTTCCTCTGCAGCCTTGAAGGTGTGGTCCTCCGGTACCTGGCTTTCCGCGGCCAGGAATGGCCGGCACCGTCACAGGAGTGCGGAGACGGGGAGAAGGACTCGCGTGGCCACATCTGACATCCCCCAGACCCAAGCAGCAAGAGCCAAGTTCACATTCTGGGCTTTGGTGGGACACTAATTTCCCTACAGCATTTTTGAGGCTGAACTTCGCAGGATAGATGGCAATACTCCTGCATCGAGCGTGCTCATCTGTGTGGGAAGACGTGTGAAAGATTGCCCTTCGGTGTTTTCTTGCGTTTTGTCAAATCACACGAAGAGGTTTTGCAGCCTAACGAGTTGCCTGGTAACCAGTCAGTATTATCGTTCCAGAAGAGAAGCAATTAGCCCGCTCTGATGAGAGCGTGATCTACGGGGTTTCACTGCTCAGCGTTCTGTCAGATTCCGGCTCCCCAGAGTACTTGGCGCTCTGAGTGAAGTTGTGACGGGCACACAGAAGTGTCCCGGTGACCGGCGGTCAGGGCACAGACGCCCAGCTCACCTCGCCAGCAGTCAGACAAGCTGTACAAGGGAGCCTGTCCGTGCCCTGGCCCGCCACTCCAAATGAAGGGTCAGGCTCTCTGAGCAATCCAGCTGTGGCGTGGAGACTCCAGCCAACGGCAGCACTAGAAGGACTGGAGAAAGTGCACGGATCAACTAACTGTAAGCATCTCCTCTTTGCATAGACTTGTGTTTGGAGCAGCAAGATAGCCTGGGGGCCAGCGCCTGAGATCACGTCTCTTACTTGCTAATCTCACAGTAGACAGAGCACATCTTGTCAAACTTGGAGCCAAAGTCCACACATTTTCAATATGCCTCCCTCCCTCCATACCCCAGCTCCAGGCCTCCCCTTCTACGCCAGGCCGTGGCCCTGGGGCTCAGGGTCAGGGAAACGCTCCGTCACCAGTGGCGGTTGGACTCGTGTGTGCCGTTCCTCCAGCCTGGCCGGCTGTTCCATCCTGTTGTGTGAGGCTGTGCTCCTCTGCCTCAGGACTCAATGTCTCCTGAGTGCCCCTGGCCGCTGGCGTACCTGGAGGGTCTGTGTGTGCGATTCTGCCGTTCCCGCTCCTCTGTGGCGCTGACCTCGCCACGGGCTGCGGAAGTTGCCTTTCGGCGTCTCACAGGTGTCCTGTGGCTCTCGGGGGCTTGTCTCCTGCCCTTGTGCTTCCGTTCCTGACTACAGAGGCTTCATTGTCTGCTTCAGAGTCCTGTTTCCAGAAGCCACCCTGTGGTCCTCTGCCATCCCAGCCGAAGGAGCCCGCTTGCACGAACGCCAGTCTGAACGTTTTGGTGATCCCAGGCGGTGTCACCTGGCGCTAGCTCAGGTCCGGGGCAGTGTCCGCCCGGTCGTGTAGAGGTTTCCTCGAGCCTCAATGCTCGCGTGGACTGTGCATCTCATCACAGGGCCTCTTTCTCTTCCGTGGCACCAGCCCCGGGGGTTCGGGGCTCTGCATTCCGGGCTTTTCTTTCTGCTTGCCGCATGCCACTGCCATGCCCACCCGATCTTCCAGACCTGTCTTCAGTCACTCTCTGTCGTGGTCTCCTGTCTTCAGCCCCTCACTTTCCCTCTTTAGTCGTGACTGAGTATCTCCGGACCTCCTTCTACCGTGTTATCTAATCTAGTCTGCCATTCACCATTGCTGTTTTGTTTTTCAATGCCTCCGTTTGCGTTTTTACCTCAAGGCGTCTTTTTCTAGACAGTTTGCTCTTCGCGATTGCTCGATCCATTCCTGACCTCAAGTCTCACCTGCGTACAGTACTTTAGCACGCTGCGATCCTCACAGTCAGTGTGTTTCTGACAGATGGGTTTTCTCACCAGCTCACGGCGGGGGGGGGGGGGCGGTGACGACCCTGCTTCCCTCTGGACCCTGGGGACTCTTGCATATTTCCAAGACTGCGGGGCTTGCTCACCCTCAGGCGTGGTCCGCCCCTGCAGCTCACGAGGAGGCAGCCCGGGGAGGACGGCGGAGGGCAGCCCCGACGCGAATGGGCGCCCGGCACCTCTCCCCCCCTCAGCCCTCGGGCCGACGCTGGATCAACTCCAGCTCCGTCAGCACGTTTGAACGGAAGCATTCTCCGGCAGCTGACACGTGTCAATCACAAAGCCTTCATAAACTCCCTCTAACACCCAAATCAAATTTCTGAGGAATCACATTGCTGGAATTCGCAGCTACATCTATACCAATTTGCAGCCTGGCTGCTTCCTTCTCCTCCTTTTACCTGTTCCCTCTTCTTTGCCCAGCACTGCGATGGCCACCTTGTTCTTCACTCTAGTGAGGGGTACTAGTCCATCATAAAGAAGAATTCAAGTGTGTGCTTTTCAAGGGAATGGGTGGCAGTGCTTGCTCTCATATGTAAAATCTAGACCTAAAAGTTGTGTGTATACATAGACAAAACATGGTTGTATTGTGAGACTCTTTGTGGAGTTGAAGGGGATGGCAAGGAGAGGAAGAACGCAAGCCACTGTGTGTTTATCAATTGATGTGAGGAAAGTCACTGAAACCTGTTGAATAATCAAGTTGTAAGGATAGGAAAAGAGTATGAGAAAGGGGTAAATGTGACTAAATCATATGTGTGTATGAAATGCCACCGTGAAACTCCCTTTCACAGCTAATGCACACTGCAAAGGGAGTGACAGATATACTTAGCAGGTTTTTGGCAGCAATGGCTTCAGCTAGAGGTTCGGCAGAAGAGGGGTGAGGGCAGACGTGATCGATCGGCCTGCTTTCCGCACACGTTTGAAGACAGAGCAGTGAAACCTGTAGAGATTATTTTAAGAGGCAGGGGAGGAGGATGTGGGAGAGTGATCAAGGCACATTATGATATGCATGGCTGGAGATCTCACTATGAAACGGCCTTGTGCAGCTAAGTGAAATGTGCTTCACAGAGAGGGAAAGCTTGTGGAAGTAATGCACCAGTGGCTTCACACGCTCGAGACCTTCTGCGGTGACAGGACCTTGGCCGTACGCGGCCTGTGTCGGCAAGTAGGCCGTCAGCGTCCCGAGGCCGGTGACGGGCCGGAGCCCCCGAGCCGCCAGGGCGAGAGGTGGACGGTGCCTTACCGCAGTGCCATCCGCACAGGCAGCCTCAGCAGCTGCTCTGGGACGCCGAGCCGTGTCCCTCAGACAAGGTGGCACGGGCTGGCGCCCACAGGTGGCCCTGGCCGCCTTCCGGGGGCAGCGCACGGCCTTCTTGGACAGGGGTGCGGCTGGTTATAAACTGAGGAAACCCAGGGAATCTGTTGTGTCATTATTCCAGGCATTTGAACATGGCTATCAGTTATGATCTCCAAATAAAACCAAACCTGGATGGAAATTTATTTCATGTCGGAATTTTATCAGAGTTATAAACCCTATCAGGGTTTGAAAGCACTGTGACATTAAATTTGTCCACATGGCGAGACTGAATACCCAAGAGGAGATGCACCACATTTGTTGATTTTATTTTACCACCAGAACGTTAAGAAATTAGATGGCCACAGCTTCCTAACCATGGCAGAGTGCTTGCTTAAGTCTGCCCAGGCCCGGCCAGCCATCACCATCACCTTCCACACTGTTCCAGAGCGCTGCTGAGGCTTGACCAGGTGCAACCACTTCCTGGCTTGGCTGCACTTCTTTGGCCGGAACAGAAACGGAGGAGGGGCTCACACGCGGCAGGAGGGGAGCTACGGTGGGGCTCTCCCCACTAGCAGAGAGATCTCGCCTCTCACCCAAAGCGCGTGGGGCTCTGAAGGATCTGACGGCTGGGCTGCCAGCGGCACCTGCCCTCCCTCAGGAGACATGGCTGGCTGGGACGGCCCAGCTCAACACGCTGCGGAGACCGGAGTCTCTTCCACAGGGGGAAGCGTCCTGAGGGAGCGTGGCTCAAACCCGAGGTGCCCTCTCCCCTACCCCTCTCCCTTACCCTTTCCCCTGTCCTGCCCCCTCTTCCCTCTCCCCTGACCTCTCCTCTTCCCTCTCTCCAGCAGCCATGATGAAGAAGAGTACCAGGAGGTTGCACCCCACCCTGAGGACCCCCCTCTGCTCCTCCAGGCATGGTGATCTCGTCTCTGAGCCCGCCTTACCCTGCGGGTGCAGAGTCTATAATGAAGATGGATACAGCCTTGCATCGGGCTGGATAGACATCCGCCCTCGGTTCACGGCCGACACGTGACACTGAACAGAGACTGTCACGCTCCGCACAAAGGAACCTTCTGGGCTAATGAGCAGCTGGGTGGCCCGCCTGTGCCTGTGATAAGAAAATTCCGTCTTGGAATGCTTTGTCCAATACACAGCTACAGCATATTTAACAACTCAGTGGTGCTGAACTAAGCCAGAGGTGGGAAGCTGGTTGACTGTCTCTGCCAGCCCGGGTGGGTACCTGCATAGCTAGAAAGAGAACGGGCATGTGGGCCGCCTCAGAGCTTGCGTGCGGGCTCCCCATCCTTTATTAAGTAGTCTCGGGGGTGTCTTGGTCCATTGGGGGCCACATAAGAGGCCCTGCAGTCTCCCGAGCTCAGACTGCTGCCCACCGACCCTCAAGGATGTGGTGCTGGCGGCGAGGCCCACCCCGGCCGGCCCAAGCCTGGGCTGCTGGCCTGTCGTGAGTCCCTGCAGGAGGCTTTCTCCGTGCGTCAGCCTGGGGACCTTCAGGCACCCAGGTGTCTCACACAGGCTCCATGACCTTCTCTGCCCTCGTCAGGAAGCTCAGGGACAGGAGTCACCAGAAAGCCACCAGACGGTGAGGTCAGTCCCAGGAAGAAAGAGCGCTACATACTGTAACAGCATTTTAAGAAAATGGTCCTATTTCATTCCAACCTTTGCCCAATAATTGTTAGCAATGGAAATAAACAAAGGTTAAAACGGTTTTACCCACATCACCAAGAAGACCCTTTGAGGAATGTGTGATTGCTTCCTTGTTCCTGACTGGAGGCCAGGAGTGCAGTGGTCGGCCATCTCCTCTGTAGCTCAGACACGTGCTCTGCAGCGCAACCTGGACCAGCAGAGAGGCCTTGGCCTCCAGCTGGGAGGAGAGATACTCGCAATGGTGGCTCTTGACAAACCCACGGAAGGCGAGCTGGCTTCTCTCATTGGTAGACAAGGGTGAACTTAGCCAGGTGTGGTGGTGCATGCCTACAGTCCCAGCTATGTAGGAGATGGAGCTCAGCAGGGTCAAGGTTCAAGGGCAGCCTAGGAAAAGGCCTTAGTGGGCTCCCATCTCTTGCACGGTGATGAATGCCCGTCATCCCAGCTGAACAGCCAGCACGGCAGGAGGATCCTGGTCTGACCCTCCATGAAAGTGCAGGAGGCTCTGTTCAAACAATAAGTAAAGCAACAAGAGGCTACCATGTGGCAGGGGCGGTGAGGTGCCTGCCCAACAAGCACAGACCTGGAGGCCCAATCCCAGCACCATCTGAAGAGGGGTGGTGGAGAATCCGCTGCCAATGGGAGCAGCCCCTGGGGTGGAGAATCTGCTGCCAACAGGAGCAGCCCCTGGGTGGAGCACCTGCTGCAAACAGGAGCAGCCCCTGTGGTAGAGAATCTGCTGCAACCAAGAGCAGCCCCTGGGGTGGAGAATCCGCTGCCAACAGGAGCAACCCCTGGGGTGGAGCACCTGCTGCAAACAGGAGCAGCCCCTGGGTGGAGCACCTGCTGCCAACAGGAGCAGCCCCTGGGTGGAGCACCTGCTGCAACCAGGAGCAGCCCCTGGGTGGAGCACCTGCTGCCAACAGCCCCTGTGGTAGAGAATCTGCTGCAACCAAGAGCAGCCCCTGGGGTGGAGAATCCGCTGCCAACAGGAGCAACCCCTGGGGTGGAGCACCTGCTGCAAACAGAAGCAGCCCCTGGTGGAGCACCTGCTGCACTCCATGATGAAGGACCTGGCACTGTACTTGGGGAAAGCACAAAAAATATCTTCTTCTTCCTGGGAGGAATTAAGACTATGAATCACGAAGTTTTCATAAAAAGCAATCTACCAAAGTAGAACCAGGCACAGTGGCTTGCACATGTAAGCCTAGCTACTTGGGTCAGAAGAATTGTGGTTCAAGACCCACCAGGGCAAAAAGTTTATGAGATCCTACCTCACCCAGTGAAAATCCAGGTACAGTGCTAGACACTTGCCATCCCAGCCGTGTGGGAAATGGATGTAGGAAGCCCATGGTCCGTGCTGGCCCAGATCCTATCGGAAGCAAGATCCTATCGGAAAAATAACTAAAGCAAAAAGGGATGGGGGTATGGCTCACATGGTAGAGTGCCTGATTATTAAATGAGAGGCCCTGCGATCAAACCTCATTACTGCCAAAATAAAATAAAATAAAGACCTAAGAAAGGGAAATTGTCCACAGAGAAAGAATTTTATTCACCAAGAAGTTGATGAGTCTTATTCATAAAGCTGAGAATTATAAATCTAATAGCAAATCCTGGAAATGTTTGCAATGGAAAATGGGTGATTTTCAAGAGTGTTTTTCACTGGGCTGATGAGACTATAAATAATGAATAAAAAGGACTATTGCAAGCAAGGCTGCTATTGACATTTGCATGCAGATTTCAACTTGGATGCATTTTGATACTTTTGGGAAAGTACAAGAAGGCCTGTCAGGTCTGGTGAAAAGTTCATGTTAAGTTTTAGGGAACAGGCCATGGTTTCCTGAGGGGTCATTATTTTGCACCCCTATCACTATCGGTTCTAAAGGCTCCACCTCAATTTCAACACGTTTTCCATTCGTTCTTTGGAACTTTGTCTTTTCTGATGGATATGTGGTAACTTACTTCAGTCTCTAATACACATTTATTTGCAAATGCTTTCCTGTGAGGTGCAGACCACAGCTAGAGCAGTGCCCACGGAATAATTATTATTTGAAAGCCCTGAGCAATTTGGAAATAGATGTTTATTTTTCCTCTGGCTATCATGTGTTTTTACTTTTTGATAATTATCACAATTGTCTAGTTTGATAAAATTGGAATATTACAAGCAGATAAAACAGAAATGGTTCCTGACAATGTAGCCAGTTTGTGGCCAATAAAAATCATGATGATGTGTGGTCAGGGTCAAAATAATATCCAAGGAACAGGAGATTTTTGTCTAACATTGCAAAGCCATTGGAAGAAGCCTGGGTCAGAACTGGGCCCGGAGCTAATTCCACTCTGATGAAATTCAGTGGCACCTGGGGCTTGGGGTCAGGAGGCACAGCCCGGCCTGCCGCAGGCTACGTTGCCGCATCGAGAACCTCAGGCCACTTTCAGCACCCAGGGCTGGACAGCTCCTGGTCTCCCGCCACAGGGGAAGGGAGCTCTGCTTCTAAACAAGGTGCTCCTCCTCCAGCTCCTACCCTCCCTCGGCCCAGGAAGTGTCAGAGAAGGATCCACAAGGACTCCAGGAACAGTGCTCACTCCGTCCCTGCACTCTGGAGAAATGGCATGCTATGAAAGAAAAAAAGTGAAACTCGCTACTTAATGTCATCACACAATACAATGCCACGTATGGTTTTCTTAAAATTACTTTGTGAGTTTGGGAATGTGTCTGCAACAGTGCAGCAGAAGTTAGGCTGACTATCTGATTTCTCCGGTAGGTCTGCTAATTAATGTCAGAACAACAGCAGGCTCCATGAATGGCTCGTTGTTCACTCCTTGGTACATTTTCATGAACTTCAGGACATTTTGGGTGGCCGGGCATCCCCAGGCCTCTGAGAGGGTCATGAGGCAGGCTCTGCCCCCCTCTGGATCTTGGAACAAAGCGGGGCGTGGTCAGAAAGCTGCAGGCCCAGCTAGTGAGCAAGAGCAGGCCGGGAGGGACCAGCAGGCCCTGTAGGTCCTGAATGACCCCCTCCACCACGGGCTGCCGACTCCAGGCCCTGGGCGCTCTGGGCAAAGTCCCTGATCAGACCAGCACAATGCAGACTCCAGGTGTGGGAGGGCCCCGCTGCCCCTCCCCTCTCTGGGCCCCACTCTAGTGGGTGTGCCTCAGGAAGTCCTCCTGCTGGGTGAGTGGACTCCGCTCCCGCGGTGGGCAAACCTCTGACGTGGCCGTCTGTGGATGGGGAGGGCTTAGCAGCACCAGGCAGTGACAGGCACCGCAGGGCCGCTTCTCTGGGGGCTGCTGTCTCCCCCCTGAAGAGACCGACTGCGGGGAGTCGAGAGGCAGCCGGGAGCCATGTGGGGAAGGGCCCGGCGGCCCGCAGGGCAGGCTGCGGCGCTCATCCTGGAGCGTGCCAGCTTGGGTTTCCGGGGCCGCTCCTGGCTCACACGGCCCCTCGCAGCCATTCGCCCTCAGTACGGCTTCAGGGCGGGGCCTGCGCGTGTCAGAGTTACTTTCTCGGGACTCTACCCCACGGCAAGTGAAGTGCAAGGTCTGAGGTCCACAGGTCCCACCGAGACCACGGACTGAGGAAGGAAGTCTGCTGCCCGCAAACCACCCCAGGAAGACCGATCCGCTGGTTTGTATTCAGGCCCCTCTGCCGCTCCTTAGGACCGGCTGGTTTCTGTGATGAGAACAATGACAACTTCACAAAAGGTTCGTAACTCCAGGCCCATCAATCCAGGAGCCAGCCAGCAAGGGCTCCTCCCGCTCACTCAAGCCTCCACCTCGCCATTAGGCTGCTAACTAGGTCATTAGCAAGGAAGTCGAAGCAGCTCCTTTCCGCAGCTCCCGCAGCCCACGCGGACCTGTCGCCAGCTGAAGCAGGCCCTGACCGGCTCGGGCGATGGGTGGCACCTTGCCCGGAGGGGCGCCTCTTCTTTCCTGGGGCCATGCCGGGGAGGAGCCTCGTGGGTTTGTCTGGGCTGACAATAAATAAATACATGGCGATTTTCTGTGGAGAGTGGGTGCAGCCCGGGCTCTCAGGGGGGTGGCTTACCCCCCCAACCCCCCGTGCCCCTCGGGCCGGCGGGAGGGCAGGCCCTTCCCGCAGGCAGGAGGGGCCGTGCACGGAAGCCCAATGGGACCGCTGGCGGGGAAGGCCCGTGGTGAACAAGACCCCATCTTTATTCCACCCGCGTGGCTGGCGGTGTTGTGCTCAGCCAGTCGAGTTTCTGCTGTGTCTGCCAGAGGGCTCGCGCTGCCGGGGGGGACGGTGAGCGATGGTGCCCGGTCAGGCCCAGTGGCAAGCTGCCGACAGGCACACAGCGGCGCGGAGCGGCCGCCCCCTCCGCGTGTGCCGCCCTCTCTCCCTTCCTACCCTCCCGCAGCCTCCAAAGCTTGTGCGTGGCCACGCCCTGCCCACTAAAATCAGAGCCATCTCTACCGCAAGTCCCCCGTGCAGAGTGGGATCGTGTCCCCAAGTCACGGCAGCTGGGGGGGGTTGTGGGTCCCCAGGAGAAGCTGTGCCAGTCCTGTGCTCCTTCCCCGGTTCTCATCTCAGAAGATACGAAAGGGGGGAGCCCAGCGGCCGTGGCTAACGCCTGCCATCCAAGCTACTGCAGAGGTTGAGACCTGAGGACCACGGTTTGAAGTCACCCTAGTCAGGAAAGCCCATGAGACCCTAATCTCAATTAACCACCAGAAAGTGGCACTGCGGCTCAAGTGGCAGAGCACTAGCCTTGAGCAAAAGGAAGCCGGGAACAGTGCCCAGGCCCTGGAGTTCAGTGACAGGTTGTGTACTAGAATATCTACATCTCAGAGGCCATTGCTATGTTTCCTTAAATGTGCATAATATCTGAAAATAAGAGTAAAAGGGAAATTCCTTCTCTGCACGGGTGAAATCCTGGAATCCCAGCTACTAGGAGGTTGAGATCTGAGGATCAAGGTTTGAAGCCAGCCTAAGCAAACAAATCTGTGAGACTCTTGTTTCTAACAACAGCAACAAGGCAGAAGTGGAAGTATGCCTCAAGTGGTCGAGCACTAGCCTGCAGTGAAAAAGCTGAGCAAGAGTTCGAGGACCCGAGTTCAAATCCCAGTCCCAGCACAAAGGGGAAGAAGAAAGGAAAGCGACAAGTACAGCGTCTTACTTTAGGAGTAGCCATGATGCTCTTGCAGCCTGGCAGGAAAAGGGGGAGATCAAGCACAGCTCAGCCGTCTCCACCGCAGCCTGTTCTTCAGGTTTGCACAACTGCAGGATACAGCCAGTAAGTACTTAGGACTGTGGTCACAATAGAGATTGCCGTGCTTCGGAACAGGCGGCGGGTGGCATACGCCTGAGTCTCACGAGGGACGGGCCCTAGATGAAAGGCTGGACAGGGAGAGGAGCCCCCAGCCTGACCCCTCCAGGCCCATCCCTCACGCCATACCTTGTTTCATTCCTAGGGCCATCAAGTTTAGGCGTTTAGAGGAGATGCTGGAGAAGAGGGCAGATGTTCATGGCTGTCAGTGAGAAGGTTTCCTTTGGGGTGGGTATCAGTGGGCTCCAGGGCCTTTTGCAAGTCCCGATGAGCAACCATAAAAACCAAAGTAATCGAGCACCCAGCAAGCTTGGTTGGAAGCAGATGAGATAGGGCATACTGATTCAGACACAGTCCCCTCGGATACCAGTTCACCCGTGGGGACAGGAGAAGGGCAAGACGGCAGTGGGGAAACGGAGAAGACACCCCAACTCCAAACAAAGAAGTCCACATCGTGACTCCACCCCTGATTCTGTCAGCAACTCCGCAGTTAGCAGGGAGGCGGGGCAGGTGTTTCCAGGAACCTGGCGCGGGACTCGGCACGGCGTCCGGGGCTCTCCCCTCTCCGCCAGCCTCTCCAGGCTGCCAGAGTCCAGGCTGCAGGGCCTGCCACCGCAGGGCATCTCTGAGCCTTCGCGCTAAGATCGGAAGAGAGGGAACGGAATGGAATCGGTGCATCAAGGGAGGTTGGTCGCTGATTCAGCGGGCTGTCGGGTGGTGTTTGGGGAAACTTCTGGAACGTCTCCCGTGTGTGGCTTGGTCCCAGGACATCTCTGGGTCAGCACTAGGGAGGCGCGGAGGCACAGCTCTGGGGGAAAGCCCCGGGGCTAGGAGGCGAGGGTGCCGCCGGTCCCCGCTCCCCTGCGTGGCCTGAGGAAATCGACTCTGTGTTTCTGCTGGCTGGAACGGGAGACAGACCAGCTGCCACCCTCGCTGTCCTGCCGACGTGCGCCAGGCCGTTCTCCTCTTCCTCTCACTGTTCTCCCAGGCGACGGCTGGCCCACGTCCCCAGGCAGACCCTCGTCCACTGTGGAAGAGGCTGCTACTGACCGAGGCCCGCGCTGAGACCCCGCCGCTACCACTTCTCCCGCAAAGACCCCGCCCCCCTGCATCTCCTCACACTTTCCACCCGCGGTGCCTTTCATACCAATGATACACGATATCATTTATAACAGAGCATCCTATATCAATATAGGGCACCTACTTTGCCTGTTATGGTATATGTTATAATATTACATACATTATATGTACTCAAGAATATTTACATATACATATATGCATATCTCTCTATACACACATATATATGTGTGCGTGTATCTATCTACCTATATCCACACGTAAAATAGCATTATAATTTGAGAGTTTAAGATGATAATGTCGAGTGAAAGTAGAGCTGGTGTCAGAATGCCCTCCTTGTGTAGAATGGGCGGAAGCCAGCTCCACTTCTGTTTCCTCGTGTGTGGACCTGGTGGTCTCGGGGCTGCTGAGGGACAAGGTCCCCTCGGCCCTGTCCGTGGTGAGGCCACCGGGGGGGTGGGGGGGGTCTGTGGGGGGGGTGGAGCTGGTGCCAGGCTGCCGCCTCCTGCTTCCCGGGCAGGTCTCCCTGGCGGGGTGTGTGCAGCTAGCATAGCAAACCCTGGCTGTGTGGGGGGCAGCCCGTCTCTGTGCCCAAGCTTCCTCGGGAGTGGCCCAGCCACGCCCGGCCCTTGGCCGTCCCCTATGCATTTCAGATTCAGCTTGTGCCGCTCCGTGAAAAGCCCTGTGGAGATTTTGATTCGAATTGTATTGAAGAATTAGGCCAATTTAAGGAGCGTGCTCAGATTCTTGCAATATTTAGTTTTATTCTGCAACGAGCTTGACATCTCTCTTCATTTATTTACGCCTCATCTCATGTCTCTCAGTGAGGCGTAATAATTATCGCATGCAGGATGATTCACTTCTTCAGCTCACTCGCCCGTTGTCTTTTCTGAGGGCGGTGCGTGGCGTGGGTTTGGCCAGGGCGGGGCACACCCCACGGAGCCGCCCCCCTGCTCGGCCCAGGCCCCTCGCACTCCACGACTGCAGGGGGCTCGGGCCTCGTCTCTGGGGCCGTGGAGCCTCCCTGTAGGTCCTCAGCCGTCCCCAGTGCCCCTACACCAGCACCTCCATGGGGGGCGGGGGGTGCTCCCGGCCTCCCTTGAAACCAGGAGTCAGAGGCTCCGTGCCGGCCGCCACCATCTGAGCTACGGGGATTGGTTTAGTGTTTGACCCCGCGTGGCCCTTCCCACGGACAGCCGTCCTCGTCGGGATCTGCGTCGGCCCCCACGGGCGCTGCGGCTGGAAACCCACGGGGCGGCCGACCTTCCGAGCTAAGACTGCTCTGTGGCTCGCACGGGTAAAGAGAGGAGCCAAGGAGAGGAGGATGGTGCTGGCTGAGCTCCTGGGCAGGCGTTCGAAGCCTGGCCTCCCGAGCCTTAGGGAGGGCTCTGGACACCCCTGCTGGGAGGGGAGGAAAGACCTTGGGGCCAGGGTCTGGGGTAGGGTTGCCTGAGGCCACCGGAAGCCTGATTCCTTTCAGGGAACCTCTGGGGCAGAAGCTCTTCTCTAGCAAGCGGAAGGAAGCCGGTTTCCCGAGACACGGCCTGCACTGGTGCAGAGACGCGGGCACCAGGACCTGGGGTGGGGAGGGGCGATGGCCGCCCCAAGTAGAAATCACCAGGCTGGCAAGCTCACCACAGGCGGGCGTGCACCCCGTGGGCTCTACCCGGGAAAAGGAAAGCGTGGCCAGGTGAAAAAGCCGCTTCTTCCGGAGATGGGAAGCCGGGTGATGGGCACCAAAAGGGGCTGCGTCCACACCTGGGGCACCCATCCGCCAGCAAGAGGAAGCTCGGACTCGCACCACAATAGAACACGCTACGTGAAATGACACGCACATGGGGCCCCACACTGCACGCTTCTCGCAATGTGAGGTGTTCAGAAAGGGTGGACTGACAGACACACGTGCCCTGTGCTACGGCGGACCCGTGTTTACCTGATGCCGGGGCTGGGGGAGGGTAAGTTATAGTCATCTAGGGCCAAAACAAATGTCCTGGGGTGAAATGACGGATGTGAACCATGCTGAGGGTCGCATACTCTAAAAGAGTTTTAATGCATCATACATGTTGAGTTACATTCACATAATGGGTGAATTTTGTTATGAGGAAGCTAAACGTTAAGGAAGCAGTTACACATGCGTGTGCAAGCCACACGCGTGGACGGCATCCAGCACACGCCCTCGTTAGAGACCCGCCAGCCCTGCTCCCACGCACGTGTCCGGGAGAAACCGAAGGCGCAGTTCACGCGTGACCTGTGTGTAAACGCTTGTGGCAGCTTTGTTCACAATAACCCGACATCGGAGGCCCCGTAAGTGGCTGAGCAGGTGACGGCACTGCCACGCGGCGGCACGCGGCCCCGTGATCGGGGACAACGCTGGGACTCGCGACACGATGACCGCAGCCCGAATGTGCTCACTGAGAGTACCGAGGCGCAGAGCCGTGCGGGGTGGCGTGCCGGGGAGGCGGCCCGCAGAGGACACGCGGAGAGGACAGGGCAGGGACCGCGCAGCCGTGGGGTGGGGGCGGGGATTGAGAGCCTCCCGTGTCTTATTCACGGCGGTGACAATGCCACCGCGTGTGTCGGTCCAAATGCGGTGGCCTCACACTTCCAAAGCTGGCGTCCTACCATGTGTGCGCTGGGCTTCCGTTACCTGACCTCGCCCTGGGAGACTGCAGCTCCTGAGAAGGCTGCTGGTGTAGGGAGCGGAGCCCGGGTGTGGGCAGAGAGCCCCGGAGGCCGGGGGTGGTGGACGTGGCCTGCTTCTCCAGCGCGGGGGCCTCTGCCTCCAGACCGGGAACTGCTGGCTGGACCTCACGATGCTGGCGCGCAGTTCTGCGGGGTGCTGGACTCAGGCTTGGAGGACACTGGGGGAGCGGTGGGGACGGAGCCCTGGGCTGCCCCCCTCTGCCCCCAGGAAGCCTGGAGAGGCCCAGCTGGGCCAGGAGGCCCTGGGTGGGGAGGGCCTTGCCCGTGCACGGGTCTGCAGAGGCCCCAGGGAGCGGGCTGGGGCTGAGGCCGTCTGCCCTTCTGCGGCCAGGCCCAGGACCCCGGGTCAGTCACCAGCTCCCCCCTGAGGAGGACGCGTCCACCGGTGGCGTCGAGGGCTCCGGCTCTCCCTGACTAGCGGAGACCCCGGGTGAAGGTGCGACCATCCTCTGCCTCCTCCAGGATCCTTCCAGAAGGGGCCCCGGGCCCGCTCAAGACCCCGGGGTGTGCCGCCTCTCACTGCGGTGGGCGAGGGGCTGGAGGGGGCAGGAGGCCCGGGGCGGGGCTGTGCACCCAGCCTGGCCCCGCAGGCGCGGCTCTGCTGACACCGGCTTTCTGGCACATTAGGGTTGGGGTGAGGACCCTGGGTCCCAGGGGAGGCTTGGAGGCGGAGCCTGAGCCGGGAGGGGTCCCCCCACTCCAGCCACCTTTGCACGCGCGGACACTGGTAGGACATCCGTGATGCGCCTGAGGGGGGCCCTCGGCCCGCGGGCGGGGGGGGGGGCTGCCGAGTGGCGTGGGCCCTTCGCAGACCGGCCGAAGCCGGCCAGCCCTGCCGTCCCGCCCTCGGGACACCCCACTGCCGCCGAGACGGGAGCAGCCGTGCAAACCATGGTGATGACACCTGCACCCAGAAGTAGTGTCACCATACCACATTTGCACACTTCTGGGTAACATCCACTGAATCACGCAGATTTGATGGGTTAGCCGCCAAGTCGAATTTCGGGGGCACCTGTGGGTGCCAGGCACGTTCCTCCAGGCACGGGTAAAGCAGCGTCATGAAGAGCAACGCCGCAGCCCCGCGCGCCCGGGGGCAGTGCCCTCCACGGCGGGAAAGGCTGACCGTCACAGCGGAGAGGAGTTTCGAAGGCTGGGAGCTTGGAGGGAATTCTGGAGAGCAGGGAAATCATGACTCTAAATAAGCAGACACGACAAGCATGAAAGTTGTATAAATTTATGCAATTTATATCCACATATGCCTGTCTAGGTTCACAAATGCAACGTTTGATCATGTGAAGAAAGGATGGGCATGGATAAATCCCCCCCTCTCCCTGGCCTCTCTGCCTCCCTCCCCCCCACCCCCAGGACACTCAGCGAAGCTTGGAGGAGCGCTCGCCACAATCGCTTTCCTACTTCCCTTGTGGAGCTAGACATACACCCCGTGTGCGTGTGCGAATGTACGAATACACACACACACACACTTGGTGTGCGAATGTACGAATATACACATACACACACTTGGCGTCTTGTCGAGTACTTGAAACTTTAAGACGTGGTCTGTGGTGGTTCAATCATGGCTCTGTTTCCTAAGTAGCTTGACGACACACCACACCGTTTACCCTGCTGTAGGTCGGGAGTCTGGTGTCAGTTGTATACTTGTCACCACATTCACAACCTGATTTGACAATTTC
This sequence comes from Perognathus longimembris pacificus, assembly GCF_023159225.1. Classification (NCBI taxonomy): domain Eukaryota; kingdom Metazoa; phylum Chordata; class Mammalia; order Rodentia; family Heteromyidae; genus Perognathus; species Perognathus longimembris. The sequence goes on along the minus strand of NC_063162.1, from coordinate 1,903,717 downwards.
ATCTCCCCATAAAAAGAATAATTATGAGTAACTATAATGTGGTCACCCCTCTTTGTACAAGTAGGCTACACTAAAAATAAAGAGTCACAGGCAAGTCAAGCAGGTACCCGTGGGTACCCGTGGGAGGGGGGTAGGGCACACAGAATGATAAAACCTAGGAAGCTACGACGCTAGCAGCCGTTCCTCACACCCTCCGCCAGTGTGACTCCTGGTGACCCAGCTGTCCTACCATACCGTACCCCACTTACAGACGAGTCCTGTGGAGGGAGCATGCCCCAGTGCTGGCTATTCAAATGTCCTCCTGGGGAGTCCCCTTCCAAAGCCCACCCTGCTTAGCTGGAGGAGGACGCCCTTGCCCTCTCTTCTTTACCTTTTCGCTACCTACCGCGTTGCGCGGCTCTATCACAGTCTGTTGGGCTTATTTCTGCATTGGGCTTGTGTGAGGAGCACAGCCGTGAGCACCGGTCTACACGGTTTGGTCTGGATGTACGTTTCCTTACGCTGAGATAACTGGGGCACAGAGTAGCTTCGTGTGTGACATTTTGAGGCGATGACAAATGTTCCCCACAGCAGGGACAACACTTTAAACCCTGGCGGGCCACAGATGAGAGGTCTAACTTCCCACGTCCTCACCAGCACTGGGTACGTCTGCCTTTCGATTACAGACATTCCCGTTTAAGTATGAAGCCATTTGACGTTGAGGTTTTCGCGGGTACTTTCATAATGATTAACGTTGTAAAGGAGCCTGCAATTTCTTACTGGATATTTATTTGTCTTATTTGGGAAAATACTCAGGTTATGTGCCTACTTTTAAATAATATATTCTTACCATTGACTAGAAAAAATTCTTTATATATTGAAAATACAAGTCTATTAGAGATCGGATTTATCCCGTTGATGATGATGATGAAGAAGTGTTGTATCCTGGCCACCAAAGTGAGACTCTAACCCAGGGTGGGACCCTAACCCTCAGCCAGACGGGCAGTGTTTTATCCCAAATTCAAAGGAGACTCCAAGACACTCAGTTAATTAGGCTAGGACTCCACCGTTTGGGGTGCAAAGTGCAGCCCTGAGCTTCAGTAGGCCTGGGTTTTAAAGGCAAAAACCGCACGCAGGTGGTCTAGCAAGCTAGGCCATTGAAGCAAGCAGACATGCAGGAGCAGAATTGGCGGTTAATGGTCACAGGTAATTACAATTCTGGTAAACAAGGTAATATTGACCAGAACACATTCCAGGTCTTTGTGCTTTTCACACGCCTCGCTCCTATTCACCGGATTCTAGTGACCTGGTATTTCATTCCCCAATTTCCTTTAAGTCCCTATTTCTGGGATTTCCCCACCCCCAATGTGGCCTTTTGAGGGGAGTCATCAGAGTCTGGGTGTCTCAGATGATGATGGTGGTGATGATTTTTCCAGTCATGGGGCTTGAACTCAGGGCCTGGGCAGTGTTCCTGAGCTTTTTCACTCAAGGCTAGTACTCTACCGCTTTGAACCACAGCGCCACATGTGGTTTTTCTGGTGGCTAAGTGAAAATAAGAGTTCCAAAAACTTTCCTGCCCCAGCTGGCTTTGAACTGTGATCCTGAGATCTCAGCCTCCTGAGTAGCTAGGACTACAGGCGTGAGCCACCAGCACCCAGCACATTGGTTCTTAATGGTATCATTTTAACCAGCAAAGATTTTTATTCAGAAGTCCAATTTGTCCACACCAGTCACTTGTATTTGGGTGACTATTCTGGGTCCCTTGCTTTTCTATAAAATCAGCCACCGAAATTCTAGAAAAAGAAACTATCTTGGTGAGATTGTGTTGGCTCTGTAAGTGAACTTGAGAATCACTGTCTACTCAATGGTTTTAAAATTTCTTGTCCATGAACATAAGATTTCTCTCCATTTACCGAGAATCTTAATTTGTTTCATCAATGTTTTATTGTTTTCAGAGTACAGTATTGTATTACTTTTTACTACACTTATTGCTTTATAAGTGTTTTATCTTTGATGCTCTCGCAAATGGAATTGCTTTATTAAATTCATTTTTAATTGTTTCTTGTTAGTAACTAGAAATAGAAATGAGTTTTATGTATTACTCGTATATCCTGCAATGTTCTGAACTTTTTATTGGCTCTACTGGGTTTTGTTTGTGAATTTCTTGGTATTTGCACTATCCATCTTCCTGGATGCCTTGCAGTTGATTTTACTCTTTCATTTCTGACATCGGCAGGTTTGACTTCCTTTTTCTGCACAGTTGCCTTGGCGAGGGATGCCAGTGCCGTAGAATTCCAAGGAACAGGCAGGAGCAGACCTTCCCTATCTTGTTTCTGACCTCAGGAGAGAAACATTTAGTCTCTAAGAGTACAAATTAAGCCATTAGCTGTGGACTGTTTAGAAGTGCTGTTTTCATGGTTAACTTCCCTTTCCTTTTATCCGACTGTGTGTTTTTATCACAAGTAGGCATTACACTTCATCAAACACTTTTTGTGCAGTGTTGAGATCCTGTGGATTCTTTCTTTTGTTCTTTTGACATGAGGTGCTATAAGGGGTGGTAGTGTACACCTGTAATCCCAGCACTCAGGCAGAAGAATTGTGAGCTCAAGGTCAGCCTGGGTACATTGTGAAACCCCTGTCTCACCAGCCCTTATACCACCCCACAAAAAAAGAAGAAACATAAAAAGGAAATACAGTGTTGACCTTGTCATGATGATTTCCAATTATTAAACTTGTCCCTTACAACCTACGGCTAACACCCACTCAGTCGGGGTGCCGGTCTCCTTTGTGTTCCTGGGTTTTGTGTCTGCTGTCTTGTTGAAGATTTTTCATAGTACTGGCACGTTCTCTTGCTTGTCTGGCTTTGGCATCAGGGTAAGGTCTGCACAGGTGCTTGGAAACTGTCCCTTCCTGTCTGCATGTTGGTGAAGCAATGGCAGTAGCTCCCAAGTTATTCAACAAGCTCACCCGTGAGGTCTTCTTGGCTTAGTGGTTGGTTCAATTGCACAACTTTTATAGATTTCCTCTTTATTCTCACCCACCGATGTCCTTCTACACAGTTGCCTGTTTGATCTCAGCTCTGTCATTTTTAGAGTGCGTTTCGGAGTACGTCTCAGTGGTGGTATTGTGGTTTGAGCTCAGGGCCTTATGCTTGCCAGGCGGTCACTCTTACCACTTGGGCCACAGACCTGGCACTTTTTGCTTTAGTTATACTTTCTAGAGTCTTGTACCTTTTGTCTAGGCTGGCCTATCTTCACCTCCCAGACTTCCGGGATTACAAGCGTCAATCATTGTGCCTGACCCCTTAGAAGTTTATCGTTTTCAGTAGTGTCACAACGAATGTCCCTTCTCACCCATTCCCATCCTCAGACTGGCACACGCTGCATGGGAAGAAGACATGGGCGCGAGGGCTACAGCACTGTGGTCTCTCGCGGTTCTCACGGACAGAGGGGTTATCCTGACAGATTCATGTCTGAATAGGTAATTATACATTTACTCGATGCCCTTAGGAAAGGTCATGGGGATATTCAATCCCACCGTAGCTGCCTGTTGTGTTTTGGTATTCATCCAAAGTGGTCGCTTGGTGGGGAAGAGGAGCCGGCTCGCACACGGTACCGCTGTTCTGGAAGTCGGCTTCTCCACACCTTCTACTCCTCAGTGATCCACACAGACGCACACAGCATCCCAACGTACGGGCACTCTGCCCTCCCTGTGACATCGCTGAACGTGGGTCACATGTGTTTCTCTATAGTAATTCATGACTCTCCATAATAATTCCTCCTGAATGATTATCTGCATTTCTTTGGAATATGCATTTAAGGTAAAATGTCAGGGTGGCGAGTATTTGCATCTCTAACATTACCAGATGTCGTACATTCAGTTACATTCAATTAAGCTGCAGTCAGGCTATATCAATATTTGACACAGCCGGATCCTAGAATCTGCCGATCTAAGGGCACGCTACTTCTTTTGATCTTTCTCCTATTGTTAATAATATTCATAATCATTTTACATGTGGGGGTATTTCGTTTTTCTTTAGAATTAATTTTCTCAGTGACACTTATCTTTCTGTTGGATTTGTTTTTCTTTTATAAATTATTATTACTTTGTATAAGTTATGCAATCTGGGTTCTCTGTTGGCCTATCTTCTATAAATATGCGATAGTTATCACTTCTTACAGTGAGAGATCTTAAAGACTTCTGCCTACATGATGTTAAGATTTTTCAAAGGATTTAAGAGTATCTTCGGGCTTTATTTTAAAATAGCTCCCCAAACTGAGATAACAATAGAATTCTACATTTCTCAGGAGATGATTAAAGTTTTGTTTTTCACTTTTAAGTCTTTAACTTATCTTGAGCTTATCTACCGATTACTCCTGCAACATGCACTGAACAGTCTGTCTTTTCCCATTAATGTGCACATCCTTCTCGGCCACATGGGGGTAAATCTCTGTCTCGGATCTCAGGTGAAGCCTGTCATCTATTTGCCGACTGCACCAGGAAGTCCTGAGTTCCATGACTACTTCTTTGCAGGGAGCCTTGCTGGCTGCCCGAGCGATGGTCTCAGTCTGCTTTGATTACCTTCACCTTTCTGTCCATTTTGCTCACTTTGGACTCGCTCCGGAATATTCAGCTTCAGTTTCCCCAGGTTGGTCTGATGCTATTAAAGCTGAGATCTATTTTCTTTTTAATGAGCTGTATTTTTTCCTACAAAATTTCTCTGTGTTGGCTTATTATTATTTTATTTTTGTGTGTTGCTAAGCTGCGTGATCTTTGCCAGAATTAGGCTGCTAATTGATGGGCTCTGACTGGGAGGGCTTCGGGTCTTTGTGTTGTATCTTGTATCTAGGCACCTCAGCGAACTCTCCGATTCATTTGCAAGATTCATCCACAGAAGCTCTTTTACCTGCTATGTTGACAATCTTGTCTCATTCTGCTCATGACCGTTTAATTTTTCTTATTCACTTTTCCCTCTTAAAGCATTCACCTAATGCTGAGTGATATTCTGTGAGTACCATGTTGCTCGACTCATTGCTGACTTACACACCAAATTTCAACCTGTAAACATGCTATTTGGCTCGGTTTCTATTCACAGTGTTACGGGTTGGATCTTTTGGAAGCCGATGTTAAGCGAGGGTTTGGGTAAAGACGTCAATTAGGAATCGTCACCTGTGCGGGAGTTTGGCTGTAGGGAGAGCGCGGGAACCCTGGGCGAGGAATGGACACCACAGGGGCTCAGTGCAGCGTGCTCCATGGGGCGGAGGCTGCGTGCGGCTCCTCCCTGCCAGGCATGGGTGGGGCCTGCCTGGGAACGGCGCCCCCTCCGCCTCGGAGGCCAACTCGCAGCTGCCAATGCCCCCCCTCCCCCCCCTCCCCCCTCCCCCCCCCCCCCCCCCCCCCGCCCAGGACGGATTCTGTGCACGCAGCTGGGAAATGGCTCCATCTTTGCCAGAGGCCACGGGCCACGGCTCCGTGCCCATCACTTACTGCTAACTTGCTAAGGGAGTTCTTGGTTTTATAGACGAATATAAAATGACATGAAGTGCTTTCTCTGCATCTACTGAAAGACGAACCCCACTTTACCCAGCCGATCATTCTGATGAATTCGATATTGTGAAAGCCAAGGCCTTGGGTAAGCTCTCCTTGGGAGCGGGTGCAGCCCTGGGCACTCACAGGCTGTACCCAACGCATTTTGTCGAGCTTCTCCTTCTCGCCCTTCTTTACGAGCCCCACGTACACGGCGTTGACCTTTCCAGCCCCCCGGCTGCCCGCTCGGCCTCCACAGGGCCCCCTGCGTCCCTGCCTCACGCCTCTCCACTCCTCAGCACACACGCGGCCTCCTGCCCCACCCGACACCTCCCCGGGACTCTGCAGATTCCCGGGCGTCTTTACCCCAGCCCTGCACCTCTCTTGGACCACATTCCTGCCCGGTCAGCACACCATGAGGCCGGAGACGTCTCCTGCCCTGGGGAAATGGCAGCGGCTAAGAAGACCTCCCTAAAACGCTGGCAGTGTTTGAGAGCTGAGCCCAACCTTCGGCCGGGCTCCTGAGAGTCTTGATCTTGTCTCCAGGAGGCTGTGGTACGGAGCACGGGACTCCTGGGCCACCGCAGTCGGCCCCCGCCCCTTTCCCCTGACGTGGGGACAATCAGGCTGGTAGCACACAGACAGGAAATGCCTCTCGCTATGTCGGGTTTCTGTTCTCTACCTTGTTGCCGAAGGCAAGCCCAGAAGCTGCTCACAGAGAGGAGCCCAGAGTCCATCTCACACCATTAGCCCCAAAGCTCTTAATAGCACACCTCATCTCCAGGTCCAGCGTTTGATAAATAGGTTAAAAGAACGCTTAGAGAGACGGAGAGAATGAGGCTGACCACGCAGCGGGAGCCCTGGCGTGAGCCTTTAGAGAAACAGCCTGGCTCAAAGCCGCCGCCTCCCTCTGCAGGCAGACTTGGGGGGAGGGGGGGCTCTGTGGAGAGGCCGCCCATCAGCGCCTCCCTCCATCACCCCGCCGTGTGGAGGGCTGACAACACCCCCCAACAGAGCAGCGGCCTCCGCGCCCTGTGCTCGTCCCCTTGGTCTGAGAATCCCGGGTCTGCACACACGTCTCCCTCGCACCCCGTGTCCTCACCGCCCGTGGCCACACCAGCCGTCTGGCCGCTTGCCCGCCTCCGCCTCTACTCTCCTGGGCAGTGATGGATGGTAGCGCTCTACCCGAGCGGTGGGGCCCCAGCAGGCCAGCAGAGAGGGGCGGAAGAGCCGGGAGGTGAGTTTCTAATACCGATCCGTCCCGCACTCCCGTGACAGGCAGGCTGTCTTGGTACCCACAGGGAGAGAGGGGGGATCATATTTCGTCATTTACAGGATGCCTGGAGAAAATATGATGCACAGTGGATGGAATCGAGGAGGATAAGAAAATCAATTTATTATTTCAGTCCTCCCTGGCCTCACTTTTCAGCTGTCTTCAGACCCATGATACTTTGAGAAGCCTAAGATCGCTCAATAAAAAATATTATGGCAAGGTGTTTGCAAAGTGGAGCCGCTCCTCCCCCTCCCCTGGCAGACGCGAGGAAGCGGTGAATGATGGTGCGAGGCGCCCCTAAATCACCAGCCGGTTTTCCTGGGCGTGTGTCGCTTTGTGGCGACAGCAAATGTGTTCCAAGCCAGGACCGGCTGCTCACGCCTCCGTCCTCGCCGCTCCAGAGGCGGGCGTCCAGAGGAGGACGGTCGTTTGCAGCCCACCTGCACAGAAAAGGTCACGAGATGCCATTTCCAAAATAAAAAAAAAAGTCCGAGCTGGATTCAAGGCTCAAGCGGCAGAGGGCCAGCCCAGCAAGCAAGCTGAGCAAGCGAGGCTCCAAGTTCAAACCCCAGCGCTGGCCACAAAACCAAACCACCCCACCGCAAAGCATTCCCTGCTCTTTGTGCTTAGCGTTCTTTTGGGGTGGGGAGGGCGAGGTGGGGGGGTGGTTCTCTGGGGCTCAGGAGGGGTGGGGAGGGCGAGGTGGGGGGGGGGCTCCCTGGGGCCCAGGGAGGGGCTTCCTCACCTCTGGGGTCCCGGTGGCCAGGCCGAGGTCACCGGCCTTGGGCAGCTTCCTGACGGAGGGCGACTGGAGAGCAGCAGCTTCTCTGGGCCAGTCGTGGATGGATGAGGGTTTGAGCCTCAGAGCAAAAGCAGCACGGCAGGGCCGGCCATGGAGCCAGAGGCCTCGGGCCGGCCAGGCCCAGGCTGAGGAGAAGCATTGAGAAGCTTCTCCAAGGGAAGGGAGGAAGGGAAGAGGCGGGTCTTCCTCTCTAGGGACGAAGGCTCCTCCCAGCCGGGGAAGGGCTGCTCTTTCCCGGAGGAGAACGGGTGCGGCCCTTGTGCGCCTTGGCAGGCGGACAGGTGCTGTGGAAGATTCCACTGTTTGTGCTTTTGAGCAGATGAATACGAGGAGGCCGAACCCCATGGCAGATGAGGGGCTGGTGCCGGGACACAGGTGAGGGGAGCCTGCACAGAACACTGGGAGGGAACCGGGGGGGGGGGGGAGCCATGCACAGAGTCAGCCCCGATCTCATGCACCTGACACCCGCCAGCCCAAATCCCTCCAGCTGTACCCCAACACTCCTCTGTACATAGAGACGTCCCGGTACTGCGGCTGGACTGCCTCCAGCCTCCTTTCCTGGGCCTCCCACGCCTCTGGCTCATTTTCAGCTGTATCCTTGTAAAAGCAGCAATGAAACAATCCAGACCTAGCTTGTCAGATACCCCGGCATCAGGGAGCAGCTTGCGGGGGGGGGGGGGGGACTGTCCCCATCATCAGGGAGCAGCTCGGGGGGGGGGACTGTCCCCATCATCAGGGAGCAGCTCGCGGGGGGGGGGACTGTCCCCATCATCAGGGAGCAGCTCGGGGGGGGACTGTCCCCATCATCAGGGAGCAGCTCGGGGGGGACTGTCCCCATCATCAGGGAGCAGCTCGGGGGGGGACTGTCCCCATCATCAGGGAGCAGCTCAGGGGGGACTGTCCCCATCATCAGGGAGCAGCTCGGGGGGGGGACTGTCCCCATCATCAGGGAGCAGCTCGCGGGGGGGGACTGTCCCCATCATCAGGGAGCAGCTTGGGGGGGGACTGTCCCCATCATCAGGGAGCAGCTCGGGGGGGGACTGTCCCCATCATCAGGGAGCAGCTCGGGGGGGGGACTGTCCCCATCATCAGGGAGCAGCTCGGGGGGGGACTGTCCCCATCATCAGGGAGCAGCTCAGGGGGGACTGTCCCCATCATCAGGGAGCAGCTCAGGGGGGACTGTCCCCATCATCAGGGAGCAGCTCGGGGGGGCACTGTCCCCATCATCAGCTCGGGGGGACTGTCCCCATCATCAGTGAGCAGCTCGGGGGGGCACTGTCCCCATCATCAGGGAGCAGCTCGGGGGGGGACTGTCCTCATCATCAGCTCGGGGGGACTGTCCCCATCATCAGGGAGCAGCTCAGGGGGACTGTCCCCATCATCAGGGAGCAGCTCGGGGGGGACTGTCCCCATCATCAGGGAGCAGCTCGGGGGGGACTGTCCCCATCATCAGGGAGCAGCTCAGGGGGGACTGTCCCCATCATGAGGGAGCAGCTCGGGGGGGGACTGTCCCCATCATCAGGGAGCAGCTCAGGGGGACTGTCCCCATCATGAGGGAGCAGCTCAGGGGGGACTGTCCCCATCATGAGGGAGCAGCTAAGGGGGGACTGTGCCCATCATCAGGGAGCAGCTCGGGGGGGACTGTCCCCATCATCAGGGAGCAGCACGGGGGGGACTGTCCCCATCATCAGGGAGCAGCACGGGGGGGACTGTCCTCATCATCAGGGAGCAGCTCGGGGGGGACTGTCCCCATCATCAGCTCGGGGGGACTGTCCCCATCATCAGGGAGCAGCTCGGGGGGGACTGTCCCCATCATGAGGGAGCAGCTCGGGGGGGGGACTGTCCCCATCATGAGGGAGCAGCTCAGGGAGACTGTCCCCATCATCAGGGAGCAGCTCGGGGGGGGGACTGTCCCCATCATCAGGGAGCAGCTCGGGGGGGACTGTCCCCATCATCAGCTCGGGGGGGGACTGTCCCCATCATCAGGGAGCAGCTCGGGGGGGACTGTCCCCATCATCAGGGAGCAGCTCGGGGGGGACTGTCCCCTCCCCTGGACTATTCCCTAGGGCTGCAGTGCCGGGGACCAGCACACCCTCCAGTGGGGCTGGGCACACTGCGGCCAAGTAGGGCTGGCCTGCGGGTTTTCTCTCCCCTGTGCCCCTTTCTGCCCTTTTATCCTTCAGCTCTGAGTTGCTCCCGTTGCTATAGAAACCATGGGATCCTATGGGCTGGCTCCTCCGTTGCCCACTGGAGACTGATCTCACCAGAGCCGGTGAGGGGGTTGACTCTGACTCCTTCCTGCTCTGCAGATCAGAGGCCGGGGCTGCCGGGGCTGGGGCTCAGAGCCACCTGGCCCCCTCAGCGGACGAGGCCTTCCCCTCCCAGAACCTGCGCGACCCTCTGCCCTCTGAGCGTCAAGGCAGCTCAGGGTGGTCACTCGCCAGCCTCTTCCCATGCCCTTTGCAACTGGGCACACAGCCAAATCCTGGCAGGGCCTGGCAGACTTGGCCCTGCGGAACCAGGGGCCCAGTCTGTGTCCACCCTGAGCCGCTGGCGGCCAGGAGCCCAGTCTGTGTCCACCCTGAGCCGCTGGCGGCCAGGAGCCCAGTCTGTGTCCACCCTGAGCCGCTGGCGGCCAGGAGCCCAGTCTGTGTCCACCCTGAGCCGCTGGCGGCCCCTGGGGAACCAGTCTGTGTCCACCCTGAGCCGCTGGCGGCCCCTGGGGAACCAGTCTGTGTCCACCCTGAGCCGCTGGCGGCCCCTGGGGAACCAGTCTGTGTCCACCCTGAGCCGCTGGCGGCCCCTGGGGAACCAGTCTGTGTCCACCCTGAGCAGCTGGCGGCCAGGGGCCCTGTCTGAGGCCACCCTGAGCAGCTGGCGGCCCCTGGTTGCTGCCGTGAAGCCGAAGCTTCCGGGTCCCCAGTCCAGCCTGTGCAGGGACACTGGTCAGGCCTGTCCTCAGCCCCAGGAGGGACAGAGCCAAGCCTCCCCCGAGCTCCTGGGAATCTCCACAGTGGGTGGTGAGCCCTGCTGCCTCCCATCCCTCAGTGCCGGATGCTGCCTTGCCTGCTGTGGGTGGAAGATCCCCCTCTCCCCCGCCCCGGTCCCTGGCCTGTCTGGGCCAGCGTCTGCCGCCAGGTACCCAGGCTCCTCCTGGGCCCAGGGCCACGGTGGCATGGCATAAACACCAAGGCCTAGGCCCTTTGGGGGAGGGCTTCTCTGAAGCGGAAGGCTTTGCCCCACTCACATTGTTCTAATTGCTTGATGGTTAAGTAACACGTGTGAATTGTGTTTAAAGTTGAGATCAAGCACCTGCTGGCCCCACAGCCTAGCAAAGTCTGAGGTAGTGAACGCAGCAGGGACAGAGAGCTCCCTGTGGTCCATCCGCTTGCCCACTGCGGGGTGCCCTTCCCCAAAGCGGGGTGCCCTTCCCCTCACAAGCAAGGGCCCACGGTGGAGCCGAGACCCCAGCGAGGCGTTGGGGGCTTCTGGGACCTGGCGCCACAGCAGGTCCCGTGTGCCTGCAGGGTTCCGGGACACACCTCAGTGTGAGACGCTGCATGGGAGCACTCGGAGGGGAGCACTCGGAGGGGAGGGCTTGCCCAGGCCCAGCCAGGGCGGGAGGGCACGTGGGGAGGGGCCAGGACAGGCTCAGCGCCGGAGGCTTCTGTCAGCTGCCCTCTGTCTTTTGTCAGGGGCCTGGATTTCCCTCCAGCCCAGAAAGTAGAGCCAACTTCAGTAGGAGCCGAAAGGCGGTCTATCCCAGAGACTGCCTCCTGACTCTGGAGCCAAGTGGACGCGATCGCTAATCTCTTTACTCACTCACCAGCCCGTCCATGCGAACGGAGGCTTGACCGAATGCTGCTGGGCCACCGGGCTGGCAGACACAGGTCTCTGCCTGGGCCAGTCTGCTTCCAAGAGAAAGATGGAGTCCAGACCGGGCTTGGATCCACTTGTCCACAGCCTTGTTCAAGCCGAGTGAGCCCGATGTCTTCATCAGGCACGGGAGTCTGTGCCCGCAAGCCCCTGTCATGGGCTGGGATCCGGACCAGATGAACCCAAAGCAAGCTGCGCACCAGGCAGAGACGGCCGGCCCCACCTGGCCCGGTCCCCGCCGCCAGCAGGGAGCCATGCGCTTCGAAGCTGTGCGTGTGGATGGACGCGCGAGCTCGGCCTTGCCAGGACGCGCCGCTCTCATCGTCGGGCGGCGGGGGCTCGGGGCCACGTCGCCAGTGAGCAGACTCGGAGATCCCCCCGCAGGCAGGGTCTCACGCATGTCCCTCCCTCCTCTTCCCTCCGCCGCACGCCCCCATCTGCTTCCCCCTTTCTTCCTCCTCCATGCTCTGATCAGCACAACCGTTATCGAAATAATTCTGGTCCCGCCAGACATCTGGGGACCGTCCTTCTACGTGGCGAGCCGTTTATCCCGAGACCAGGGTCCCAGGGTCTCTCCGCTTTAATTAAAAGCACTTGTAAACCACCTGATGTGGCCGCAAAAGCCCCATCTGCAGCACAGACAAAGCGCAATCAGCCAGGCAGGTAGCTGGGGGGAGGCTGGGTTTGGAACTTTCCAGGGGGGGGCTGCAGGAAGTTTGTGGGCTCCGTGAACCGCCGAGCACACGGCTCCTGCCTGCTGAGGACCCCGGGAGGCGCAGCACTCGCCCTGGTTCCAGCCAGCGAAGGCCATAGATTCGAGACCCATTCGAAAACAAGTACCGGCCGACCACCTGCCTTGGGGTGGCAACGTGGTGCTGCTCCACTGGTTTATAACCAGGCCTGAAAACTGTCTCCAAGTCTCTTCCCAGCTGGCCTGGAGGGTAAGGCCAGCTCGTGCGTCTGCGGTCTAGGGTGATCGCCAAGACCAGCTGCTTGCCTTGGCCTGCAGAGCCTCGGCGACAGTCTCTTTAAAACGGCCGTTTGGGGGGAAGCTCCTAGGACGACGGCTTTCTCGTGAACAGAGAGAACTTTGTAGTAAGCGAAATCAGAGTCAAACACCCCTCAGGGAGGAAAGGCAAGCCCGGCCCGCCAGGCATGGTTGAGGGCTGCAGCTCCAGCCTCTGGAGACGGGGCGTGATGGACGCAGCGCTGCCTTGGGTGTCGAGCAAAGCGGGCGTTCTGCCCAGCGCTTACCCAGAGGGTAAAGATTTCTGTCATCTAGATAGAGATGAATACCGGCGACGTCGATAGCGGAGACAAAGGGGACACCGTGCTTTGTTCAGATCAGCACCTCCAGGACAACCCGCCAGACGTGGCCAGGAGGGCGAAGACAACGGCTCTCGCGATGTGAACAGAAGAGAATCCGAGTCGTCAGGACACCTGGGGCTTCACCGGGAATCCTCCATCCCGATGCAGGGGAGAGGCTCGCCAGCGCTCCCTTTTCTCCGCGCGTCTCTGGGAAAAGCCTGGGAAGAGCGCATCCACGCGCCGGAACGGGCCCAGGAAGGGCACGGCCCACGAGGGACCCATCCACGCGCCGGAATGGGCCCAGGAAGGGCCCCTGTCCACACAGGCCCGGTCCACGTGCGGGAGCCTGGGCGGGCAGGGTTTCCGTGGCTGATGATCCCCGTGATTCAGTAGAGACTCTGTAGATTAGCGTTGTCTGGAACGACACGGGTCGTCGGGCCCCGTGGTAAAGACGAGCACCCTGGTCTGCAGCCTTGGGACTCCTGGAGGAGAGGGGCCGCAGACGCTCCGCACGGAGCGAGCTCGAGCCCACGCCGTCCTCTCCAGTGCCACGTTCCCAAGTCTCGGGCTCCCAGCCACGCTGGCGCCAGGTGTGGGGGAGCAAGGCGCAGGTGGGCTGAACTTGAACATGCGGCGTGGCTGTGGCCACTGAGCAGCCCCCCCCCCCCCCAGCGAGTTTCCCCTTTGTCTGTCGGCAGGTGTAGGTGGGGGCAGAGCACGAGGGACGCACCCACCCTCTATTTTGAATCCACGGGGGGGGGGGGACCAGAAGGGCACAGAGCGTTTGCAGCTGTGCATTTTGAGCGATGTGCCGGAGCGAGCTCACGTCGAGCGTCTTCAGAAGTGAAGAAGGGAAGCAAGGGCTGAGTGCTGTGACCCACGCCCGCAGTGGGGAGGGCGGGGGCCACGTGCACCTCCACCGCCCGAGTCCCCTCAGCAGCGCCTGGGATGGGACCCCACAAGGAGGCCAGACACCCCGAGAGCACCCAGGCCCCGCCTGCGCCTTGCTGGTCCCAGACTGTCAAGGTGGCTGCCAGGTGTGCAGGAGCCGGCCGAGGGACACCCCTCCCCCCCGGGACACCCCTCCCCCCGGGACACCCCTCCCCCCGGACACCCCTCCCCCCCAGGACACCCCTCCCCCGGGACACCCCTCCCCCCGGACAACCCTCCCCCCCGGGACACCCCTCCCCACGGGACACCCCTCCCCCCCGGGAAACCCCTCCCCCCCGGGACACCCCTCCCCCCGGGACACCCCTCCCCCCGGGACACCCCTCCCCCCCGGGACACCCCTCCCCCCCGGGACACCCCTCCCCCCGGACACCCCTCGCCCCGGGACACCTCTCCCCCCAGGACACCCCTCCCCCCGGACACCCCTCCCCCCGGGACACCTCTCCCCCCAGGACACCCCTCCCCCCCGGGACACCCCTCCCCCTGGGACACCCCTCCCCCCGGGACACCCCTCCCCCCGGGACACCCCTCCCCCCGGACACCCCTCCCCCCCAGGACACCCCTCCCCCAGACACCCCTCCCCCGGACAACCCTCCCCCCGGGACACCCCTCCCCCGACACCCCTCCCCCGGACACCCCTCCCCCCGGACACCCCTCCCCCCCGGACACCCCTCCCCCCGGGACACCCCTCCCCCCCGGGACACCCCTCCCCCCGGGACACCCTCCCCCCGGGACACCTCTTCCCCCGGACACCCCTCCCCCCGGGACACCTCTCCCCCCCAGGACACCCCTCCCCCCCGGGACACCCCTCCCCCCTGGGACACCCCTCCCCCCGGACACCCCTCCCCCCGGGACACCTCTCCCCCCCAGGACACCCCTCCCCCCTGGGACACCCCTTTCCCCCCGCACCCCGAGGGTCAGAGCCTCCCTCTGCAGGACCGCGGAGCCAGGGCGGGTCTCCAAGAAAGAAGCGCACGGTGGAATGAAACGGTGCAGGTCCATCACACCTGTCCACACTGGAGCAACGCTTGGGCCTTCTGGGGGGGCCCTCCCTCTGTAGAGGAGGATCTAGGGCGCGCCCCTTGCCGTTTCTGGTGGATTCCAGCACTCATGCTCATTGCTTGTCCAGCTGAGGCCTCGTCTGCTCTGTGCTTGGTTTTTCGCTTGGGCCTGTTGGGGTGGCGTCGTCCCTCTGGCTCTGTCTCGAGTCCCCTCTTTCTCTTGGGAGGATGTGTGTTGGCCTTCAGCTCGGGGCGCACCCCAAATCCAGCCTGACCTCGCGGTCGTTCACGTAATCGTAGCTGCATGAGCCCTGTTTCGTGATCCGGTGACGCTCGGAGGCGCAAAGGCGGGGATGCGGGCGCCTCGTGTCGAGGGGCGCGTGGAGCCCCCCGCCTGTCAGCAGTGTGGACTCGTGGGACCAAGGCCACGAGGCCCGGCTCCCGGCAGGTGGCCCGTGTGCGCTGGACACGGAGCACCGCGCTCCTCCCTCCTCCCCGTGGCCTGGGGGGCACCGCGCTCCTCCCTCCTCCCCGTGGCCAGGGGGTCACCGCGCTCCTCCCTCCTCCCCGTGGCCCGGGGGGCACCGCGCTCCTCCCTCCTCCCCGTGGCCTGGGGGGCACCCCGCTCCTCCCTCCTCCCCGTGGCATGGGGGGCACCGCGCTCCTCCCTCCTCCCCGTGGCCCGGGGGGCACCGCGCTCCTCCCTCCTCCCCGTGGCCAGGGGGGCACTGTGCTCCTCCCTCCTCCCCGTGGCCAGGGGGGCACCGCGCTCCTCCCTCCTCCCCGTGGCCAGGGGGGCACCGCGCTCCTCCCTCCTCCCTCCTCCCTCCTCCCCGTGGCCTGGGGGGCACCGCGCTCCTCCCTCCTCCCTCCTCCCTCCTCCCCGTGGCCTGGGGGGCACCGCGCTCCTCCCTCCTCCGGGCAGCCCGGGGCCCGCACAGGGCTGGGGCCCAGCTCCGGCGGCGCACACACGCGCACAGGACCCGCAACGCTCCCTAGAAACCGCACTTGCCACCCGGAGTGAGAGACGCAGCCGGGGAAGCCCATCCCGGTGCCCGCCCCACGGCGTCAGCCCACACCCTCGCCCCCACCTGGTCCGGTCTTGCACGTGCGCGTGCCTCTCGGCTCCGGCACACGGCAGTGCACGCCCGCGGCGCTGCCCGCTCCGGGAGCCACGGCATCGGCGCCGCCGAGCCTGCGGCCGCCGGGTTCTGGCCGCCGCCGGGCCTCGGTCGTCCTCCAGTGGCCTCTTCCTCTGGTTTCGGCGCTTGGTTTCGCTCGGCGTCTTCAAGATGGCGTCCCCTTGTCATCGATCGCAGGGACTCCCGACCACGAGTACCGGCTCCGTGTGGCTTCTCCCTCAGGCGAGGTGTCCCCCGCGATTGTCACGTTGCTTGCCTCGCCCTTGAAGGACAGCAGTTTGAGCACCGTGTGGCCAGGCACCGTTGCCTCTATTGACCCTGCTTAGCTTTGGCTCAGCTTTGCGGATCTATGAATCAATCTCTTTCACCAACTCTGGAAAGTTTTCGGCAATTATTTTTGCTCCGTTCTTCAGTCTCGATTCTGTGACTCTGGTAATAAACATGCCAGTCTGTTTGATGTTCCTAAACACGCCTTCACCTCCCAGCTTCGCATTCTTAACTTCTTTTTCCCCCCCTTGAGATTGGATCATTTCTATTGATCTACCTTCAATTCTGCTGATTCTTTTGTATTTCTATCTCCAGTCTTCTGTAAAACCCAAGCGAGTCGTGTGTGCTTTTTTAAATTCAATTTTAAACTTTCCAAGCTCTCAAATACCGACCAGGTAATGTTTTTACAATGCCGATGTTTTCTGAGTTCCAGCCTGTTTATACACAGGGTTTATACGCTCCTTTAAGTCCCACCGTACGTACATTGGCTACTTCGGGTCATTGTCTGTTCATTGCAATATCTGTGTCCATGTCAATTTCCATTGACTTTGATCGTGTGGGTCACATTTCCTCCTTGATGATGATGATGATGACGAGGGTGACGATGATGACAGATGAATTATATGTTGCGCACCTCCCATGGTGTTTCAGTCTGTTCCCACTCTGGGAAGGAGCTCGAGTACCGGCTTGATGGTTTCCATGTTCAGGCCTGCTGTGATGCTGCTCTGGGCCTGTCGTGGTTGGGATGGGAAACACTCTCAAGGCCTAGGGCCTGGGCCTGTTCCCACGTGTGACACGGTCAGAGCTGGGGTATGTGTGCGGGGGCTGGAACACAGGGGACTGGCCTCACGATGGGTGGATCCATCTACCGATGGATCGTGGATTGATAGGCTACTGGGCAGTGTTGGGAATGTTAAGAGCTCTGGGTGGGGAGAACAGGTCATTAGGAATAGGCCCACGAAGGCTATGCTCTGTACCCGGTCCCTTCTCTCCCTTCCCTTCCCTTTCCTCCTATTCTCTCCTCCCTTCTCTCCTTCTCTTGCCTCTCCCCTCCTTTCCTTTCCTTCCCTCCCCTTCCCACTCCTCTTCTCTCCTCTCTCCTTACCTCTTTCCATCCCTTCCTTCCTCTTCCCTCCCTCACCCTCCCCTCCCCTCCTCTCCTCTTCCCTCCTCTCCTCTCCCCTCCCTCCCTTCCCCTCCCCTCCCTCCTCTCCTCTCCCCTCCTCTCCTCTCCCCTCCCTCCCTTCCCCTCCCCTCCCCTCCCCTCCACTCCTCTTTCCTCCTCTCTGTGTCTCTCTCAGCTTTCCAGCATCCCTGAGGCAAATAGCCATGTTCTGCCCCCTTCCCCTCCAAGATGCAAGATAGTCCTTCTCTCTGTAGGCTGAGAAACAACAGCCCCGGCAGCCATGCGCTGTGAGCTCGCTCGCACGGATCGTTCCTCCTGCCCCTTGTTGATCTCTCAGCGAGGTGAAGCTGACGGCCACAGGACTTCTCCGCACAGCTTAGCCTGGGGTTCTCCGGGGCTATGTACAGCTTGGGCACACACGGATGGAGGGAGACTTTCTCCAGCCCAAGGCCGGAAACCGGGCCCACATCCGCCCCATCACTTCCCGCTGCCTTGGTGGAGGCCCACCCCCCCAGGGGCAGCAGATGTTGGAGCGTCCTCAGTTAAAGACCCACGTCAATGAGCCTTTCCCCTGCCGTTCTGGGGCGAAGCGCTGGTTACCCATCAGCCCTTGCGGGCTTAGGTTTTCTTCCAGTGTCTGAAAAGAGTTCGGTTTAAAAACAACTTTTCCATTCCAGATTGTGTCACTGTTACCTGGAAAGCGTTTGGCTAAGCTACCCTGTCATTAACCCCTGATGGTACTTTTGCTAAGGATCTGAGTGAGCACACTGATTCTGGATTCTTCAGAAAGCACACTTTAAAGGCTGCGTCTCAGCCTCGGAGAGCAGTCAGAGCTCAACAGGGTGGTGACAATAGCCTTAATCATTTCTTCCACTTGGCGCTTTGAAAATTCACTCTGTGACTAAATTATGAGGTACTAAAATCAGGGTGCAATTATCGTGCCCTTGACAGACTGTTGGTGAGGTTTCTGCGCAGTTCCCTGGGGTTTCAATCCCGTTAGGCCGGGGCTGTTCCGTCAGTTATTGCGGTACTCGCGCTGTGTAACGCGCAATGCCCACCCAGCTGGCGGATCTCCCCGAGAGCCCGCGCACTTGCTGACACGCTGTGAGGCACGGAGCGGAACTGCGGGCGCCCAGGAGCTCCCGCCCGGGGGCGCCCACAGGGTGACCAGGGGCTCACTCCATTCACACACAGGGTGACCACAGGCTCAGTCCATTCACACACAGGGTGACCGGGGGCTCAGTCCATTCACACACAGGGTGACCACGGGCTCAGTCCATTCATGGGGCACTAGGTCAGTCAACCCAGATGCAGGTGCAGGCCCTCGGGCCCCTGACCTCGGAGGTCCCCGGGCGCACAGTGTCTGAGGAGCTCAGTATGTCCTGCTCTTGGCAGGTGGTGGAGAGAAGCAGGGAGGACGTGGTTGCGCGTTTGCTGACTTCGCCCCTCTTTCTGTGTTGGTTCTTGCAGAGATGGGCACGATGCCCCTCAGCGTGTTGAAGAGGAGGACGGAGTGGACTGGGCGTGGACCGGGCGGGAGGAGCGCTGGCCCCCGGGGCTTGGGCCTCGGGCTCGGAGCTGACTGCCCCAGGGGCACCTTTGCAGGGCAACGCTCTCGCCCTGCGCCTCGCACACCTGCAGTCCAGTGCGGACCGGGCTCTTGTGTCCCCCTCTCTGACCTCACCCACATCCTCTACACGGAGTGTGGGAAGTGCAGACCCCGCCACCAGCCCTGGCCTTCCTGCCCCAGCAAACTTTGTCCAGCCCCCGCCATCCTTCCTCCCGCAGCTCTGACCCCTCGCACCCTCCGGGGTCCCGAAGCCCACGCCGGGCCCCGGAGCAAGCATAATCCCCGTCTAAGCCGTGGCTCCGGGCTCCTACCTCCTGACTGTCACACTGCCCAGAGCAGGGACTCCTCAGGCTCAGAATCCTCACGTGCCTGGGCGCTCCGACTGGCAGGACTTCCAGCTTAGTCTCCTGGCCAGGGTCCAGGAAGGACACCCCGGACGGGAGGAGAGCCCGGGGCTTGGGGCAGGGTGGTTACGTGTGCCGGGTTAACCAGGAACCTTGCGACCCATGCCCTCCCCCTCCTCCGGGAAGAACCGTGCGCCCCTGTGACCTGGGCCATCCTCACCGGTGACACCTTGCTTCAGGGGGCGGTGACAAGCCTGGCTCTGCCACGTGCTTAGGCCACACCCAAGAAAGCCACGGTGCTGGGTCCCTGGCCACGCTGACCGGAAGCTTGTGAAAAGGAGGCTGCCAGCTGGTGTTCAGTTAGGTGGCTACCAATTCTGGCCGATTGACCAAAACCACCACCAGCACCCACGAGCCCAGAGTTGCTCCCACCCTGCTTGCTGGGCTCCAGCTTGAGCCTGGCCTTGTCTCTCGTCCCCTGTGAGATGGGGTCTTGCTTTGTGCCTCGGCCTGCCTAGATCATGATTCTCTTCCTTCGCCGCTCACGTCGCCGGGGTGACAAATGCGCGGCGCCCCTCAGCTATCGGCTAAGGTGGCGTCTCATGAACTCCTTGTCCAGCTGGCCTGGAACTAAAAGCCTTCTGAATTCCGCCTCCCAGTAGCAAGGACCGTAGGTGAGAGCCGCTGGGGGTGACCTCGGTGTCTCCTTTATCAGCAACCAGAGGATGAGGGAGGGGGACGGCCGAGGGCGAGGAGGCCACATTCTGGAAGATGGGGAACGTAGCACTGAGTACCGGAGTGGAGAGGAACGGGAGGAGGTTCTGCACGCAGCGTGGCAAGCGCGACGGCGCGGGGCCGGGCGTCCAGGCAGCCCCCGGGGAGGAGGCGTCGCCTCAGCCCGGGAGCGTCCCTCGAGGGGCGACGGAAGCGGGGAATGGGGTGTGGCTGGGGGGGCGTGCGCCTCTGACCTCACCTGGAAGTAGCTAGAGAGAGAAGCGTGGCTGGCGAGTTCACGGACAGACGACAGCGTCCACGCTCCTCACCTGAGAACCACGCGGATAAGCACGCAGACACACGCAGACACAGGACGACCCACGCCGGCCCACGTCTGCGCGCAGCCTCTGCGGCAACCGCGTCCCGAAACCCTCGGCGACGTCCGGACCTCATCGGAGCGCGGGAGCCCGGCGCCCGCGGGCTACGCGGAGAATCGAGGGGCGGCGGGGATGAAGGGAGGAAAAGGGGGACACGGGCCGAGGTGCACCGTCGAATCGCAGCCCCTTCGTGCGACCTCTTAGAGACGAGAGCGTTTCAATTTAAACACTGAGCTGGCGGGACCAAACAAAACTAGCTGGAGAGGTCCGACATCCCCCATGAGGTACAAAGAAGACAAAGAAGAAAGGAAAAGAGCAGAGCTGTTTGAAGGAAGAATGGAAGGAAGCAGAAAGACCGTGCTTCCGGGTGGGAAGGAAGCAGGGCGGCAGACGGGGCCCGAAGGGGCCCCACGGGACTCCTGCCGGCCTGCCGGAAAGCAGCTCTGGGCGCGACACGCGGGCCCGCGGGCTTCCTCCAGGCACCCGGTGAGGAGGAGCAGAGAGGACGGAGGCCCCGAGGACGGGCGTGGGGAGCACCGCCCTGAGCTGCCCTCCGGTCGTGGGGAGCAGCGGGGGGCTGTGCTTTCTGCTGTGTATCTGGCGGGGCGACCCGGCTGTCCTGGAACTCTCCGGAGGTGAGCGTCCCACCGAGGGGCTTCCTGAGGCTCCAAAGGTGACAGGGGCACAGAGGAGGGACAAGCCGCCGCGTGGGGCTAAGCACACATCCACGGTCTACAAACGCAGGCGAGCGCCCCGCCTCCGCGCGCCCCGGGGCCGGGGCAGCCCACGCCCAGATCCCGCGCGGTGCCCGCAAACACGCCTCGCGGAGAGGGGGGCTGACGTGGCACACGCCGGCAGGTGCTTGAGCTAAAAAGTAGAGAGGAATTCGCCACTCCCCAGGCAGGAACTGGGGTGTTCATCTCGAGACCCAGCTCGACGCAGGCTGCAGACTGGTGCTCTTAACGCCGTGCCAGGAATAAATCCAGACTCGCTGCCGCGCTCTGCGAGGAAAACAGGCTGAGTCCCCCGAGCTCAGCCCGCGGCGGCGTGGGAGGGAACCACAGGGCTCCGTGCCCGTGTGAAGAGAGGAAGGCACGCGGAGAGGAATCCCCCGCCTCCCCCCCTCCGCACGCTCGCACTCGCTCCCTGAGGCTGAGCACCCGACAACCGGCAGAGAGAGAGGGAGGCATGGGGGGAACCTAGCCAGCGGCCGAGGGGGGAACCTAGCCAGCGGCCGAGGGGGGAACCTAGCCAGCGGCCGAGGGGGGAACCTAGCCAGCGGCCGAGGGGGGAACCTAGCCAGCAACGGAGGGGGGAACCTAGCCAGCGGCCGAGGGGGGGACCTAGCCAGCAACGGAGGGGGGAACCTAGCCAGCAATGGAGGGGGGAACCTAGCCAGCAACGGAGGGGGGAACCTAGCCAGCGGCAGAGGGGGGAACCTAGCCAGCGGCAGAGGGGGGAACCTAGCCAGCGGCCGAGGGGGGAACCTAGCCAGCGGCAGAGCAAGTGCAGAGACAGACACATCTGCAAAGGCCGGAGGGGCTCGGCGCCTGGGGCACGGGAGGATCCCGCGTGATTCCGCTGCTTTTCCTCCCAGAAAGCTAAGTTCCCCGGCAGCAGGCAACGGTTGTGTGGGCCGAGGGGGAGGGGAGGAGGGGCGAAGGCCCCGCAGGCGATTTCCAGTCCAGCCAAGCACGTCCGTGACGCGATCAGCACCGTCCCTGTCCTCCTCTCTCCAGGCGGAGCTCCCAGAGACCGGGGGTCCGGGTTGGAGCGACTCAGCCCCTCGGGCGCCATCGGACAGAAGGTGGGATTCCCAGCTGGGCCCGGACTCCTCCGCCGCCGCTCACGCTGCAGACCCCTCTCCTGGACAGCCGCGCCGCGCCCTTCCCTCCCCCCCCCCCCGGTCATCAGGTCACGGGCCCGCTGCACCGGGGGCACCAAGGGCCGCCGTGAGGGGCTTCATCCTTCCGAGACCCCGGTGTCTGCTTCCTGCAGCCGGCGGGCCTTCCCCAGAGCCCTCAACATTCCCTTCTCTTTAAATCACAGTTTTCTTATTTCTGTGGTTGTGCAAAGGAGTTGCCCCTCGGCGAATCAGTTGTCAGTAAAATCCCATCCCTTTCCTTCCCTTCCCTCTGTCTTTGGTAGTGCTGGAGTTGGAGCTCAGAGCCTCGCCAAGGAAGTGCTCCCCGGCTTGGGCCACGCCCCAAGCCCTGTGTGTGTCTGTCTGCTTGCAGGGGGGGCCCTGCTTTTATCCAGGAAGGCCCAGACCTGGCCCTCCTGCCTCGGCTTCCCACAGAGCCGCGCTGACATTCCTGGGTGTTTAGATAGGCTCTGGGCGGGCCTAAAACCCCCGTGGGTCTCCCTCCCGCGCCCCCGGGACGGGCCACAGAGGTGAGCCGCCGCGCCTGGCTTCCTCGTGGTCGTTCTTGAGTCATTGGAGGCTGGCTCAGAACACCCCAGAGAGCGGCGCGTGGTGGAGGGTGGGAGGCGTCCTCCTGCTCCTGTGTCAGCCGTGGAGGGGGGCCTGGGAACCGCAGGGAAGAAGGGCCGTCCTGGGGCCGCCCGGAGCTGCTCCTCGGCCTCCGGAACCCCGGGTCTGCAGGACGCGAGGCGCTCGAGCCGTGGCAAACACTCTTGCTCCCGCCCCTGGAGCCCACGGAAGGCGGGAAGGAGTGAATTCTTGGTGCGGCAGTGGGGGAAAAGGCAAATTCAACCTGTCGATCTATACGAGTCCACGCGGCTTTCCGCCATGATTGCTTCTGCCTTCTACCAGAAACCTCTAGAAGCTCCCCATCTGCCCTGGCCCCGTCTTGCCTACTTTGTCCTTTCACAGCACGGTGGATGTGAATGTGGTTTAGATTCAGCCACAGTTGGTTTAATCGTTTACGCAGCGCCTGTGTCAGCTCTGAAGCGGCCATGGCCTCTGGCTCTGGTTCGGAGGACCGTGGGATGAAGACTACGGGCCTGGCTTTGACGGAGGAGCCGGGCTCCCAGCTCACCCGAGCCCCTGGGATCGCTGAGAAGACTCACACCCTTGCCATCCTTCTGGAACTGCGCAACGACTGGGAGTCACAGTAGCGGGTCATTCGTCACGGATCTTCCCCTGCTGGACAGGGTGCTGTTGACTCATGCCTGCAGTCCGCTCGGGAGGTCAAGGCTTGAGGATAGCCGGGCAGCAAGTCCTCACGGAAACCCACGGCTGGGCGCGGCGACGGGCAGCCGTCGCTCCAAACTACACGGAGGCCGAACGGAGGATGATGGCGGGGGCCGAGCAGCCGAGGCAAAATGCCCAGGGGATTCTTCAGACGGGGAGCTGGGCGAGGTGCCCCGCACTGGTGGTCCTGAACCGGGGCAAAGCCTAAAAGCAGGCAGCTTGTGGCTCACCAGTGCCCAGGCAGGAAGCAAATTCACCAAAACAAGCAGCAGGAAACAGGGCTGGGGGGAAGGGGGGGCTCAGCCATCTTACACTAGGCCCTGAGTGCAAAACCTCAGTACTGCCAAAGAACAAAGAACCCAAAACAAAGAGCAAAACAAAGCAAAAAAAAAAAACCACAAAAGAATAAAGATATTAATTTCCCCCAGTGGTTCCTAGCAAACCCGTTTCCTGCCAGACTCACAAGCAATTCTGTGCATTTGGTCATCTGTAGAGGATGAAGTGAGAACCTGCTCAGAAGGTTGTTTTCTTTGCGTTAATCAATATGTGATTGTGTTATGAAGTTGAATTCCATGTCCACCGACCTTGAGGGGCTAAAATAGGACGCGACGCGTGCGCGCGCAGAAAGTGACGTCTAAATCCCAAGTCCCTGTGCATCGTGCACAGAGCCAAATCCATTTCATGGGCAGGCTGTTATGGGCCTGCTTTGTGCTGCCAGCAACAAGGAAGGCAATCAGGTTTGTACTCGAGGATGCCGTGTTCTGTGCTTGCTGCAGCCGGGACTGAGGGGGGCGGAGTGGGGGGGGGCATGTTTCCGGGATCTGATCCTTCAGGGGTGTTGGAAACACAGAGCATCCAGGGGGAAACGTCAGACTGACCACAGGAAGACGGGCGCAACGTCCCCCGGCCCCTTCCCTTTCCCTTTAGACATTTGTCTTATTTATATTTGTGTCTATAGAGGATTGTGAGCGATGACTTGCAAGCTAGGCGTCACCGGATGCTGCAGGCGTCTGGAAACCGCCTGGCGGTCCCGGGGCAGGCGGACGAGGAGCTCCGTCCGGGGCTGTCAGGGCGCTGCCCAGGATCTCAGAGGACTGGAAATGGCGTTCCTTCTGGTCTCCGGGGCTCGTGTAGAGACGTCAGAGAAAGCTGGCGGATCGCCACTAAATCCTTCTCCTGGGACGTGAGCTACTCCGGTAAACTTTAAATGCTAGACCCTGCTCCGAAGCGTGGCCTGCCTAACAATTCCACGCACGTTCCCACGTCTGGGTCGCCAGAGCCACGTGAGCCTCGTGTGCGTTTGCGTTGTGATTCTCCGCCTCCGGCCGCCCCCCATGGCCACGGGCCTGTGCGCGGCGCGGGGGCCGGGGTCCCCTCCGCGGAGCCGGGGAGCCGGGAGCATCGGGGGGTCCCGCGCACCCAGCTTCCCCTCCCCGCCTGTGTCGGGAGTCATCACGGCGAGGGCCTCGGAAAGCAGTTTGGCCCGGGTTCCAGCCCGCGAGCGCTCGGGCCACGGCCCCTGAGCAAGCCGAGGCGTTCATCTATCTGTCTTGGAAAACCTGCACGGTAGTGAAACATGGCAACAAGCCAAATGCCCACCTGTAGAAAACACATCCATCATCTCCGCATGAGCACCCCGTGAAGCCACTACGGACATCCAAAAAGCAAATGCGCTAATATACCCCCGTCCGACCCGGGAGAACAGATCCATCCGCTCGGGTGGAAACACCGTGAAGGGCTTTGAGGCCATCCGAACAACTCAAACCCATGCACCCAGCGCGTGCCACGTGACAGCCGGTCAGCCGCCAACTCCCAAAGGAGTGCACGCAAGCGTTTCATTTCAACAGGTTTGAAGTAAAGTGTTCAGGTATCCCATTTTATACATTTAAGATAGCTGTACGTAATTCATTTAATTCTAAGCCAACAATATAAAGCATTTAAGTAGGACAATAGAAGAGCGAAGCACGAGGCTGTGGACAGTGCTAACGCTGGGTGGATGGACCGCTGCTGAGAAGATGTTTTAGGTCAGGAGCACAATTTTTGTTTTGGACGATAGACTCGCAGCTACCTTTGCGAACCGCGCAATACGAACGTGGCAGGTTGTGCGTTGTGGAGGCCGGGACTGCCCGAGAGGGCGCGGCCCAGAACCATGCGCTCCCGTACCAGAGGAAGGGCCGCATGAGAGAAAGTGCTGGAAAGATGGCTGGGGACGCCCGGCCCCTGTGGCTGAGGAATCCAGGGGCTCCTGTGGCGCTGCTGGTTCCCGTGGGCACCTCCCCGTCGTCTGACCCTGCTCCAGTCTTGGGTGGGTTCCACCTCGGGGCTGGAGTCTGCACCAAGTGCTTCTACGGCCTCCCTCAAGGGGTCCTAAGCCTCTGACTCCCCCTCCTTCCAGACTCTCTCTATTCTGGCTGACCTGAGGGAGAAAATCAGCTCTCTCGCTCTGTCCCCCGGCCAGCACGCAGGGGCGGCCGGGCAGGCAGCGGTCGCCATGCCCTGGGTCATTCGCACTCTGAACCCTGACGCGGGGGAGGGGGCTGGTCAGCTCCCGATGTTCCCAGCCTCGGCTGCTCTGCCCCTGGTGCCTTAAACCTGCCGGTGGCTCACCACGGTGTGCTGCTGGGGGTGTCTCAGCTCTGCTGGGTGCTCTGGTACCCCAGGGTGAGCCATGCTGCCCCACAGGCTGAGGGCTCTGAGCCCAGCCCCCCTCCCTAGAGAAACAGCCCTCCTCAGAACCCAATCACCACCCGGGGGCTCACGCCTAGCTACCCAGGAGGCTGAGATCTGAGGATCGCAGTTTCAAAGCCAGCCTGGGCAGGAAAGCCTGTAAGACTACAAGCTCCAACTTACTACCAGAAAACTGCAAGTTGGAGCTGTAGCTCAAGTTGTAACGTGCCAGCTTTGAGCAGAAAAGCTCAGGGACAGTACCCAGGCCCTAAGAGCCCACCCCCCCCACAGCACCAGCAAGCACACATACACAAACACATCTCAAAATGTCAAAGGAAATAGATCTGTAAGTCTAACCAGGCACTTAGAATGTAAGCAAGCACATTTTCTCCGTGTCCATTTGCTTTTTCGAGCTCAATGACGGCCTCTGAGAGGTGCTGCCCGCTTCCCCCAGCCGCTCAAGCTGTGTCCAAAGGTGTGAGGTTCTGCACACTTTCTGATCAGAGACAAAAGGCACCACTTCGGACCAGCTGGAACCTTTCCTAGAAGTTTCTCCACATTTTGCCTATGAGCTCAGTGTGTGGTTTCAATACAAACACGATTCCATTTCTTTTCTCCCTCAAGCCAAGACTTTGAATCCATCACTTTCCAATCATTTATATTGACACCCTGATATATGAAGAAATAAAACATATTTCTAGGGAGGAAGTTAATTTTGAAAATGATTACAGTTGATTAGCTCCTGGTTGAATACAAAAAAGTCCTAGTTTCCACAGAAACTAAGGGTTTGACAGTTCACTTCAGAGCAGAAAAAAACCCCAAAAGATGAATTCTAATTCCATGAATAACACACACACACACACACACACACACACACACACACACACACACACACACACACTGCTTTCAGAGTTGCCATTGATGATCTATGAAGGATTATTAGGTTGTCAAGCTTTCTTTACTTGCCACTGACAAGTTGAATAGAGAAGAACAAAAGATGCTGTCCTTAGAGTTCACCAACGGCATAGGAAAGCCACTTGGGTCTCTGTAACGTGAATAACCAGGGCCGAGGCGGGGGTGGGGGTGGGGTGGGGGGGTAGAGTGGGAACTCTCATGTCGGGGCATTGGAGCAGACCGAGGGCTGGGGTGCTGCGGGGGACGTAGCATCACAACCGTTGCATCAGCTGTGTCTTCCAAGCAGTACCCGGCTCCATGGCCCCACTTGGGGCCGGACTGGGTGGAACCTGCCTGCTGGAGCCCTGGAAACCCCTTGTGGGTGGGGCTTCCAGTTCCCAAGCTCGCACTGGCTCCTCCCCAAAGCCCTGGGGCCAGCTGCTCAGAGCAGGCTGAGCTCCCCCGCTCTGGGGGACCCCCGCTCTGGGGGACCCCCGCCCGGCCCCGCCCCACCCGCACGCCCTCCCTTCCCCGGAGTCCAAGCTCCTCCGTCTAAGCAGCTGGCTGTGCCTTGGAATCCCCTACGGAGAGGCCCAGGAGGAAACCGTCTGGCTCGCTTCTTATTCCTTTCTTACTTTATTTCTATTAATTTCAAGCCATCGCACACAAGGATTTTAAGTCCGTGTGTCAGTGTAGGAGTATGGTGAATCTTGAGCGATGTCAGTCCTTCCGTTATCCTCCCTTCCACCTGTCCCTCAAGTTTCCCAGCTCCGTTCCACACCCGTACTTCGTGAAGTCTTAGGACGGTGCTTCCTTCCTTCACTAATATGTTTACCTCTATTTTCCTTCATCTCTTCTGTCTGTGTAGCTGTATCCTCTTTGAACTCCTGTAGCCCTTGATTTGCATTCACTTGGACTTGCTCAGCTTTTTTGTCTGTGTTTTCATTGAATTCCTTTGTGTCTTCGTGTGTGTGTTCTTTGCGCTCCTGTAGTTGCTTGTAAGTGCCTCCTTCATTTCATTGAATATTCTTACCAACCGTTGGGTTCACTAATTGAGTGTCCTTCTATTCCACTGTCTTCTGAGCCTTTGTTGCGTAATTGTTGTTTTCGGGAAGTGTTGTGTTTCCCTGCTTCCTTCTACGTCTAGTATTTCTACATCGGAGGACCCTTTGGGCGCCTTCGGTCCCGATGGGGGCTTGCCTGTCCTCAGTGGGCTGGGCGACGGCGGCGTGCTTCTCCTTCACCGCACTGCGTCTGGATGGGAGCCGTGGGCTCCACGGAGAAGCATCTTCCTGGGCCCTCCGGTCCCGCCACCTGCTCCTCCCAGGGAATCCAGGTCGGAACGTCCCTCGCTCAGCATCCCTCCATCCGAGGGTATCCCGGGACATTTCTCACCCGCATCTCCTAGTTTCTGTCCATTTTAGATTTAAATGTTTTGCTCGGGCTTTCTTATTTATTTTATTTTAGGTCACTTGGGTTGTTTTTGGTTACTTAGAGGAGTGTCCATGCTATTCAACCCACTGCCGGTTTCATCCATTTCCTACTGTGAGTCCAAAAGCATGGTTCAGAGAAACAGAAAAAATAGCTGAAATTCATATGGAATCTGAAATGACTCGAGCCAGCCAAAGCGACCTTGAGGAAGGCCCAGGCGGCTGAGGTGCATACGGCCCCCCGTAGGCATCTTAGCCTTTGAAGCGGCTGCCAGTTCGCCAAGCACAGGTGCTATTTGGAATAAAGACTGCCTTGAAGCTCAAGGGCAGCTCATACTTCAACCAGGTGCTGTGAGCTCAGGGCTTTGTCCTCTATCATGGTGCTGTGAGATGAGTTCTTGGTCCTCAATCCGGGTGCTGTGAGCTCAGTTCTTTGGCCTCAACTCTGGTATCAGCACCGTCGCTTATCCTCAGCCCTGGTTCTATGAACTAAGTCCCCTTTAGAGACCAGAGCTCTGTGGAAGAAACTATTACAGACTTAATGGCACCCCAACCCCCTCCGTATTAAATATTTATCCGGCCTTGCACGCCGGAAATCACTTAGATTTTCTCTGTTCTGTAGCGGCTCCCTGAAGCCAGTTCACAATGGATAAATGATTGGGTTCTTTGTTTCCCAATGAGATGAAGAAGATAAAGGAGCTTTGGAAATGAATCACAAAACCCATGGGCTATTGTCAATACCTCTCCGCCTGTGCGTTACCCACACTGCACCACCTTCCCGGCAAAGGCTCACCGCCAGAAACTGTCTGGAGCCCGTCTGTGCTTGGCTCACCCTGGACATCTTAGTCCTCCACCGCCGCGGCCCGCGGGGCTCCTCCCAGCCAGGCTGGGGTTCTGGTCCTGCGTCCCGACTTCCTGGCCGAGTCCCGCCGCGCGGTGGGGCCGCGTCAGTGCCCACGGCAGCCGCCGGGGAGGGAGGGCCGCTCCGCGCGCGCGTGGAGCGGTTCCGGGAAGGAGATGGATGGCGGAGCCGGCCGGCCGGGCGGAGCTGCCCTCGCCTCTCCCTGGACGTGGGAGCGGAGCGCCGACGCGCCGCGGGCACCCGGCTCCGCACTCCATTATTTCTCAGTGACGGTTCCACCCCGTGCTGGCGACGCTCCGTAAAAGGCTCCGCGTGCGGCTTTGTCATTTTTCAAACCCCAGCTGCCTCCTGTTCATCGTAGGAGAGATCATTCATTCTCGCTCCTCTCTTCCCGGCGGCGTCGCTGGGGGGCTGGGGCTGGGGGCTGCTCATTGACAGTGGCACTCGAGGAGTCTTCCGCCTCTTCTGCGTGACAGGGGTGGGGGGGAGCGGGGGAGGGGGGAGGGGAGCGGCCGGGCCAAGGCGGGCCGGGCCTAGGACGCGTCCCCAGACCTCCTCTCGCCTGGGCCGGCTGTCCACACCGCCCCCTACGCCATCCCAGGGGCGCGCGCTGCCCCCAGCCCGCGCCTGCGCTGCGCACCTGCCCGCCCAGGCCGCCACCCCGGGCTGGCTTCCTGTGGGGAGAGGCGACGGCGCTTAGGTGGTGGCCTTGGGAGACGCACCCCAGGGGGGCGGAAAGAGGCTACGCCCCCTGTGCACGGCTTGGCCTGCAGAGCCGCCTGGGGCCCGGAGTTCCCAGCATGCCATTGGCCTGCAGAGAGGCCTGGGGCCGGGAGTTCCCAGCATGCCATTGGCCTGCAGAGAGGCCTGGGGCCCGGAGTTCCCAGCATGCCATTGGCCTGCAGAGCGGCCTGGGGCCCGGAGTTCCCAGCATGCCACAGTCCTTCCCGCTCTCACTCAAGCCCATTCGCCCCTGTGGTTTTCACCCTACAGCCTTCTGGGGCGCACAGGAGAGACCCTGCTTGCCCCAGGCCCGGCCTGCAGCCCGGGTCCCCGTGACAAGGTGACGGTGCTGAGCACACTTCCTTCCCGTCACTGTGACACGCCTGAGCTGCGGACTGTCGGGGGGAGGTCCGCTCTGGCTGTTAGCTTTGGAGGCTTCAGTCTGTGGGTGGTTGGCCCTGCCACTGAGGTCTGGAGAAGGTGCACAGAAGCAAAACCCCTCTCCTCCTGGCTCCTGGGCAGGGCAGAGGAAGAGGAAGGCCGGGGCTCCCAGCGGCCTCTTCAAGGGCACCTCGTCAATCACCAAAGCTGCCTCCTAAGCCTACTCTCAGAGCTCCTACCACCTGCCCAGAGCACAACACTGGAAAGCCGCCACACGGACACTTCCCACCTAAACCGCAGTCCCTGGAAAGGGCCAGGCTGAGGCAGAGGCCTCATCCCCAGGACAGCTGAGAACGGAAGCTGCCCACTCAGGACAGACCCTGCAAACCCACCCACCCAGGACAGACCCTGCAAACCCAAACACCCAGGACAGACCCTGCAAACCCACCCACCCAGGACAGACCCTGCAAACCCACCCACCCAGGACAGACCCTGCAAACCCAAACACCCAGGACAGACCCTGCAAACCCAAACACCCAGGACAGCACCTGCAAACCCAAACACCCAGGACAGACCCTGCAAACCCGCCCACCCAGAACAGACCCTGCAAGCCCACCCTCCCAGGACAGACCCTGCAAACACAAACACCCAGGACAGACCCTGCAAACCCAAACACCCAGGACAGAGCCTGCAAACACAAACACCCAGGACAGACCCTGCAAACCCAACCACCCAGGACAGAGCCTGCAAACACACCCACCCAGGATAGACCCTGCAAACCCACCCGCCCAGGACAGACCCTGCAAACACCCACCCAGGACAGACCCTGCAAACCCACCCACCCAGGACAGACCCTGCAAACCTGCCCACCCAGGACACCCTGCAAACCCACCCACACAGGACAGACCCTGTAAACCCACCCACCCAGAACAGACCCTGCAAACCCACCCACCCAGAACACCCTGCAAACCCACCCGCCCAGAACAGACCCTGCAAACACACCCACCCAGGACAGACCCTGCAAACCTGCCCACCCAGGACAGAGCCTTCCTGAGAGACATTCGGCTTATTCAAGGCACTGGAGAGTATCTGGAGAGTGCTAGACGACCTGGTGTTTGCATGTTTCATGCTGTTTGAAATGAACTTGAATTCTCTGGCCTATGCGGTGCTCTATTGTAAAAACAATTCGCATGCCGCATACCAGGGCGAGTTCAACCACACCTGCCTGCGGAGGGTGGTTCCCTCCTCAGCCTCCCAGGGACATGTGGTCCCCGCGGGCCTGCATCGCATGAGCCATGACCTGTCCTCACACCTGGCGTCAGCCCCGATGACCTGGCACGAGAGCCTGTGGAGTCTGGCTGCGTGCAGGACACACAGCCCGTTTCTGATGTCATTCCTGAACGCCTGACACAAAACCCCGTCACTCCGTGGGCCCCCCGTCTCTCAAGGGGTGCTCGGCCACTTTCTCCCTCAAGCCAGGGGGACGTGAAAGAGCCCTTGCCACTCACAATTCCGGAAGTCTGCCTTACGTGGGTTCACACACACACACACACACACACACGCACGCACGCATAAGCACATACACGTATACATGTTTATCCATGCACAGGCACGCACACACACGTGCAGGGGCAAAGACACGCTCCGTCAGACGAGCTCCACACGGAGCACGCAGTGGGGGTGCTGGCAAGCCTCGACCTCGGCGGGGGGGGCAGAGCAGGCGCTCGCCCTCGATCAGCAGGCGGCCGACCGGAATCCCCAGGACGGAGCCCGCTGTCCTGCGGCCACTGAGATGCTCTAGAGTGACTTCCCACGCGTCACGCGGGGACCGACGGCGGTGAGAAGGTGTGAGAATCCGTGTGGAATGCTCTTAAGTGAGGGCGAACGGAGCCTGAGCGCCCACAGTTCTGTGGGGCAGCCGTGGCGTGGGCCCGCTGGGCCGGAGTCCTCACGGGAGGAAAGCCAGCACGCCCCCCCTCCTGGAGGACCGCCCGGCTCCCGCTCCGCCCCCGAGTCTGTCACACTGCGGCCACCGGGCTGGTGGACCGCACACCCCAGAGCGCGAGGGGCAGGAGGGAGGGCCGCGTCCCGCCCGTCCACCGACTCTGTCTGCCCTGCCCTGCAGATCTGCAGTGGCCTGGAGTATGTCCAGGGTTGGCTCCCGCCATGAAGGACCCGGACACGTGCGTGGGGAAGGAAGGGGCCTTCTTTGTCTTCAGCGTCGAGTCCCGGCAGTCTCGCGAATGCCCGTGGCTAGTTTAAAAACTGGTGCCATTTGAAGATGGGGTTGAAAAGCTCCAGTTCTAACGTCACAGAAGGGGTTCGTTACTGCAGTCGGATTTCACTCCTCCCCTCCCCTCCGGGCCTCGTGCGGGCGGATTCCCACGCCGCTCAGACCTGCCCCCCATCACAGACAGACGCCACGTGAGGGTGGGGGCTGGTGGGGGGGGGACCCCGGGTGGACAGCAGCCCGGCGAGGCGAGGACGCGAGGGAGGACCCCGGGAGGACGGGAGCCCGGCGAGCAGCAGCCCCGTCTTTGCTGCCGCGCAAGGACAATTCCTCTCACGCTCCTCTGTCCTCACCAGGCAGCAAGTCTCCCGGCATCAGAGCCCCGGCCCCCGCGGGCCAGCTTGCTCTTTACACAAGGGGCTCCTCCTCCCCTGGCTGGCAGCAGGCACCCAGCAGGATGTCGCTGGGTGTGAACAGAGCCAGCGCCTCCTGAGAAGGTTCTGGATCCCCCAGCAGCAAGCACCCCGGGAACTTGATCCCTTCTGCGGGGCGTGGGGCGGGAGCCCTCAGGGGAGGACACGGCTGGTGCGCCCAGCCCCCGGCACCGCTTGACTCCCGTCTGCGGGACCCCAAGCCGGCCGGTCCCGTCAAGGTTCAGCCCGGCGCTGGTCACTGGCACTGGGATGGGTTCTCCTCCCCGCGGGAGCTCCAGGGCCACTGGCCGTGGGAGCTGGAGGGACCCCACGGCACCCCAGTCCTATCTGCCCACCGAGGCAGAGCTGCCCTGGCAAGTGTGAACAGAGGCCCCTGCCGGGAGCCCCGGGCGCCGCTGTGTGCTCCGCGCCTGAGCCGCGCAGCCGCGGGAGGAAGGGGGTCCCCTGAAGTCCAGGGCTCCCCAGGGAGAGGAGGCTGACGGGAAAGGGCAGGACGGGGGACAGGAAGCCAGGGGTGTGGGCAGAGTCCCCGAATCTGGTGCCCGGCCGAGTGCCGCGGAGAGACAGGGTTCCACTCAGGAGGGGTCCCCCGCAGAGGGAGGGCTGGGGGTCCACTCAGGAGGGAGGGCTGGGGTCCCCCGCAGAGGGAGGGCTGGGGGTCCACTCAGGAGGTAGGGCTGGAGTTCCACTCAGGAGGGAGGGCTGGGTTCCCCCTGAGGGGAGAGGCCACAGGGTCAGGACAGCTGTGACAGCCGTGTTCCCCTCCAGGGAAGGCATCAAGTGACCACACTTGTCCACCTGAGTGGGCACAGAGGTGGGGTGAGCCAGCATGCCTCCCACTTGGGGGCCAGGCAGGATTCCAGGCCCCCCACCCCCACTGAGAGGCCACGATTCCAGGCCCCACACCCCCACTGAGAGGCCACGAATCCAGGCCCCTCACCCCCACTGAGAGGCCAGGATTCCAGGCCCCACACCCCCACTGAGAGGCCAGGATTCCAGGCCCCCCACCCCCACTGAGAGGCCAGGATTCCAGGCCCCCCACCCCCACTGAGAGGCCACGATTCCAGGCCCCCCACCCCCACTGAGAGGCCACGATTCCAGGCCCCCCACCCCCACTGAGAGGCCAGGAGTCCAGGCCCCACACCCCCACTGAGAGGCCACGATTCCAGGCCCCCCACCCCCACTTTGGACCAAGATGGAGCCACCCACTGCCCCAGGCGTCCCAGCCCTGTGTCTTGGGAGAGGGCTGGGTGCAAGACAGAGAATGGACAGAGCGGGGGGCCAGTTCCAAGTAGAGCCGTCCACTGTAATCGGAGCTCTTCCATTCAGAGGTTTATTTTGTTACGCCGGGCCACTGTGCACGAAGGAGCCTGGAGAGCGCTGGAATGACTACATGGGAACAGTTCAGCAGTTTTAACAAATCATAACCCTCTACCATCTTTCCTTCAGAATGTTGAGCATGTCCCACGCTGAGCAAGCGAATGAAGCCCCTGGGCTCCTTCCCTCCCTAGGCTGCCCTGCTGTTCCCGCCCGACACCCCTCCTGGGTCAGTGCCTCCTCCCATCCCGATCGCCACCTGGCTCCGCAGGCTGTCCAGCGGGAGGGCTGGCCCAGGCCTGAGTGGGGACCACAGAGGACCTCCCCCAAAGCCCGCAGCACTGGCTGCCCCGGACACAGCGGGCCCCCTCCGAGATGCCTGCCTGGACGGTCCCTGGTCCTATTCTCAGAGACGACCTATGGGCAGGATTGGGACTGACAGGGAAACCGCAAACTCACTGTACATTCCAGCATTTTCTAGCACGGCCTTTCTGCTCCCCGCCACTTGCGGTCTGCCGTATTCCCCCAGGCTAACACTTGTGATTGCTAGTTGCTATTCTGACATTCTGTGAAGCCGTGAGCTCTCGTGCTACCTGAGCAAGAAGGGAAGAAGGACGGGGGGGTGGGGGGAGCCTCCAGCTTCCATGCATTCCCGGGGATCCACCGCAAGAGGTGTCCGGGGGATTCGCACACTGGAGAGTTTCACAGGGGTAAGCGCCTCGAGATGAAACGGGGAGAACTAGGAAGGGGAAGGGGAGCATGGCCTGCCTCTCGTGCGGGAGGTGAGCGGGAGGAGGACCCCAGCAGGTGGGGCTGTTCTTGCCCTGTAGATCTGGGGACGCCATGTTGAGTCCCCATCTCGATGCATGGCAATACTGCCTGGAACCCCTAGTACTCTCTCAGTGGAGCCGTGGGTCTGGTTTGGGCACGTTACCCAAGGTGTGGATGGATCATTATTCCTTCAAACATGGAGACACAGGCCCGCCCAAACACAGGGGCTGCTAGTTTCAAGACATTCCTTTCTGGGGGTGGACTCCATCCATCAAACCTACCCTACCGCTCTCTCTCTCTCTCTCTGCCTCCTTATCTTTTCAAGTTTGCAAATTGCTTAACATCTAAAAAGAGAAGAAAAGGTAACAGGAGAAAGGCTTAAAGCTTCAGCCTTTATTTCCCGGTTCTATTTTAATGTGTACGTTTCAGCATTTTTAGTACCATTCTATTATTTTTAATCTCCCTGTCATCTCACCTCTACCCTGCCTAAATATAACCTACCACAACAAAACCTTCCATTTTCTTATTCACGGAAACTCGGTTTTCTCATTTTCTCAAGCACTCTGCGGCACGCGTTCTGACGCGTGTCTCGGTGGATGCTTCTCTCAAAAGGATATTTCTTTAGGAATACTACGATTGAAAGACCTCTAGAACTTCACCGGTTTCTCCCGACTTTTTCTCAAGTGTCGTTGAACATCGGCCTCCCTCTGTCAGGGAATGGTGGCTCCTGTCACCCAGCCCCTCAGGAAACACAAGCGCCCTGGCTTCCCCACGCGTTCCGTGCTCACGCCGGCCTCTGAGCTTGGGTCAGGCCACCTGCGGGCCAATCGCCATGCCTTGGTGTCGGTGTCCACGCAGACGTGGGGCCTGCTTCTAAGGCCGCGTCTCACTAGCACAAGTTTCCTCAGGGGGTCAAGAGCGGATGGCCTATCCGGCAGATGACCGTCCAGGCGACTCTAAGAATGTCCATCCTGAGGCCCCCGACACAGGGCAGGGGAGGGGACGGAGAGTAACAAAAAGAAGGGGGAAGCATTCGGCTGAGCAACTCTGCGATTCGAGCTGGCCAGGCAAGTGACACAGTGACCAGAACTGTGACTCCAAGCACACTTAGGTGTTTGTCACCTTTGGGGTTTGCACTGGAATCCCACCCCACCCCCTACCCCCCGCGTGTTGTATTTTCAGTTAGCTAATGGTGTTGCTTATCGTTAGAAACATAAAGTTCAGCGTTATTGTACTTTTCGTAACTTTTGTCATCTAAGAAATCCTTCCCCACTTCCAGAGTCAGAGGAACTCTCTTAAAAATTATGATCAGCCCCCCAAATCAAATCTGCATCCTTCGTGTCCTTGTGATTCAAGAGGACGTCGGAGCCCACTGGTGTCCTTCTCCCGGGCCTGGCGCGGCGTCGAGCTGCCCGGGAGGCCGACGGCGGTGTCCTCGGAGCCCCGAGCTCGCAGCGGGAAGCAGCCAGCGCCGCGGCGGGGCGCGGAGGGCGGCCGGGGCGTGCGCCACGCGGTCTCCGAGCCGTCAGAACACGGATGACAGCGGTGCCGGTGCCGGTGGCCCCGCCGACGGCCCGGCAGGGACACGGGTGGCACAGGCGAGGACACGGACGGCCGCATCAGCTCTTGCCCCCGCCCCACCCACGGGGAGCCTTCGTTGCGTACCCCGAGCCTTAGGCCCGGTTCTGACAGTGAAGAGGCGGGGTGCAACTGTGTGGGCGCTGGGGAGCGGCTGGCGTCGGCCCTGCGGAGTGGGCTCCGCCTCCCGGCCCCCGCGGGCCCCGCCTCCCGGTCCCCGCGGGCCCCGCCTCCCGGTCCCCGCGGGCCCCGCCTCCCGGTCCCCGCGGGCCCCGCCTCCCGGTCCCCGCGGGCTCCGCCTCCCGGTCCCCGCGGGCCCCGCCTCCCGGTCCGTGCGGGCCCCGCCTCCCGGTCCCCGCGGGCCCCGCCTCCCGGTCCCCGCGGGCCCCGCCTCCCGGTCCGTGCGGGCCCCGCCTCCCGGTCCCCGCGGGCCCCGCCTCCCGGTCCGTGCGGGCCCCGCCTCCCGGTCCCCGCGGGCCCCGCCTCCCGGTCCCCGCGGGCCCCGCCTCCCGGTCCCCGCGGGCCCCGCCTCCCGGTCCCCGCGGGCCCCGCCTCCCGGCAGTGCCCGTGGAGCGGCCTTCGCCTGTCAGTTCAAGTGCAAACCCACTGGGGAGCAGGAAGCAGCTCGTGTGTGTTTCCTAGGGGAAGGGCGAGTCCGCACCGCTGTACAGAACGAGGCCCGGCCGGGCCCCTCCGCGGCCCGGCCCCGGCACAGCCCTCGTCCTAGCTCTGCTGGAACGCGGGAGCCCCAGATGTGCAGGGTCGTCTTCGGGGTGGGGCGCGGACCATGGCCACCGCTGATGGAGGAGCCCTTAGGCCCCCAGAAATGAACTCGCCACCACTCTGGAGCACACCCGCCAGCGCACCCGCCTGGCCCTTCCACTGGGGTGATCCTGATGGGTTTTTGAGGGCCGGGCACCGGCTCTCGCTGACAGTCAGTCTGCAGCTCTGGAGATGCAGCCCTGAGTTCGCCGTGTGGTTAATTGCGGCTCACGGGAAAGCGGTGGACACGTGCCAATATTTATGCAAACGGAAAAGCTTCCCCAGGGACTGGGCCCTGGCAGGACTGCAACCCAGAGTGGCCACCACCCAAAGACCACAGGTCCTGGGTTCATGGAGCAATTTAGACTACTTTGCAGATTGGATGGAAATCAATCTTCAATATTAATGCTAATGGTGTCAAAGGTTCATCATCAGACTCCATGCTCCTAATTCTCGTCTCAGTGGTGTGTCTGGAAAAAAAATAAAGGAAGCCCATGTTGGGGAGCCATAGACAGTGAGTTGGTGGGAGGGGTGGCTCACCGTCCGGCTCCCAGTGCGTCTGCAGGGGTGCGAGCGGCCCTCCCAGCCTTCAGAAATGAAAAGCCTCCTGAATTGCTTCACGTGTGCAAAATCCGCTCAGCCACGGGTCCAGAGCTGGTTCTAGAAACAGCCAGAAAGAAGGGCTTCTGCGGCGCTGATGCGTTGTGGGGACAGCTGTCAGGAGGCAAAGCGAGGCGGAGAGAGGGAGGGCAGAGGGGGCTGAGCCCGGAGATGGGCTTCATCCCACCGCCCGATCCAGGCCGAGGGAGCCAGCCGGAAACAGGCCGGCCCTGCCCTGCCGCTCCGCGCACCCCTCTCCTCACAGGAAGGCCGCGCTGTCCGCACGCGGAGCCGAGCCGAGGCTCTGGCCGGTCGCATGGGCTGACTTCGCATGGAGCCTCACAGAGGGGCTACGCGGGGCCTCGCCCCGGGTCTCCAGGAGCCTGGCGTGAGGCTCACTCAGCTCAGCATGCTGCCCCAAGCTGAGGGCAGAGCTGTGGGGGAGCCCCAGGCTGGGGGTGTCCCGCAGCTCCGGGCTGCGCGGCTGGCCCCAGGCGTCAATGCTACCTGTGAGGCTGACTCATTGCACCCTGCCTTGAACCTGGCACGCCTGGACCCCGGTGTCCACTGCTTTGGGAGTGGCAGGGAATGGACGCTGTGGTGGTCAGGCAGGACTTCAGCCTTCTCCAGTCCTCCTACCAGGCTGGCTCTCGGCCCCGGGACAGGGGCTCTGTGGACCTGTCCCTGGTGCTGGCTCCGCACGCCCCGGAGGTCAGGGACGCGTTCCAGCGTCCACCAGACACCCATGCGACAGGACCGGGTTCTCTCCCACAGGCTCCCACCGTCAGCACGTCCACAGGAGTGCCGTGTGCCCCCTCGCCTGTCGGGGCACTCGTGTGGCTGCGGCTGAATCTCGTGGGACCACCCGTCCGCACTAGTACAATCTCGGGAGAGGGCCCTGTGTCGGGAGGGGGAATCCCCACCGCGAAGCCAGAGCTCTGCGGGTGCCCGTGAGCTGCCCCGGCGGGGTGCGCACGGACACCTGGTCAACCCCACGCCTTGCCCCGGCGTGGAGCAGGCGGGGGGACACCCCTGCCCCGCGGCTGGGACCCAGTCCTTTCCCATGGGCGGTGCTAGCAGCCCGTGACAAAGTGCTCGCTCTTAGCCGAGGCCACGACCCCCTCCCCGTGATTTTCATTAGAGGAGAAGGAGGAGGAGGGAGGCAGAGAGGGAGGGAAGGAGCAAGGAGGAGGGAGGGAAGGAGAATTCTTCCTGGACTTCTCAACCTTCAGTTTCTTACTTAATCGTTCTGGAGGTGGCACTTAGTGATGAAAACCGTCTTACAAGGAAAATGCTATAAAGCAACTGGTAAATAAGAGGAGCTGGGAGAAGGCCTGAGTTCATACATGCCTCAGAGAATAGGGCAGATTTTCCATTTTTTGTCAGGTGGCCATTCCGCCTGCTCTGCCGTTGCGTGGGCTCTGGAATCGGGGGGCAGCCTGGGAACTCGGTCTCCACAGGGCCTCGCCCGGCTTGTGGACCCAAGAGGAAGAGATCGAGTTAGTCATTAGATACACATTAAGTCCAAATGTGCATCACTTCTGTGTAACATTGCTCTGCTTATCCAATTTCCTCCTGTTAAATACCAAGATCGCTCATACATTAATTCCAAGTTATTATGAAACCCAAATAAATCTGCGTCGTTTTCTACTTGCGTTCAGGCCTACCCCAGCCAGCTTACACATCCAAAAGGAGCACATTCGACTCCAGTTCTTAGTGTGAGATGGCGGCTCACGGACAGCTCCCTTCAGAGAGCACATGGGGAGATGGGCCCACCGTCGGCCCACCTGACCCCCGCATCTGCCATCTTCCCGCCCGAACAAGGAAGAACGCCTCTAAACAACGATGCCCCTTCCCACCCTTCCCATGGCGCCCCTTGGTCCCCGAGCACTGAACACAGCTCTGTCCCCGGGTGTGATCACCACGACTCTGCAGCCAGTGCTTCCAAGCTGCGGGGCGGAGGGGGGTACCGCCCTGCTGCTGTCCCGGTGGGGGGGGGGGGCTGCACTGACCCCACGGGCTTCCGGAAGCCACTCAGTCCCCCTCCCGGCACTGTGGTGCGTGATGATTGAGTACCCGCGGTCGTCTTACCTGCGGGGAGACCGCGGCACAGTGGTGAGCCCGACTCACAGCGTGGCGGGCAGTTCCTCTCTCGGCCGTGAGGCTACTGGACGATGGTTCCCGGAAGGGCTTGCTCTAGGGCCAGGGAGTCGGGAAGGTGCCTGCCTGCTCACGGGTAAGGAAGCCGGGGCAGAGCACAGCTGCTGGGGAAGGATCGGCGTGGGAAGGGAAACCCCAGGCTCACTGGGTAGGAGGTTAACGCCCAGGCTCCTCCTCCGGCTCCGGCAGGTGCCGCTCCGGCAGGTGCTGGCGGTGGGAGAGAAACAGGGAGAAGCCAGCAGTCCTGACCGAACGCGGGCCGACACAACAATAAGAGAAGCGTGGTAGGGGGAAGCGGCGGGCAAAGGCCAAGCTGGCCCCGACCTCTGTAAGGGAGAGCGCAGCGCGGGTCTCACGGAAGGCGGAAGAGTAGCCTGCGTGCGCCACCGATCAAGGTCAGCCAGATGAAGGGACACTGGGCGTGACCTGAGAATGTCCCAGATACACGTGAGCCCTTCTGCTTGTGGAACAACCGTCGCCTTCCCGCCCACCTCCGAGTCACACCGGGAAACCCTGCCGAGCCTCCGTGTCTGGAGTTTTTATGGGAGGTTCATCGCACAGACCTTATTAACAGGGTCATTAATGAATCACGAGGCACAGCGCATGGAACGCGGTCTCCCGTCCTCGCTCCTTCTCGCCAGTCAGGTTGACAGCCTTGCCATGGAACCCCGGGGTGATGTTCGCAGCATGGCCTCGCTGGGCCTCTCCACGCGTCATCAATTGGCACGAACTCAGAGATGACCCCAAGGACTCGCCCTGGGCAGGAAAGGTTTCCACTGGGAAACCGGGCTGCCAGCGACTCAAACATGAAAATCAGACAATTATTATGCAACGGAACAGGTAGGAAATCGAGTTGTGGTCACCGTCTTTCCTGGTACCTCAAGAATTATTAAGACCCCAGCTCTTGAAAACAAAGGGGCTCCCTGATATATGACTGTTAACAAAGGGAGACGGAGAGACAGTAGAGACCAAGTCTGTGAACACTGTATATGTGCTTGATACATTGTATATTACATATGGGTCTACCTGACCTAGACAAGGGATGGAAAAACAGGTTGTAAGATATCACAAGAAATGTACACACTGCCCTACTATGTAACTTCACCCTCTTTGCACAACACCTTGTAAAAAAATTTATGTCAATTAATAATAAAAATATATATATATTAAAAAAAAAAGACCCCAGCTCTTCCTGAGGTTGTGAAGTGGAACTTCTACATGGGCCGCACGCGTTTTATCACCATCGCCAGCAACGTCCCAAAAGTTACTGGAGAACACAGCGCCTCTGAGCCATAAAAGGCAATGACACCGGGCCTTCGAAAGTCAAGGAAATGTCTAGAATCCACACACAAGCAAGCATATGTGTAAAATATATTTGGGGCCCTGAAGATTTTTTTTTCTCAGTTGCCGAAATCAACATCGGCAACTCGGGGAGAGGGAGAGCATTTCCTGCCTCCCTGTGTGGTCCCTGGGAGCCCGGTGCGAGGGAGGAGGGACTTCCTGCGGAAGTCTGAGGAATCCTCCCCAGGGACCACAATGGGGGATTTTCCTGTGAGGGTGGAGGGACAAGAGAAAACTACTCAAAGCTGGGGGGTTTCTGCCAGGCTGGGCGTTCATTCCCCAACTCTGTGTCTCCCGATGATTGTCATTACGGTGTGTAATGTCTCTCAAACTTCCTCTGGCTTCAATCAAACCATCTCCAGCACAAGACCGTGAGTCGCTAGCTTACCTCTCCATTAACACCTTTGACGGTGCAAAGAAAAGAAGTGACTTTTCTGAGGCGCCGGTCTGCTTGAGCTTCCATTTTAAAGGAGTTTTCTCTATCGTTCAGCAGCTTTCCGTGAGAGTCCTTATGCCATCTTTATATGTAGAGGAACGCATTCCGGTACACAGTTCTCTTCCCCTCCTCCCTCCCCTGCATTCTCTCAAATCATCCCTTAGTTACAATCGAGTTCTAAGTGTGTGTGCACACACACATATGTTTGTGAATACATAACTATGTGTTGGGTCTAAATCACAAAGATGAATAAAAACGTGTGATATTTGGATTTTTGAATTTGGCTAATTTCAATATGATGATCTCTAGCTCCATCTGTTACGGGGAAATGAATTGAGAAAAAATAGAGGAGATTAACTTGATATACATATATATGTATATGTGTGTGTATATATATATAGTGAATTTCCATGGGGAAACTTGTATAGTTAACACACACACACACACACACACACACACACACACACACAGAATGAGAGAAAAGTAAAATACTGTGTTGAGAAGAGTATCTGGGGGAAGGAAGGACACCAGTTGAAATTATTTTAAGAAGAAAGGGAGCGGGGATAAACGAGAGCGATTCCGGGTAGGGCTGGTTGGAGTGCATCGTTTGCCTGCACGGAACTCACACATTGCACAACAAATGTATGCTAATAAAAGTGTAAAGGAAGTTTCTCTTCAGGTAAGGAAGTTACGCAACGCAGGAGTTTTGTTCGTTTTGCTGTTCCCTGAGGTCTTTGGGGACACATGTGCCACGGCACTCGGAGTCTGACAAGAAACGCCTCACGTCTCCTTGATGAGCGAGTGGTACTGAGCGCCACTGTGTAGAATCAGGTAAAATACCACCACTGTTGCAGCCTTCACAATGTCATGATCAATACTGGGAGTTACAGGAAACTGCTTTACCGTCCATGATGTTTCCATTTGACCTTCGTGCACCTTAACGGGCGCACAGCCAGGCTGACACACAGTGGGCATCTGTCCCTCGGTGCCGCCAGTGTCCGAAGGGAAGGCTGCCCGTAACGCACCTCACGCATCAGCATCCTTCCTCGAACCTATGCCCTGCACAGGGGAAAGCCCGCCCCCTCGGGAGAAACTCTGCTCTCATTGGGGAACTGAGATTTGAACAAACCCCACATGGTCCTCCAGGTGAACCCATTGTGTGGACACTTCCTGCAAGCCCTTGGTCTCAAGCCAAGCCCACAGGAAGCGTGCGCAGCGGGGGTCCTGGGAAGGAGGGCTGGAAGGGGGGGGGGGGTCCGGAGTGGACAGCGGCGGGGGGACTGCTCCGGCCTGGCACGTGGCCGCGGTAGCTCTGAGCCCGGCACCTTGCTCACGCCACGTCTGAGAACAGGTCACCCTGGCCGCCACGCAAGCCCCTGCTCCTCAGGGACTGTCTTGAGTTACTGCTCTTCCAGAGATGGTTGACAAGAAGTGGAAGTAGACTATTAGATTCTCTGCAGAGGTCATTTTACTTTTCAGTCACTACATTCTTCAGGGCTTGCTTGAACTTCTCATACAAATTCAGCTCCGGGGGAATGGAAGAAGGAGGCTCTGGGCGCAATTGCGCAGGGAAGCTGCGATTCCTGGCGTGGCTCAGGTGGCTGAGCCAGTGTCGGAAGCCACACAGTCCCCATGCCCAGGGGGCTGCAAAGGGAGCCAGCCCTCTCCCGTCACCATCATGGTCACCCTTGCTGGCCAAGTCCAGGCAAAGCCTCCGCCTCGTTAGAAAGGAAGGTGGAGTGAAGGGCGGAGCTTCTACTTCAAGTAGATGGAGTAGGGGCATCCCCAGTGCTGCAGACCAGGAGGACTGACCAGAGCACAGACTGACAGCACAGGACTGATGGCTCAGAACGGAGGGTGCAGGACTCAGGAGACCGCAGACGGACAGTGCTGCAGGACTGACTGACACGGCAGGATTGACACTACAGGACTGATGGTGAAGAGCTGATGGTGCAGGACTGACCAGAGCACAGACTGATGGCTTAGGACTGACAGCACAGGACCGATGGTGCAGACGGACAGCACCGGACTGAGGAGACCACAGACTGACGACGGCATAGGACTGTCAGCACAGAAGTGGGCATGCTGGGGACCTCCGGATTCAAGGGAGGCCTTGGCGATGAGCTTATTCCTTTTCTTTTGTCAGGCACCCTTTGGATGTGGATTTGGAGAAGTGAGCGGCTGTGTTGTGTCAGCAGGAGCAGCACAGAAAGCCTGGGTAGAGCCCTAACCCCTCTAGCCACCAGCCAGGGAAGAGGCAGGCTGGCCAGGCCCAGGAGGCGCCGGTGCCTACAAAGGCCTGGAGGCCAGGCAGGCACCGGGCACCCACCGTGCTCACAGGCCGCAGCGAGGTGCCTGGTACCCAGCAGAGAAGATGACGCAGGAGCCGGGACTTGCATGGCTCAGGAGGGCCAGGCGCCTGGCCAGGGCGCCCCTCCCTGCCAGCATCCGCCGGCTTCGCGCCCCAAGCATGGAGGCCTGGTGGCCACAGGGACCTTCCACCGCCCAGCTTCTTAGTCCAGACAAAACACTGCACAGGCCGCTGAAGCAAGGCGGAAGGAAGGGAAGCCCCACCCCAGGTGATGGGTGCTCCTGAATCCCTGGAGACCGGGGCGGGCACATGGCTTATAGGTTACTGAACCTGTCTGCCCAGTGCCTGGGACTGGGGGCTTCTGGGGACCCCGCCCCCTGACCTGACCCTATTTAGCGTCAGACCAGCCCAGACACCATCATGCCATGCCACGTGTCTCCATGTTCGCGTCCTGTGTCCTGTGTCCTGTCTCGTCTCTGGTCACCATGGCGTCCCAAGTCAGCTCTGCATTGGAGCTGAACTGGTTTGTTGGTGT
Source organism: Perognathus longimembris pacificus (assembly GCF_023159225.1). Classification (NCBI taxonomy): domain Eukaryota; kingdom Metazoa; phylum Chordata; class Mammalia; order Rodentia; family Heteromyidae; genus Perognathus; species Perognathus longimembris. The sequence goes on along the minus strand of NC_063162.1, from coordinate 1,858,875 downwards.
CGTTTCTGTTCCTTCTTCCCTCTCTGGCCTGTTTCCTAACAGCGTTAAGGGCATTTGGGGGCTGCAGGTCTTTGTAAGAACTGGCTGCCTGCAGACTGCTAGCATTCCAATAAAGACTCCAAGATTCAAGCCTTCAAAATGTGGCCTCGCTGATAATTTACCTTACAACACCACTACCGCAGGGTCCAGGAGTACATGCTTGGGTATTTATCCCAGAGAATCCACACAAAAGTGCTTTCCTAGAGCAGGCTCAGTGGTGTGTGCCTGTAATCCCAGCACTTGGGAAGCGGAGGCCGGAGAGTCAGAGGCCAGCCCGGGCTACATAGTAAGACCTTATATTAAGAGAAAAGAAAAAAACAAAAACAAAATATCACCAACAAACAATAAAAAACAAACCCTGCCAGAATGCTCATGGTCAAGAATGCACTGGCCAAGAACGCAAAACAACACAGCTGACCTTCAGCGTGAGACGGGTTAGATAATTTGCAGCGCATGTCCATTACCGAGACCACTGATGTACGATGCACTCCACGAAACACCTGGACCGACCTCTGGGGGACTGTTGTTAGTGGAAAAAGTAAAAAACAAAAGACTAACAAGCCAGTCCCCGAAGGCTATGCGTGGCAGGGTCCCATTTGCCTAACACACCTGAAATGACAAGACTGTGGCAGAGCACCCAACGGGCCGGGAAGGAGGGAGAGGAAGGAGCGGCGCGCGTCTGTCAGGGAGCCCTCGGCTCTGCCCTGGTGGACAGCAAGCGCCCTTCCAGTCTTTCAGTGGCGTCGTAATGCCATCCTGGCTCTGATGTGGCATTGCTACCTTCCCCGATCTTCCCGCATTTCCCTTAAAACTCATGTGAACCCATCGCGTCCTCAAAATTAAGTGTAGCCGTAATTTTACAGGAAAAGGAATCTGCAGGGCCCCAGAAACTCTGCAAGCCCCTGTGACGGACGATTCGCCCGGCAGCAGACTTTTGAAGCGAGTGTATCTCAGCTGCGGCTCCCAGCAGTCTGTGGACGAGGGAGCACCGTCATCAGAAGTGGCTGGGTGACAGAACAGATGGGACAGCCTGGCCCACACTGGCCCCGGAGATCTTCTTGTTCCAGGACAAACCTGGCGTGCAGCCGGGCGAGTGAGGGCGCACCGCGCGAGGTCTGCTGGGATGGGAACTGCAGCAACTTGGCTTTTACAACATTTCCACCATCAGAGCGTACGCCACCGTCAGCCGCCCGTCACAGACAGCCAAGACCAGCCTCCACCTGCTTCGGATCTCAAACTCAGGCTTGGCCTTTCTGTGTGCGTGAGTGATGTCTGCGATTTTCCTCTTGTCCCAACTAAGATTAGTGAAACTGATCCATTCGTCTACTGAGGGGCATCTGGGTTGGTTCCAGATTCTCGCTATGACAAATTGCGCTGCGATGAACATTGTTGTGCTGGTGGCTTTAGTGTGTTCTTGTTTGTGGTCTTTTGGGTAGATGCCCCAAAGTGGGGCTGCTGGGTCATAGGGGAGTTCTATATTTAGCCTTCTGAGGAATCTCCATACTGCTTGCCGGAGTGGCTGAACCAGATTACATTCCCACCAACAATGAAGTAGGGTTCCCTTTTGGCCACATCCCCTCCAAGATTTGTCATTGTTAGTTTTCTTGATATATGACATTCTTACTGGGGTGAGATGGAATCTCAATGTTGTTTTCATTTGCATTTCTTTTATGGCCAGTGATGTAGAGCACTTTTTCATATGTCTCTTGGCCATTCTCATTTCCTCATCAGAGAAGTCTCTTTTTAAGTCTCTAGCCCACTTGTTGAGGGGGCTGTAGTTTCTTTACAGTTTTGTTTTGGAGGGATTTAATTTTTTTAGTTCTCCATATATTTTAGATATGAGGCCTTTGTCCGTTGTATGGCCGGTAAAGATCTTTTCCCAATCTGTGGGCTTTCTATTTATCTTGAGAGCTATGTCCTTTGCCCTGCAGAAGCTCTGCAGTTTGATGCAATCCCACTTGTCCACCCTTTCTTTGATTTGTAGCCTTTCTGGGTCTTTGTTAAGGAAGTTCCATCCTGTGCCAAGGAGCCCAAGTGTTTCTCCTACTCCTTCTTTTAGTGTTTTCAGGGTGTCTGTTTTAATTTCAAGGTCTTTGATCCATTTGGAATTGATTTTGGTGCAGGGTGATATATAAGGATCTAGTTTTAGTTTGTTGCAGTTGTTGAACCAGTTTTGCCAGCACCATTTGTTAAAGAGGCTATCTTTCTCCCATCCTATTTTTTTTAGCTCCTTTATCAAAGATTATGCCTCTATCAGAAAGAATGGCATTGCCCCATTCATAAGGAAATGGAAGGACTTGGAAAAAATTATACCAAGTGAAGTGAGCCAGACCCAAAGAAACATGGACTCTATGGTCTCCCTCCTAGGGAATAATTAGCACAGATTTAGGCAAGTCACAGCAGAGAATCATAAGAGCCCAATAGCTATGCCCCTATGAATGCATAAGATGATGCTAAGTGAAATGAACTCCATGTTATGGAAACGAGTGATATATCACTGTTGTAATTACTTTCAACGTGCTATGTGTAACTGTAGCTTCTATTATTGATATCCTCTTGTATCCCCTTCCTGTGGTTGTACCTACACTATCTGTTTATCTTATCTGAGTACATTGGAAACCGTGTATACTGGTATTAGAACTAGGGAAGTGAAAGGGAATACCAAAATGGAGAGACACAGGGTAAAAAGACAAACGACTACAAAAGCAATGCTTGCAAGGGGAAGGGGGAGGGGGGGGCAACGAGGGAGGAGGTAACAAACAGTACAAGAAATGTACCGAAGGCCTAACGTATGAAACTGTAACCTCTCTGTACATCACTTTGACAATAAATAAGAAAAAAAATAAAATAATTAAAACAGATTTCAGTGACCCCAGATTTGTGAGACGGACTTTCCATGAACCCGGTTGCATGAGGAAAGGCAAGCTGCGATGGATGTCCTCCTCCATATCTTCCTGCCCCCGACAGGGGATCGGCCCGAGCTCTTGCTCCAGCCCCACCGGCCCGCCCGGCGCCGCCTTCTGCAGAGCTGCACCGCGGCGTGGGCCTCTTAGGGCCGGGCTGAAGGGAGACGTCCGCAGGCCACGGCCTTCCTGAAGAAAGCGTGCACGGCCCGCCGTCACGAGCTCCCGGACCAGCCCCTGCCAGGGCCCCGGCTGCCAGGGCCCCCTCTCTTCCCGACGGCATCTGTGCAAGACCCATGCGCTCGAACGGGCCTGCCTGCGGAACGGCTCCTGCCCGGACCCCGAGGCCCGGCTCCCCGGACTTCGGGAGGTTGTGTTTTATCTCCTTGAGCCGACCAGAGTCCTCGTTCCTCCTCGAGGACATTCTGCGCGCAGAGTTCCCTCGAGCGGGCGCCCCCAGCAAGGCTGGCTGGCGCTGGCGGCCCCGGGGGCGCCCCGAGGAGGTCCCCAGGTGACGTCGCAGGGGAGGAGGCAGCACGGAAGGGCAGCGTGGACGAGGGGCAGAGGCGCAGGGGGAGGGGAAGGCGAGGGGGAGGGGGCGGCGGAGGCGGTGGCTGGACGAGCTTCTCTAAGTCCGGCGGCCAGCGTGGCCCGGGTGAGTTCCCGCTGTGGGTGCTGGCGATCACTGTGCGCCCCTGGCAGCCGCCTCCCCTCCCCGGCGCCGTCCCTTCCCGCCCCACGCCCGTCTTCCCCAGGGGCAGCCCTCCCCCCCGGGTGCAGCCGGCTCCTGGGCCTTTGTTCCGGGCCCCACTCAGGATCCGCCCGCCTGACATCCCACGAGCCAGGCGTGCGTGCGCGTGCGTGCGTGCGCGTGCCCGCGTGACGAGGCCTTGCACAGCCAGGGCCGTGCAGGGAGGGCTCGCCTCGCCGGCTGGCAGAGGCCCCGCTGTCTTCTCCGCGGGAACCCCCGTGCCCCCCGGCGCCGGGCAGCGGCGCCTCCGGGGTGACACCGACGGCCACTTCCCCTTCTGCCCCGGCTGCTGGCCCAGCCCTGTGGCTGGTCCGCGTGGAGCCGGGCCTGCTCCCGGCCCTTCCTGACGGCGGCAGTGGTCTTGCAGGAGGAGGAGGAGGGCCCTCGGGGGGGGGGCGCCCCCCCCCACCGCTGCGGGGCCCCCGCACGGGCCTTGGGGAACGGAGAGAGCACTGTCCTGGGCAGCCGAGTGAAGGCTTGGGGGGGCCTGCCGGGCACCCCTTGCTCCCAAGCGGCCTCTCAGAAGTCAGAGCCCCGCGGGCCCCACGGCAGCAAATAAAGACAGTGGATTGTGATTCCATCCCAAGCATAAAATAGCGAGAACAACCACAAACCAGAAAGAAGCAGAGCGGAAAGCAGTGCAGATCCAAGACGTGCGACGACGGGTAACGGCGGCGTTGGTTAATCGATAGGGAACGAGGTAGAAACGCTGTGGCCGTGGCTCGGGGCCTGACTCGCACCTTGGCCAGCGCCCGGCCAGCTCCCCGTCCCGGGTCCCGGTGGGTCCGGCGGGGAAGGGCCAGGCGCTCCTGGGAGAGGGAGGAAGCCACTCCCGGTGCGTTCGCCTTCCCGGCCGCGCACGGGTATTTACATAATTGAGATTAAACGGCACGAGCGATTTTATATCCCGACTTTTTTTTCACTTAATGTAGTGTTGTAAAATTTCCTACAAGTCCTTGACAATTTCAGAGGAGCATTTTAATGGCGATGTAATTATCTATTATACAATACAGCACCATTTAATTATTCCCTGTTGTTGGACATAAGATTTTTGCACCTCTCCACTATTATGGATAATACTGTCATGAGTATCCTTGCAAATAAGCCTGTGATCGTCAATATGATGGCTTCTTAAAATAGACGCTAAGACAAAGGATTTTTGAATCAGATTACCAAAGTCACAAAGACATTAACCAATTAATAGCCCTCCGTAGCAGGAATGCGCTTGTTTCATGTTTTTCCCTAATGGGCAAGGACTAGAAAATGTCCTAATTTAATAAGTAATAACTATCTTGTTTTATGATAAATTTTCTCCTTGATTACCAGCAAATTTGAATAATTTTCTGTTAATTTGCCTATAATCTCTTTGGAAATAATGTATTTACATCTTTCCTTTTCTGTTAAGAAAAATAAAATACTTTTAACTTACGGTGTTCCCTTTAGTTTTTAATATTTCTGGAATTAGCCTTTCCTCATGCCAACTGATGCCTTCATGTGGCTAATTTGTGTATGTCCTCTTTCCTAACCCCAGGCTGCGGGTAACAAATCATTCAACCTGCTTTTGAGATAATGCATTGAACATCCATTTAGTCATATCCAGAAGACAACCGTCTTCCTGAGATTCATTTGTTGGTTTGATAATTCAAACAAATACACAAAAGTCAAATAAAGTAGTCTTCCAGATTAGATAGCAGACAGCACGTTTCCCACTTCTTCACTATTTTCCTTCCTCTGTTCCGGGCTTAACCCCTGGGGCCTCGCGACAGCAGTGAGACGGGAGAAACCCATCTTTCTCCTTCAAAATAACAAAATGTCCTGGTTGCCTCTTCCCCCTGCTACATGCCCTCCCGACGGCCTGGACTATGAAGCCGCTCCTGCACGTGGGGCCATGTCGAGACTCTTTTCTGCCCCAGTGATCTCTATTTTTTCAATAGCATCCCCCTATTCTAGCTATTCTAGGACTAGAGCATTTTAGCACTTGTTTGCTAACGGTCCTGGCTGACCTGACCTGTTCATTACTCAGATACATATTCTCCCGATGTCCACGTGGAAGCCCTGGTCCCTGAGAGCTCCAAGGACAGGGCGGCCCGGCCCGCCTCACCAGCGCTGCCTTGTACACTGGGGACCCGCGGCCGCGTGGGTGTGCATTCACCAGCGCTGCCTTGTACCCTGGGGACCCGCGGCCGCATGGGTGTGCATTCACCAGCGCTGCCTTGTACCCTGGGGACCCGCGGCCGCATGGGTGTGCATTCACCAGCGCTGCCTTGTACAGTGGGGACCCGCAGTGTGTGGGTGTGCATTCACCAGTGCTGCCTTGTACACTGGGGACCCGCGGCCGCGTGGGTGTGCAATCACCAGCGCTGCCTTGTACAGTGGGGACCCGCGGCCGCGTGGGTGTGCACTCACCAGCGCTGCCTTGTACACTGGGGACCGTCAGCCGCGTGGGTGTGCACTCACCAGCGCTGCCTTGTACAGTGGAGACCCGTGGCCGCGTGGGTGTGCATTCACCAGCATTGCGTTGTATGGTGGATCTGCAGCCGCGTGGGTGTGCATTCACCAGCGCTGCCTTGTACAGTGGGGACCCGCAGTGTGTGGGTGTGCATTCACCAGCGCTGCCTTGTACACTGGGGACCCGTGGCCGCGTGGGTGTGCACTCACCCGCGCTGCCTTGTACAGTGGAGACCCGTGGCCGCGTGGGTGTGCATTCACCAGCATTGCGTTGTATGGTGGATCTGCAGCCACGTGTGTGTGCACTCACCAGCGCTGCCTTGTACAGTGGAGACCCGCGGCCGTGTGGGTGTGCACTCACCAGCGCTGCCTTGTACACTGGGGATCTGCAGCTGCATGGGTGTGCATTCACCAGCGCTGCCTTGTACCCTGGGGACCCGCGGCCGCATGGGTGTGCATTCACCAGCGCTGCCTTGTACCCTGGGGACCCGCGGCCGCATGGGTGTGCATTCACCAGCGCTGCCTTGTACCCTGGGGACCCGCGGCCGTGTGTGTGTGCATTCACCAGCGCTGCCTTGTACAGTGGGGACCCGCAGTGTGTGGGTGTGCATTCACCAGCGCTGCCTTGTACAGTGGGGACCCGCAGTGTGTGGGTGTGCATTCACCAGCGCTGCCTTGTACACTGGGGACCCGCGGCCGTGTGGGTGTGCATTCACCAGTGCTGCCTTGTACACTGGGGACCCGCGGCCGCGTGGGTGTGCATTCACCAGCGCTGCCTTGTACACTGGGGACCCGCGGCCGTGTGGGTGTGCATTCACCAGCGCTGCCTTGTACACTGGGGACCCGCGGCCGTGTGGGTGTGCATTCACCAGCGCTGCCTTGTACACTGGGGACGTCAGCCACGTGGGTGTGCACTCACCAGCGCTGCCTTGTACACTGGGGACCCGTGGCCGCGTGGGTGTGCATTCACCAGCATTGCGTTGTATGGTGGATCTGCAGCCGCGTGGGTGTGCATTCACCAGCGCTGCCTTGTACACTGGGGACCTGCAGCCACGTGTGTGTGCACTCACCAGCGCTGCCTTGTACAGTGGAGACCCGCGGCCGTGTGGGTGTGCACTCACCAGCGCTGCCTTGTACACTGGGGATCTGCAGCTGCATGGGTGTGCATTCACCAGCGCTGCCTTGTACCCTGGGGACCCGCGGCCGTGTGGGTGTGCACTCACCAGCGCTGCCTTGTACACTGGGGATCTGCAGCTGCATGGGTGTGCATTCACCAGCGCTGCCTTGTACCCTGGGGACCCGCGGCCGTGTGGGTGTGCATTCACCAGCGCTGCCTTGTACACTGGGGACCTGCAGCCGTGTGGGTGTGCATTCACCAGCGCTGCCTTGTACACTGGGGACCGTCAGCAGCGTGGGTGTGCAATCACCAGCGCTGCCTTGTACACTGGGGACCGTCAGCCGCGTGGGTGTGCACTCACCAGCGCTGCCTTGTACACTGGGGACCCGCGGCCGTGTGGGTGTGCACTCACCAGCGCTGCCTTGTACACTGGGGACCCGCGGCCGTGTGGGTGTGCACTCACCAGCGCTGCCTTGTACACTGGGGACCGTCAGCCGCGTGGGTGTGCACTCACCAGCGCTGCCTTGTACACTGGGGACCGTCAGCCGCGTGGGTGTGCACTCACCAGCGCTGCCTTGTACAGTGGAGACCCGTGGCGGCGTGGGTGTGCAATCACCAGCGCTGCCTTGTACACTGGGGACCCGCAGTGTGTGGGTGTGCACTCACCAGCGCTGCCTTGTACACTGGGGACCCGCGGCCACGTGGGTGTGCAATCACCAGCGCTGCCTTGTACACTGGGGACCCGCGGCCACGTGGGTGTGCACTCACCAGCGCTGCCTTGTACACTGGGGGACCCGCGGCCACGTGGGTGTGCAATCACCAGCGCTGCCTTGTACACTGGGGACCCGCAGTGTGTGGGTGTGCACTCACCAGCGCTGCCTTGTACACTGGGGACCCGCGGCCGCGTGGGTGTGCACTCACCAGCGCTGCCTTGTACACTGGGGACCCGCGGCCACGTGGGTGTGCAATCACCAGCGCTGCCTTGTACACTGGGGACCGTCAGCCACGTGGGTGTGCACTCACCAGCGCTGCGTTGTACACTGGGGACCCGCGGCCGCGTGGGTGTGCACTCACCAGCGCTGCCTTGTACACTGGGGACCGTCAGCCGCGTGGGTGTGCACTCACCAGCGCTGCCTTGTACACTGGGGACCCGCGGCCGTGTGGGTGTGCACTCACCAGCGCTGCCTTGTACACTGGGGACCGTCAGCCGCGTGGGTGTGCACTCACCAGCGCTGCCTTGTACACTGGGGACCGTCAGCAGCGTGGGTGTGCATTCACCAGCGCTGCCTTGTACACTGGGGACCCGCGGCCGTGTGGGTGTGCATTCACCAGCGCTGCCTTGTACACTGGGGACCCGCAGTGTGTGGGTGTGCACTCACCAGCGCTGCCTTGTACACTGGGGACCCGCAGTGTGTGGGTGTGCACTCACCAGCGCTGCCTTGTACACTGGGGACCCGCGGCCACGTGGGTGTGCAATCACCAGCGCTGCCTTGTACAGTGGGGACCCGCGGCCACGTGGGTGTGCAATCACCAGCGCTGCCTTGTACACTGGGGACCTGCAGCCGTGTGGGTGTGCACTCACCAGCACTGCCTTGTACACTGGGGACCCGCGGCCGTGTGGGTGTGCATTCACCAGCGCTGCCTTGTACACTGGGGACCGTCAGCCGCGTGGGTGTGCACTCACCAGCGCTGCCTTGTACACTGGGGACCGTCAGCAGCGTGGGTGTGCATTCACCAGCGCTGCCTTGTACACTGGGGACCTGCAGCTGCGTGGGTGTGCATTCACCAGCCTTGCGTTGTATGGTGGATCTGCAGCTGCACGGGTGTGCATTCACCAGCGCTGCCTTGTACGTTTGACTGAAACAGCTCAGACTCAAACAGCCTCACCGCCGTGGCTTCCACGCTGAGCCGCTCCCTCCCCTCTCCAGGCCAGGGGAAGGGGAAGGAGCTGACTGTGTGGGGTGGAGAGCCATGAGCGACGTGTGTGGACAAAGAGCTGACCAGGAGAGAGGAGTGTGCATCATGATTAGAGTCCTGCTCACAGGCCAGGCTCAGGGCTGAGAGGAGGCAGCGGGTCATCTGACGGTCCACTGCCTCGGGCCAGTCGGGACCGGCCAGGGCCTGTGGTTCTGCCGCCCCAATCCCTGTCCTCTGGGGTTCCAGGGACATTGTGACCCTGCCAGCACTTGCGGGGGAGCAGTCTGGTTTTCACGCAATGGGTTCAGCGTCAGCGTTGAAGGCGAGCGTCCTCCGTGGGGTGCTGTGTCCCGCCAGGCTCTGCTGTCCCCGAGAGGTCGCCCGTCGCAGTCGCTGCCGTCCACGCGAGCCTGCCGGGAGCCCAGGTGACTGCGAAGCACCTGCGGGGGGGGGTGGCCTCGAGCCGGCGATCACAGGAGGGAGGCGGTGCGTGAGCCGCGCGCGTGCGCCCGGTGAACCGTGGGCGCGGGGAAGGAGCGCTTGGCAACACAGGTTCCAGGACTACTGGAGAAATGGGAGTACGGGGCCCGCGTCCTAGCTGGGCCGTCTCTGTTTACCCAGGCAGAGCGTCAGCGGGGAAGTGTTTCTAATGTCAGAAAGCCACCGGAGTAGGCACAGCATCCGCGAAAGGACACGATAGAAATCGAGAATGAAAATCCAAGGAAAGAGCATTGATTTGGGAAATAAAGACGTGGCATCTACATCCACACAACCAGAATGTTCCCGAATCGTCCTCCAGAAGGAGACTGCAGAAGGGAGTTTCAGAGGCTGTCCTTGGCTTGGTCAGAAACCCTCAGCGGCGGATGTGGTCGGCGTGGTGAGGAAGCCGGGGCACCCCGGCTGGGCGACGTGCAGGGACGGCGGTGATCACGCTGGTCTCGCTGGCCAGCCTGAGCCGGTGGAGGGGCGCCTCTGGGCGGGCCGCCTGGCCTCTGGATCTGCCGAAGGGGCGGGGAGAGCTGCCCGCGGCACGGCAGCGTCGGCCAGCTTTGGGGCGGCCCTTCACCGTCCGAGCGCCTCCCCCTCGGATCTCCTAGCTCCACGTCGGGCGGCCTCCGCCTGAGCCATCTCGTTTTCCTGCACAATAGGCGGGTTAGGAAATGCCCTTGAGAAAATCTCCTCCTGTTGTTTCCCGCAGAAAAATCCGGGACGCTCTTTTAAGACGTCTATAGCACAATAAACAGTTCATCTAGGCCCTGTCTTCTAGCAATAGGAACATGATAAAAATCAATGACCAGTAGAGATGTGGAAAGGCAGTTGCTTATTTTAAAAATAGAGCCAGGGATACTGTGGCTGACACATCCTTAGCTCTGTGCACAAAAGGAAAATTCCGAGCGGACCTGCGGAAGTTTGCACAACACGTGTGGCTGGGAATTTTGCGCGCCAATGGTCTTGGGGGATGGCGGGGATGGTCCCCCACCCCCGGAGGGAAGCACACGCAAGGAGGCTGGCCTCCGGGCTCCGTGAGGCAGGCCCGTAGCTCCCGCTCAGCGCGGACTCGGAGCGCTCCGCGGAGGAGGGGCACGCGGGTCTCGGCTGAGCGCCGGTGGGACTCCACGCAGCGCCGTCCGGCGGGGGCGGGGGCTTCGTGCACGAGCGCCTCCTCCAAGGCTCTCAGAGGGAGGAGACAGCAGCCGGGCCCGGAGTCCGCTTCCCCAAGCCCCCAGGACCCCGCGCCAGCAGAGCACGCGGGACACAGGGTGCGGCCGGGAAGGAACCTGTGGGTCACCCCCTGAGCCCGCCCTTCCCCGGCACGTGCTCGGCCCGCGAGGCCGAAAGGGAAGACAAACTTGTTGTCATGGCAGGATGGCCCAGAGCGCCGGCCTCGCCGGGGAGGTTTGTAAAGGTCTTGAGGAGACCCAGCTGTCCTTCCTCCATTTCCTCAGCACGGTCAGAGAGCGGGAGGAAGGGTGCGCGGCCCGAGCTCTCCTCCTCCTTGCACGTTCACGCTGCAGCTAGGGAATTCAGTGTCCTTGGGGTCTGCGCAGGCCAGAGCTGTCCAGCTGCCACGGGGGACAGCCACGTCGTGTGGCTCCCAGAGGAGCCGGGTCTGCATCTTCAGCATCCACAGATTTCCTGTCTTCCTGCCAGGTGCCCAAGCCCCACAGGCTGACGGGATTAGGAGCATTTACCATGAGCGCAAAGCTAGCCAATGTTTTCTAAAGATAAAAATACTAATTTAGGCAAATTCCACATCTATCCAATTAATAATACATAGAGATGCGCATGATACATATAAGCATGTTGTGTATCTCTATGCATAGTACACATATTTGTGCAAACGTATTTATGCACACAGATATGTATCGATAGCATGCGTTGTATAGATAGGTTCATATAACACCATGTGCATACATGTACAATGCGTGTATGCATGTATAATGTATGCATGATGTGCATTTAGGCATGGTCTGTTTTCATGGTGTATACACATACATGGTCTTTACATAAATTTATGTGTGCATACACCCTGTGTGCCCGTGGGTACGGTGTGTATACGCATGGACAATGTGAGCATGCATGTATTATGTGGGAAGGCATGACGTGTGTGCACATGTGACTGGTTTGTGTGTTCACAATGCATGCACACATGTAGGTATACGGATGCAAAATGTGTATATGCATGCATGGTTGTATGCAAGCATAGTGGATATTCATCCATGATGTGTGCACATGTATGTATGTAAGCATGATGTGTGTGATGTTTGTAATGCATGTAGCATGTATATTGTCTGTATATAGGTGCATTTATGTATCTGTAGGCATGCATGATGTGTGAAAATATGATGCGTGTGCATATGCATCAGACATAACCGTGTGCTGGGTGGAAGATAGGCATGTAATCTATTCATGGTGTGCCTATGCATACGTGCGTGATGTGTAATCACATATAATGCATAAGCATGACGTCTGTGTAAGCCTGGTGTGTGTACTTGTGCATGGTATATGGATATGGAGGTGCAAACGCGATGTACATGCATGAGTACACATAAGCATGACATGTGCACATACATGTTGTAAGTAAGTGTTCTGTGTGAGTGTGGTATGGATATATATGCATGATTTGTGTGTATGCATGCTGTGGAGGGGAGAACCACGTGTATTTGTGTATGATGCATGCATGTAAATATGCTGTGTGCATGAATGTGGGACATGGGAATGTAGGTACATGCATGAACCTGTGTGTGTGTGTGTGTGTGTGGTGTGTATATATGTTTATATACATTTCCCTAAAGCTGTCCGCTAACAGCGATCAGGCTTGGTGGAGAAAGGCTCCCTCCCAGCAAGTATCCAGTGAACACAGGTGGAGCCTGGGGCACGGAGCTGGGTGCTGGCACTGCGTGTTAGACGAAGCCACGCCACGGAAGAGGCGACGTGGTGGGGGTGGGAGAGTCCTCGGCCGACGAGCGTCGAGAGAGAGCCGGCGCGCAGGCGTGAGACCCGCGGGCAGGTGCGTGAAGCTTGGGCGCGACCGTGGGCGCGGCCGTCGCGTCAGCACTTCCGGGCTCTGACCGCGACGGTGGGAGAGTCCCTCGGGGCCCGAGAGCCAGCGTCACCGTGGCTTGAATTCACGCCCAGGCGGCCTGGAAACGAAGGCCGGTGCGCGGCGACACGTGTGCGGCCCTGCACGAGGCGGACGGGCCCAGCGCGGACCCGACGCCGCTTCGCGTGTCACACCGGGCCATCTTGAGCACGCGGGCCACGCGCGCACAGAGAGCCGCCGGGCGACCTGGGGCAGGGGTGCGAGGGGAGGGGCGACGTCTCCAGAGTGGACGTCTGCGGCAGGGCCGGCGGCACCGCTCGCAGAGCTCCGGGTCCCCAGCCGGCTGCCTCTCGGGGACGATCGCGGTGTCGCCCCCTCCAGCACCGGCTGGGGCTTCCGCGCACCCCACCGCGCCGGAGGCCCTGTGCTCGCGCGAAACAGTTCCCGTGGCCCGCTGCACTCCAGTGGTCACGGAGACAGTGCGCGCTGCGTAATCATGCCTGGATCCCAACTACCAAACCTCTGCCTGTGCAAGGGGGGGAGGCCCGGTGTCCGGACAAATAGAAGGGCCTGCCGCCCGAGGCCCCGGGTGCGAGGCCTCCCCCAGAGCCGGCGGGCCTAGCCGCGCACCGGCCTCCACCACGCACCCCTTGCCCCTTCCCAACGGAGCCAAAGAGGACCAAGCCCGTGGTTGGGGGGCACAGGCGGCTGGGCTGAGGGCCCAGGTGGGCCAGTCGGCAGGGCGGGAGCTGTAGAGCCTCCCTCCCTCAGGCCAGCCAGCCAGCGGCTCCCCCAGGGCCGGGGCTGAGAGGGTGCCGGGCCCCACACACCCTCTCTTGGGTCCCAAGAGCAGGATGTGCATCTCCCCTCCCTCCCTCCCTCCCTCCCTCCCTCCCTTCCTTCCTTCCTTCCTTCCCTCTTTCCTTCCTTCCTTCCCTCCCTCCCTCCCTCCCTCCCTCCCTCCCTCCCTCCCTCCCTTCCCTCCCTCCCTCCCTTCCCTCCCTCCCTCCCTCCTTCCCTCCCTCCCTCCCTCCCTCCCTCCCTCCCTCCCTCCCTCCCTCCCTCCCGTCCTGGGACTTGGACTCAGGGCCTGAGCACTGTCCCTGGCAAGGCTAGCACTGTTCCCCTTGAGCATCAGCGCCACTTCCGGCCTTTTCTGTTTATGTGCTACCTGGGAATCGAACCCAGGGCTTCATGCTTGCAAGGCCACTGAGCCGCCTTCCCAGCCCATCCCTGACTGTGCGGAGGTGGGTGGGTCAAGGTCAGGCAGCACATTCCGGATCTCTGAGCCCAAGGGTTCCCACTGGGTGCCTTGTCCACCGTGCCTGCCCCCCCACCCCCCAGGACCCTTCCAGCCAGCCTCTTCCCAGCCTGCTTGCACAGCAGGTGGCCTGAAAGGACTTCAGGATCCCCAGTGTTTTCTCTGAGCTTTGTCCTCATGCTAAAAATGCAAGCAGTCCTGGAGGTGAGCACGTAGCTGAGAGGCTGGGTTTCTCCTGGAGATAGTTTCATTATTTGATAAGGATTTAAATGGAACTTAACGACTTCCCTAGATAGTGCTTTTTAAATGTTTTAATTTGAGGGCCTTCCTGGCTTAGTACATTATATAGAGCGTAATCAGGTGATAGATTCTCCATCCTCTCTCGGCCTGAAAAATAAGAAGCTGGGATCACAGCCACGCCTCTGCGGGTGACGAGCCTCAGTCCCGGAAGAGCGGCCTCGGGAGTGGGGCTGGTCAAGAGGGACAGCTCCACTCCTGACCGACCCGACCCCCCCCCCAGCTCCCTGACCGACCCAACCCCCCCCCAGCTCCCTGACCTGACCCGAGGCCCCCACCCCAGCTCCCTGACCTGACCCGAGGCCCCCACCCCAGCTCCCTGACCTGACCTGACCTCCACCCTCCCCCCCCAGCTCCCTGACCTGACCTGACCCCCACCCCAGCTCCCTGACCTGACCCGAGGCCCCCACCCCAGCTCCCTGACCTGACCTGACCTCCACCCTCCCCCCCCAGCTCCCTGACCTGACCCGAGGCCCCCACCCCAGCTCCCTGACCTGACCCCAGGCCCCCCCCCACTCCAGCTCCCTGACCTGACCCGAGGCCCCCCCAGATCCCTGACCTGACCCCAGGCCCCACCCTTCCACCCCAGCTCCCTGACCTGACCCGACCCCCACCCCAGCTCCCTGACCTGACCCGAGGCCCCCCCAGATCCCTGACCTGACCCGAGCCCCCCCCCAGCTCCCTGACCTGACTCAAGGCCCCACCCTTCCACCCTAGCTCCCTGACCTGACCCGAGGCCCCCACCCCGCAAGCTCCCTGACCTGACCTCTCCCTCCCCCCCGCCAGCTCCCTGACCTTTCCCCACCCTCCCCACCCCACTTCCCTGGCCTGACCCCAGCCCCCTCCGCATCCACACAGGTGGCTGGCGAGCAGGGTGAGGCTCCTTCCCAGAAGGCGAGGAGGGCGCCTGGAGCGGCAGCCCGGGTCTGTCTTCCTGGCGGTCCTGTGCCGGCCGGCTGCACCCTATCTAACCACTTCACCCCCGGCCCCCGCGCTCTGCGGCCCCCACCACCCCAGCACCGTCCTCTAGCGGGCCGATCCTAGGCTCGGGGCTGTTGAAGCGTCTTCGCTGAGCACGGCCTTGCTGGCGGTCTCTGAGCCACACCTCCGTTGTCAGAGGCTCTGTGCCGTCCGCCGGTGGGTCCTGGCGGGGACACGGGGCCGCGCGCGTGCCGCAGGGTCCCGGCGGGTCTCCGCGGGCCCCGAGTGTGCAGAGGCCGCGGCCCTTGCGTCCCCGGGAGGCAGCCCCCCGACGGAGCGCGCAGCCCCTCGGCCACAGGCGGGGGCGGCTCGGCCCTGCTCACCCACGTCTGCGGGGCAGCCTGCCGGCGTGTCAGGCCCAGACCGAGGGCTCGCCAGCTCTCTGCCACTCAGTTTCCCTTCTAGAAAATGGGGCACCCCACCCGGCTAGGAGTAACACAGTAGCACAGTCGGCGCGGGCACGTGGTGACTGGTCAGCATTTGTTTTCCTAAATTGCATCTGAGAGTCGGCCATCTCTTGTCCAGAGCTACGGTCAAGGCATCAGTGGGGCATTGAGTCTGCTCAGTGACTGCCTACGCCGCTGGCCCCCAGCGACTGCATCTGCACAGGCGACTCCTAGTGAACATAGCTGCACCGCTGGCCCCCAGTGACCTGAGCAGCTGGCCCCCAGTGACCTGAGCAGCTGGCCCCCAGTGACCTGCACAGATGACCCTCAGTGACCTGAGCAGGTGACCCCCAGTGACCTGAGCAGGTGACCCCCAGTGACCTGCACAGATGACCCCCAATGACCTGCACAGATGACCCCAGTGACCTGCACAGATGACCCCCAGTGACCTGCACAGATGACCCCAGTGACCTGCACAGATGACCCCAGTGACCTGCACAGATGACCCCAGTGACCTGCACAGCTGGCCCCCAGTGACCTGAGCAGCTGGCCCCCAGTGACCTGCACAGATGACCCCCAATGACCTGCACAGATGACCCCAGTGACCTGCACAGATGACCCCCAATGACCTGCACAGATGACCCCCAATGACCTGCACAGCTGGCCCCCAGTGACCTGCACAACTGACCCCAGTGACCTGCACAACTGATCCCAGTGACCTGCACAGATGACCCCCAGTGACCTGAGCAGCTGACCCTCAGTGACCTGAGCAGCTGACCCTCAGTGACCTGCACAGCTGGTCTTCAGCAGTCAACCCCAGGTGTGCCCTCCTGACGTCTGTGGAAGCCCATCGCCCGCCATCGCCCCCCATCGCCCCCCATCGCCCGCCATCACCCCCCATCACCTGCCATCACCCCCATCGCCCGCCATCGCCCCCCATCGCCCCCCATCGCCTGCCATCGCCCCCCATCGCCCGCCATCACCCCCCATCGCCCGCCATCGCCCCCCATCGCCCCCCATCGCCCCCCATCACCCGCCATCGCCCCCCATCGCCCCCCATCGTCCCCCATCGCCCGCCATCGCCCCCATCACCCACCATCACCCCCCATCGTCCCCCATCGCCCGCCATCGCCCCCCATCGCCCCCCATCGCCCGCCATCGCCCGCCATCGCCCGCCATCACCCCCCATCGCCCCCCATCGCCCCCCATCGCCCGCCATCGCCCGCCATCGCCCGCCATCACCCCCCATCGCCCCCCATCGCCCCCCATCGCCCGCCATCACCTCCCAGATCTGCTTCTGGCTGAGGACGTGAGGGTGAGTGGGCTGGAGGGCCGACGCCCGGGGTCGCCGCGCAAGGGCGGGGGTGAGGTGGGCGGGGGGGGGTGAGGTGGGCGGGGGGGGGGGTGAGCGGGCGGGCGGGGGTGAGGTGGGCGGGGGGATGAGCGGGCGGGCGGGGGTGAGGTGGGTGGGCGGGGGGGTGAGGTGGGCGGGGGGTGAGGTGGGCGGGCGGGGGGGGGTGAGGTGGGCGGGGGGCTGAGGTGGGCGGGCGGGGGTGAGGTGGGCGGGCGGGGGTGGTGAGGTGGGCGGGCGGGGTGAGGTGGGCGGGCGGGGTGAGGTGGGCGGGCGGGGGTGAGGTGGGCGGGCGGGGGTGAGGTGGGCGGGGGGGTGAGGTGGGCGGGGGGGTGAGGTGGGCGGGGGGTGAGGTGGGCGGGCGGGGGTGAGGTGGGCGGGGGGGGCTGAGGTGGGCGGGCGGGGGGCGTGAGGTGGGCGGGGGGCGTGAGGTGGGCGGGGGTGGTGAGGTGGGCGGGGGGGGTGAGGTGGGCGGGTGGGGGTGAGGTGGGCGGGCGGGGGGGTGAGGTGGGCGGGGGGGTGAGGTGGGCGGGCGGGGGGGTGAGGTGGGCGGGGGGTGAGGTGGGCGGGGCGGGGGATGAGGTGGGCGGGCGGGGGTGAGGTGGGCGGGCGGGGGTGGTGAGGTGGGCGGGCGGGGTGAGGTGGGCGGGGGGGGGTGAGGTGGGCGGGGGGGTGAGGTGGGCGGGGGGGTGAGGTGGGCGGGCGGGGGTGAGGTGGGCGGGCGGGGTGAGGTGGGCGGGCGGGGGTGAGGTGGGCGGGGGGGGTGAGGTGGGCGGGGGGGTGAGGTGGGCGGGGGGGTGAGGTGGGCGGGCGGGGGTGAGGTGGGCGGGGGGGGCTGAGGTGGGCGGGCGGGGGGCGTGAGGTGGGCGGGGGTGGTGAGGTGGGCGGGGCGGGGGATGAGGTGGGCGGGTGGGGGTGAGGTGGGCGGGCGGGGTGAGGTGGGCGGGGGGGTGAGGTGGGCGGGCGGGGTGAGGTGGGCGGGGGGGTTGAGGTGGGCGGGGGGGTGAGGTGGGCGGGGGGGTGAGGTGGGCGGGCGGGGGTGAGGTGGGCGGGCGGGGTGAGGTGGGCGGGCGGGGGTGAGGTGGGCGGGGGGGTGAGGTGGGCGGGGGGGTGAGGTGGGCGGGCGGGAGATGAGGTGGGCGGGCGGGGGTGAGGTGGGCGGGGCGGGGGATGAGGTGGGCGGGTGGGGGTGAGGTGGGCGGGCGGGGTTGAGGTGGGCGGGGGGGTGAGGTGGGCGGGTGGGGGTGAGGGGGCGGGGGGGGGTGAGGTGGGCGGGGGGGTGAGGTGGGCGGGGGGGGTGAGGTGGGCGGGTGGGGGTGAGGGGGCGGGGGGGGGTGAGGTGGGCGGGGGGGTGAGGTGGGCGGGGGGGGGTGAGGTGGGCGGGGGGGTGAGGTGGGCGGGCGGGGGCTCCATCGGCGTCCCCGGCCCCCAGCCGCGTGGCGCAGTCACCACGGAGCAGCCTGGGGCCTTCATGGGCAGGTTTCCTTTCTAAACTTCGGGGTCGGTTGCCCAGCAGGGATGCAGATGGTGAGGAACGATTTCTTGTGTGTAGGATGGTGATAAATACCTCTTTTATGTCCTAAATAAAACCTGAAAATTCCGAGTGCTTTGTGGGCCTCTTTTATGTCTTTCCCTTATGGTCCTGGGCCTGTGATTGCGCTCAGATTTAGTGGCGGCGAGCGGCGACAGCGGGGCTCTCTCTGACCCCGGGCGCTGCCGTTCTGGGCGGCTGTCCGTCACACGGTCCAGGGGGCACGGCCGTGGCCACGTCCTGAGCGGAGCGCCCCACGCCCCCGGGCGGGGAGCCGGGCCACGGACCGCCCCGCGTCCGCGCGCGCGCTCCACGCGCTGCCCACGGTCTCACCGGGGCCCTCGAGTGGGTCAGGCTCCTCTTGGTCCCCGCGAGGCAGCAGACTGCGTGAAGGAGAGCTGAGAGAGCGCGTGCAGCGCACTCGAGCCAGGGGAGCATTTCCACGCGGTTAGCCTGCCTGCAAAGAAACGAGGGTGCGATCTCCGACTTCGTTATTAAATGTGAGTACCGGAGAAGGGAGGAAGTTGGCGCGGTAGTAAGCATGATCCATTCCCCAGCACACCCTGCCAGGAGGTGACGGATGACACAGGAGGTGACGGATGACACAGGAGGTGACGGATGACACAGACGCACAGGACACCCACATTCTGCAGCCTCGTGGCCGAGTCAGAGGGAGCCGACGGCGAGGCTGCTCTCGGACGGACGTGGGCTGAGTCCAGCAGAGTCCCCACGCGGCCAGCGCCGCGCTCCCGGCAGGCATGGAGGAGTAACCGGCCTCCCCTGGGCGCCGTCAGCCATTTGTTTTCATTGCCCGGGCTCCTTTCCGCTGCGGTGGGAATTAGCCTTCCGAAGGACAATCACGCGGGCGGGCCCCCCAGGAGACACGCGTGGCTGGGGTTGCAGAGCAGACACACACACGTCCATCCAGGGCTGGGGGGGACGGGAGCCACACGTGGACACACACACGTCCATCCAGGGCTGGGGGGGACGGGAGCCACACGTGGACACACGCACGTCCATCCAGGGCTGGGGGGACAGGAGCCACACGTGGACACACACACGTCCATCCAGGGCTGGGGGGGACGGGAGCCACCCATGGACACAGACACGTCCGTCCAGGGCTGGGGGGATGGGAGCCACACGTGGACACACACACGTCCATCCAGGGCTGGGGGGGACGGGAGCCACACGTGGACACACACACGTCCATCCAGGGCTGGGGGGACGGGAGCCACACGTGGACACACACACGTCCATCCAGGGCTGGGGGGGGACGGGAGACACACGTGGACACACACACACGTCCATCCAGGGCTGGGGGGGGCAGGAGCCACACGTGGACACACACACACGTCCATCCAGGGCTGGGGGGGGACGGGAGCCACACGTGGACACACACACGTCCATCCAGGGCTGGGGGGACGGGAGCCACACGTGGACACACGCACGTCCATCCAGGGCTGGGGGGACGGGAGCCACACGTGGACACAGGCATGTCCGTCCGGGGCTGGGGGTCTTGGGGTGTGGTTGTCCCCCGGGGTGTGTCCTGTGAATAAGGAGGGCCAGAGACAGTAGACACACACACTGTCAGATCCTTGGGGACTCACCCAGTCATACCTGGTACACACAGGCCTGAGCGAGCACGCGCGCGCACACACACACACACACACACACACACACACACACACACACACACCCTCTAGCGCGCCCCCACCTCAGCAAGACGAAGCTCGCCCGCTGGCTCAGTGCTGGTGGCTCGTCGCCCCCTCAGTTCCGGAAGCTCGGCATCAGGCACAGGAGAGGCTGCTGCCGGGAAGGGTGCCAGCACCCCAAGGAGACCAGGGAGACCCCTCACCGGCCCCCGCCCCGCCGTCCCGAGCTCCCGTCTTCTCACTCCAGCGGGCCGGCTCGGTGCCCTGCCCGTGGGGTCCCAGCCAGCGTGGCCGGCGACTGGGGACGGGCGCCGGGTCAGCGACGGGGACGCGGGCAGGGCGGGGTGCGCGGGGCGGGGACCGTCCACGCTTGCCGCTCGGCTGTGCCCGGTGAGCCCCACGGAGGCCTCCTGGGACGCCGGCGAGCTCCATCACGACGCCTGCCCTCCGGGACCCGCGGCCGGTCGCGTGCGGCAGAGGACACGCACGGCCCCGGCAGACGCGGGAGCGGCCGTGGAGCACCGGGGCCTGCGTGGACGGGGGAGCAGCGGGTGCTTCTGTGGGGAGCCCGTGGGTGGGGAGACTGCTGCGTACCCGGCCTCTGGGGCCCGGCACCGGGGAGGAGCGGCACGCTGGGACCCGACGCTCCGCCCCGGCGAGCTCGGAGCGCAGGGCCGAGGCTGGAGGAGCTCTGGAGAGGGCCCCGTGGGCCTCGGGGAAGAAACCGGGCACGGAGGAGACGAGGAGCCCGCGGGGAACAGTGCTCCGTGACGGCGAGCTCTCCACGGTGTTCCGCAGCCCGGCCCACGCCGGGGCCGGTGTCTCCCGTGGGGCCCCGCGTGGGCCCGCACGCCTGAGCCGCCTGGCAGCCCCGACACAGACGGAGCCAGCGTGGGGCTGTCGAGCGGGCGGGGACCGGGCGGCAGGCGCACCGTGTGCCCGCGGAGTGGCCGTCCATCAGGGCAGCCTGGGCTGCTTCCGGAAGCAAGGACTCCGGCTCTGCATTGTTTCCTCCTTAGTTCCCTTTCCTCTCTAGCCCAGTTCTGATACAATTACACACACACCACACACTGGCAGAGTTCTTTGTTCCACGAGTGTCCTGCCCTCCTCGCCCCCAGCTGGGCTGGCTGCCGGCTGCCATTGCGGGAGCCTGCAGCGACCGGAGCCTCCCCGCCTGTAGACGCGGCGTCCAAAGGGCTGCGGCCCGACTGTCCCTGAGTCAGAGTCCTCTGCTGACGAGGAGCCCAGGCTGGGAGCCTGCGGGGGGGCGGGGGGGGGCGGCTCCTCTGGGCCCATCTCCAGCGACAGGGCCACCCTGAAAGATGCATTCTGTGCAGAACCTCCAGTTCTGGGCACAGCTGGGGTTCCCAGATCCTTCTGACTTGGGAAACACTTAGGCTCCTAAGAACTGAGACAGAATAAAAGAAAGATGCTGTCTGCTGATGTTTGAGCCTCCATCTTATTTTCCCATCATCCCTCGAATTCTGGGAGCAGGAGAAATGCCACAGTGGTCTCAGCCATTTCTAAAGCCATGGGCTGGGATTTCACAGAGCGGGGGCTGCGAGGGAGGCGTGCCTCGGTTTCCCGCGGCGGCTGCGCTGCGCAGGCAGCCTGACCATCGGGCCTTACAGGACAGCTTCATTTTGGCACCGTCTCCAGGTGGGCGATTCCATCAGCACCCAGAGCACAATGCTTGAGCAGGGCTCTGACGAGCATGAGCTGGCAAAGCGACTTGATTGCAAACTTGTATGTGTGTAAGAGCAAGACCTCTGGGGCAGAACAGCAGCCGCTTTCATTCGTGGTGTGCAAACCGAGGTCACGGCCGGACCAGAGCACCGGGCGAGGTGACCAGGCTGGAAGTGATTCATCATTTCAGGATGGTCTCGGCCAGCACTGCAAATTCACACACCACCGGGCATGGCTTTACTGCCAAGTCCAGGGCGTGTGCGCCAAATGGACAGGGCAGATGGCACCCGGCTAATTGGTCTGGTGTCTCCAGCGCCGTGCAGGCTGGGGGTTGTCAGAGCAGAGATGGAGACACAGTGTGGGTTTCCAGCTGGTATCATACATCTTGATCACAGTGCGTTCAATATGTGAATGGAAATATCCTAGTGAACCCCCCACATTATACATTACATAATAATAATAATGATGTGAAAGAAAGGAAAAAGCAGAAAACAACATCAGTCATTGGCTGCCTTGGCTTATGGGATCACGGATGGGCTGAGGACGGGGGCCGGGTCCTGCAGGATGGGGGGTGGGGTGCCAGCTGGGGAGATGCCCCTGCGCTTAGAGCTGGCGGCTCAGAGCCGAGACGGTTGAGGCCACCGCGATCTGGACGAATGGGGACGAGGCGTTCACGGTCCTGGGGAATGGGGGCGGGGCGTTCACGGTCCTGGGGAATGGGGACGGGGCGTTCACGGTCCTGGGGAATGGGGACGGGGCGTTCACGGTCCTGGGGAATGGGGACGGGGCGTTCACGGTCCTGGGGAATGGGGGCGGGGCGTTCACGGTCCTGGGGAATGGGGGCGGGGCGTTCACGGTCCTGGGGAATGGGGACGGGACGTCTGAGGAGACTGGCTGTGCGGAACGCCCTGGCCGGGTTCCCTGGGAGGCGGCTCAGGAGAGCGGCCCGCGGCACAGCGGACAAGCTCGCGCCCTCTGTGCCGCGTGGACTAGGAGAAGGGGCCTTCATGAGGTTCCAGCGTGCCGGAGGAGGGCACGGTCACCCCGAAAGGGACTTTGTCCAGTCTGGCCTGGGGACTGCCGCTCCTCATTAGAAAGGAGGACTGGGGTCTGGGGAGTGGCCGCGTGGCGGCAAAACACAGTGACACGCCGGCCTGCATTCCGTGGGTTCCATCCTCAGCCTGGCAAAATAGAGGGGGAAAGACGGAGGGATGCAGGGGGAGGAGGAAGGACAGGAGGAGGGATGGGAGGGGGGAGGGAGGGAGGGAGGGAGGGAGGGGGTGAACGATGGCAGGGGACAAATCTCCCTAAGATCTATTCAGAAAAGGCAGGTGCACGAGGGTCCCCCGCCTGCCGGTCCAGCTGCTGGAGCGGCCCCATCATTTCCACCACCCTGGAAGACAAACGCGGGGCTCCCGGGGCCCCCCCACGGGTCAGTGGGGAAGGTCTCCACCGCGCTGCTCTCTGTGTCTTGGGAGGACGAAGGCTGAAGATGACTCCGGTGCTGGCAAAGCTTCCTTCCGCCCAGCGCTCAGCCCCCCCCCCCGGGGCCCAGGCCTCTGGAAATCCCTCCCACGGGTGGGGAGACGGGGCGCGCTCCCACAGGAGTCTCAGGGCGATCAGAAAGCCCTGCCCCTCTGGGCTGAGCCCGAGGGCCGGCGGTGGGCAGAAGGCCTGTGTCCGGGACTGCCCTGGCCTGGGGGGCCTGTGGACGGCCCCAACAGTGCCCTGGGCGCGCCCGTCTGGGCCGCTGCCCCTCGTGACTCGCTGCGTGACTCGCTCCCGGCCACTTGAGGCTGAATGTCTGTATTTCCCCCAGGTCTGTGTGCTGAGACTCCCGCCAGGGCGATGGGGTGCGGGCCGCGTGGAGGGGGTGAGGGCCGACAGTAGAGCGGGGTGCGGGGGCTCCGTCCCCCTCACCAGCCCCCCCAGAAAAAGTGTCACTTAATTATCCCAAAGCAGCTAGCACTGGTTTGAAATCGTCCACACGGGTTATGCTTTACATAGTTAATGAGAAAAGAAAAGCCAAGTTTAGGGATTTGGGAAAATGCAAATGGGGGAAGTTCCCTGACTGTGGCTGTGCTGTTAGGAACAGGGAATCTGAGTGACTCGTGGAAACAGCGGGAACAATGAGCACTGAGGAAGGAAAGGGACACCTGGCCAGCAGGTGGCTGTCACCAGCACCAGGAGGAGGGCAGCGGTCACTACCCACCCACTAACCCACCCACTCGGGTGGGCACCCAGCGCCGGAGGCCACCGTCCTCCGGGACCACCGTGGACGATGTCCCTCGGGGTCAGGAAGGCCCAGGGCCACTTGTCCCCGGAGGACTGTGCTGTCCGTCGGGACACACGGGGTGACCCGAGGGCTGAGGCCCCCAGGAGCTGCCTGCGCTGGGCGAGAAGCGTCGGGGTGCTGAGCAAGGGGCGGAGGGCAGCGGGGTGCCGTGGTGTAGAGCGGGGTAGGACACTGAGGACGGAGGGCCCGTCAGGGAGGGGGAGCACAGGCCCCACTGGAGGGCAGGGGACGGGCGGAACCGGCCCTCGGGGTGGAGCTCCAGGGGTTCCAGCAGGGGGAAGGGGTGGACACGGCGGTTAGGGACAGAGCGACCGTCTCCTTCTGCTCCCTGGCTATCTCCACTGACTTCATGTGAGCCACAGACGCTGTGGAATTTATTATTTCTCCTAACTTAGGACTTAGCAGCTAGAGGTTACAATAACCGTTCGTCTGAACTACCTTCCTGGCGTTTAAAATGGGCATGGCACACTCATAAATGCAAGCAAATAACCCAAAAAAACAACCCATACCAAGTCTAGTATTGCTCCAGAACATCTTGAATACATTCAAAAGGCTAAGACATGTTCACGCATCCGCAGCCTCAACGTGAGGAAATAATGGAAGCATCCCCGCACACGCGCTCCCTCCACCTTTAGAGCTCGTGTTTCCTCCCCAGGGCTTGCTGATTAGCCGGGCTCGCCTTCCATCACGCAGGCTGACCGATCCGGAGAGCGACAGGAATGCCGAGAGGACGGAACCCTCCATCGGCTCCCTGCAACGTGAAACAAGTCTCTCAGAACCACAGTCGCGGTGACGGGAACAGAAACGAAGGCCCTGGGATAGGTGGACGAGACACAGAGACAGACGGCCGCTTCCCTCGGCACCTGGCTGTCCCCGCCGGGCCCCGCGCGGGGCGATGGGTGTCCCCGCACGCACCCCGCTCTGCCGAGGCCGCGCCCCAGGGCAGCCGTGCCGGGCGGCGGGTGCGCGATGGCCCCTGTTGAGCCGATGGTGGCAATGCTGAGACGGGGCGGGAAGTGGCCGGGTGCGGGCAGCACACACCCAGAGCCGCCAAGGACAGGTGCGCAGAAGGGTGACGGCTGGGGAAGGGCGCGGATCCAGGACAGACCCGGTGGCCGCAAAGTCCCCAGAGGGACAGTGGGAGCAGGGCGGGGGCAGAGCAGGCCCCTAGCTTCCCCTCCTCTTTCCTGAAGCTTCTCCCAGTGCCAGCCCCAGGCAAAGCCAGAAGGAAAGAGGCCCTGTGGCCTGCCACGTTGCTCCGGGTTTCGGTGACTTGACCAGGGACCGGGACTCTGGGGATGACGGCGCCACCCCGGCGGCTGGACCTGAGGCCCCCGTCATGTCTCCTAGCCCAGCTCCCAGCCTCGTGGTGCTGGGGCTTCCCGCAGTCGCTCCCGACGTGTCAGCTGGCTGCGCCCAGGGGACAGGCACACGTGGACATGGCCTGGAGTCGGGAGGGCCGGGCATTCTGCCTGGGAGGGGGGCATTTCTCTGAGGGGACACGCCGGCTCCCGAATCGACCTGCGGAAGGGGCCGCGGGGGCCTGGCCTCGCCAGCCTGGTGAGCGGGGCGGCTGACGGTTGCGCAGTGGCGGTGGCGTGGGTCACTGAGCAAACCCTGAGGCTGTAAGAGAAGGATGCTGGCTGAGGGTCTCGGGCCTGTGTTCATGGTGCACGCCGGCGTGGCCCCCCTCTGGGGAAGCGAACCCTCTGAGGGCACAGACACACCCATCTCCACATTCTGTGTGCATGCCCAGGGCAACAGCGTGGGTGCGGTTCAAGTGGGCCCCCCCCCCCTCCTGGGACTTGCATAGGAAGGTTGGTTCCTGGTGAGCAGTGTGAGGACTTCCGGCGGGGCCCACTGGGCGGTCTTTCTGTGTACCAGACCACTTCCTGTTCCTGTGACAAGATGCCGGGCGTGAACCAGCTTGAATGAGGAAAGGGTCGTTGTGGGTCATAGTTCGGGAGGTTCCTGTCCACTGCCAGGGCCCCTGTGCTTTGGGGACGGAACTGGGGAGAAAAAGAATGAGCTGAGAAGACATTGGAGCGTCCCTACTTCCAGGCCCCCCCCCCCCCCGCCGCCGGTGAGCTACGTCCCATCCATAAGGACCAATACCAAAAGCCTCTCCTCCCCCCAAAGGGACTCGGCTGGGACCCACACCTTCCACACACGGGGGACACCCCAGACCACAGTGCCACGGGGGGTCACTGAAGGGCTGACGACAGACGGCCCAGTGTGGTCAGCTCCTGATGAGGGTTGTTCTGCAAGATGGGGACCGGGCCTTCCCAGCCTCGCAGTGACCGCCCCTCCTCCCCCACCACCGTCCCCGGCACCAGGCTCTCGGACCTCCAGACAGTGCTCCGGATGACCCCCATCCCCGTGGGTCCTGGTCCGTTAGACGCAGCGGTGGGTGAGGGGAGAGGCTCCCCCCCTCGGGGCAGGGGCGGCCGTGAGGAGGACACCTGCCCCGGCCAGGCCCTTCCTGTCCCCACTGTCTTCCCTTTACAGGGAGTGCTCCCACCCCGAGCCAGCCGTGCGTGCTCCCCGCTGAGTGGATGAGACACCATTCTAGAGGCCATCGCGGGCCGCAGGGAGGCCGGGCCACGCCGTGGTCAGGGGATCGGCCTCTGCCGGGAAAGCGGGACAGGCCTGCGCCTGCCCGTGACCCAGAGGAGCGAGGGCTGCCTTTGGGCAAACGCGGGGGGGTCCCGCCCAGCCCCCACCGCCACGCCCCCACCCTGCCCACGAAGGCCCATCTGGCGACCCTCCAACGCCCCGCACCAGCTTCCCGCACGGTCCACCCGCACGGTCCACCAGCACGGCCCCGTCGGCCCCCCCCCCCCAGACCCTCGCTGGCGGGGAGGCGGGAGCCGGGTTTCCTCCGAGGGTTGCTTCCGCGGCCCTTTGCTGTGACGCGACCTCTCCTGAATCCTGAAACCCAGCCTCGTGTCTCTAGTTGAAACGATTTTGCTTCTTCCGAAGACTATGACGGGAGGCCCCGGCCACAAGAGCACGCTGGTTTAAAATATTTATTGGTTAAAAAAAATTTAAAAGTTTTGTACAAAGATGATGAGAAAAATCTCATGCAAACTCTGGGCATACAATAAAAATAACTCAAATATCCGGATGATGATTTTGTACAAAATAATTCTCTCTCGGAAGGACCTCTGCCGGCCCGGGCGGACTGGCGGGAGGCGGCGGTCGCCCTCGGGGCTCCGGGCGTGGATGTCTGGCTGCCACGAGCATGAACGATGAAGCCCTATCGCTACGACTCGGGAGGTGAGCCTAAGACCCGGGGCTGGAGGACGGGGTTCCTAAATACCACGAGGTCTGCAGAGACGCGGCTCCTTGGAGAGTTCATACGCAGCGTCCCACGTCGTCCCACGCCGAGACGGAAACGCCTCGAGATCGCCGTCGACGGCTCCCGTCGCGGCCTGGGCACAAACCTGCGGTGGAGTTGTACTTCGTCTATATTACAAGTGATCTAATTTGCATCATGAAGACAATGAGGGGATCCACACATCATGGCCGTTAGAAATGCATCGAACTCTGGACGTGGTACAAAAGAGAGCTTCAATATGAAACAGTAATCCTCTGAGAACGACCTTGCAGAGCCGGCCGGCCGCCGCCGGGCCGTGGGGAGCCCCGTGGCCCCGCCCCCGCGCCGGCCACGCCCCGCGCCGGCCACGCCACGCCCCGCGCCGGCCCCGCCCCGCGCCGGCCACGCCACGCCCCGCGCCGGCCCCGCCTCGCGCCGTCCCCGCCCCCACACCGGCCCCGCCCCCACACCGGCCCCGCCCCCACACCGGCCCCACCCCGCGCCGGCCCCGCCCCCACACCGGCCCCGCCCCGCGCCGGCCCCGCCCCGCGCCGGCCCCGCCACGCCCCACGCCGGCCCCGCCTCACGCCGTCCCCGCCCCGCGCCGGCCCCGCCTCGCGCCGTCCCCGCCCCGCGCCGGCCCCGCCTCGCACCGACCCTGCCCCCACGCCGGCCCCGCCCAGCGCCGGCCCCGCCCCAACGCCGGCCCCGCCTCACGCTGGCCCTGCCACGCCCCGCGCCGGCCCCGCCCCGCGCCGGCCCCGCCTCGCACCGACCCCGCCCCCACGCCGGCCCCGCCCAGCGCCGGCCCCGCCCCAACGCCGGCCCCGCCTCACGCTGGCCCTGCCACGCCCCGCGCCGGCCCCGCCCCGCGCCGGCCCCGCCCCGCCCCGCGCCGGCCCCGCCCCGCGCCGGCCCCGCCCCCACGCCGGCGTCGGCCCCACGCCGGCCCGGCCCCACCCCGCGCCGGCCCCCGCCGCCACGCCGGCCCCGCCACGCCCCACACCGGCCCGCCACGCCCCACGCCGGCCCTGCCCCGCGCCGGCCCCGCCCCCACGCCGGCCCCGCCCCGCGCCGGCCCCGCCACGCCCCACGCCGGCCCCGCCCCCACGCCGGCCCCGCCCCCACGCCGCCGCCGCCTCGTCCACGCTCTCATCTCATCCTCCGCAGCCGCAGCCTGTTCTCCTTGTCCCGCTTCTTAAGGATGAGGATGAACTGATTGAAAAGTGCTCCTGGTCCTTCCTCTTCTGAACGAGGCGGAACCTCTGGTCGCGGCCGTACTTCTCCGCAAACTCCTTGAAGGTGGTCCTGGGGGGGAACGCGCGTGCTGAGATGGGGAGGGCGCCCCGCTCTGCCCACGCACAGCGGGGCTTCCTCGGGCGTGGGGGGCGGGGGGAGGCGGGACGCCTTGGGGACTGTGACCCGATCACCCTCTGGGATGCCCCATCCCTGCATCCGTGGGCCTCTGGGGCCCCAGCCTCTGCCCTGCTGCCCGCCCCCTCCCTCTTCCCGGGCTCCAGGGCTGGGCGCGCGATGGTCTGTGTGCGGCGCGGGGGCCGCGGGCCTCCTTCAGATCATCAGCCTGTGGGGGGAGGCCGGGCGGGCGAGAGTGGGCTTGAACATCAGCCTGTGGGGGTGTGGGGGGGGGCGGGCGGGCGAGAGTGGGCTTGAACATCAGCCTGTGGGGGCGTGGGGGGGCGGGCGGGCGAGAGTGGGCTTGAACATCAGCCTGTGGAGGGAGGCCGTGGGGGGGGCGGGCGGGCGAGAGTGGACTTGAACATCAGCCTCTGGGGGCGTGGGGGAGGCCGGGCAGGTGAGAGTGGGCTTGAACATCAGCCTGTGGAGGGAGGCCGTGGGGGGGGCGGGCGGGCGAGAGTGGACTTGAACATCAGCCTCTGGGGCGTGGGGGGAGGCCGGGCAGGTGAGAGTGGGCTTGAACATCAGCCTGTGGAGGGAGGCCGTGGGGGGGCGGGCGGGCGAGAGTGGGCTTGAACATCAGCCTGTGGAGGGAGGCCGTGGGGGGGGTGGGCGGGCGCGAGTGGGCTTGAACATCAGCCTGTGGAGGGAGGCCGTGGGGGGGGTGGGCGGGCGCGAGTGGGCTTGAACATCAGCCTGTGGGGGCGTGGGGGGAGGCCGGGCGGGTGAGAGTGGGCTTGAACATCAGCCTGTGGGGGCGTGGGGGGAGGCCGGGCGGGTGAGAGTGGGCTTGAACATCAGCCTGTGGAGGGAGGCCGTGGGGGGGGCGGGCGGGCGAGAGTGGGCTTGAACATCAGCCTGTGGAGGGAGGCCGTGGGGGGGGTGGGCGGGCGCGAGTGGGCTTGAACATCAGCCTGTGGGGGCGTGGGGGGGCGGGCGGGCGAGAGTGGGCTTGAACATCAGCCTGTGGAGGGAGGCCGTGGGGGGGGTGGGCGGGCGCGAGTGGGCTTGAACATCAGCCTGTGGGGGCGTGGGGGGCTCGAGGCCGGGTGGGCGCGAGTGGGCTTGAACATCAGCCTGTGGGGGCGTGGGGGGCTCGAGGCCGGGTGGGCGCGAGTGGGCTTGCTGAGCCAACAGCGCCCACAGGTGCACCCCTAGGACGTTCAAGGTCATGCACTGGCAAACACGACAGAGACGATTTAACCAAACAGACCCCAGAGCCCTTTCCTAATCCTCCCAAGCGACAGCCCCGCAAGCAGCCGCGGCCCGCCCCTCCATACCTGGGGGACACTTTGCACTCCTCCAGAAGTTTCTTAAACTCTTCTTTGGCTAGCAGCAATTTACTCTTCTTCTCCTTGTATTCTTCTTTTATTCTCGTCTTGACAAACTGTTCAAATATCTTCAAGCATACACAGTAGGAAAGTATTATCAGAAACAAATCTTGCGTTCAGACACAGCGTGAGGAACCAGCCAGAACCCGAGAACACCCTCGGTGCTGCTGGCCGAGCCCACGCGCGGCGGGGCTCTGTGGGGCGGCGGGCCGTGACCGCTGAGCCCGTTCCAACAGACCCCCCGCGGGCGGAACCCCCCGCCAGCCCGAGGGAGGCTGCGCCCCGTGGGGTCGGGGGCCTCTCGCAGTTGGGAAATCCCACGCCCACGCCCCGGGCTCTCAGCTTCATTTGTGTAAACTTTTCATTGGTATGGTAAAGGTGATGCACAGAGGGGTGGCGGTTCCGCAAGTCAGGTAATGACTAGAACCTTCTCCTGGAAACCGGGGGCGGGGGGGGGGGGCTGCTCCTCCTCTGTCAGAGTAAGATGGCTCCTTGTTCTAAATAGTCACTTCCCAACCACAGAGCCAAAGAAGGGAAGGACAGAGTGGTTTCATGTGTAATGCTAGCCAAGCCTCAAGGGCACTTCAAAGTAAACCCTAGATAACTCTTAAATGTTGATGCAAACATAAGCCAAGAAAAATACCAACAACATCCACGTATAATCCTAGAAGACCAGTGAAGAGTAATTCAGCACCAATGCATGAGGTGTCTACAGTCCCCCCCCCCACCATGCTGAGGCCCTGAGAATCAGACCAGGGCTGGGACAGGAGGGAAGGGGTGGGGTGGAGGAGGAAGGGGTGGGGTGGGAGGAGGAAGGGGTGGGGTGGGAGGAGGAAGGGCTGAGGTGGGAGGAGGAAGGGGTGGGGACGGAGGGAAGGGCTGAGGTGGCAGGAGGAAGGGCTGAGGTGGGAGGAGGAAGGGCTGAGGCGGGAGGAGGAAGGGGTGGGGAGGGAAGGGCTGAGGTGGGAGGAGGAAGGGCTGGGGTGGAGCAGGAAGGGCTGGGATGGGAGGAGGAAGGGCTGGGGTGGGAGCAGGAAGGGGTGGGGTGGGAGGGAAGGGCTGAGGTGGGAGGAGGAAGGGGTGGGGAAGGAGGGAAGGGCTGAGGTGGCAGGAGGAAGGGCTGAGGTGGGAGGAGGAAGGGCTGAGGCGGGAGGAGGAAGGGGTGGGGAGGGAGGGAAGGGCTGAGGTGGGAGGAGGAAGGGCTGGGGTGGGAGCAGGAAGGGCTGGGGTGGGAGGGAAGGGCGGGGTGGGAGGAGGAAGGACTGAGGCGGGAGGGAGGGAAGGGCTGAGGTGGGAGCAGGAAGGGCTGGGGTGGGAGCAGGAAGGGCTGGGGTGGGAGGAGGAAGGGCTGGGGTGGGAGCAGGAAGGGCTGGGGTGGGAGGGAAGGGCTGAGGTGGGAGGAGGAAGGGCTAGGGTGGGAGCAGGAAGGGCTAGGGTGGGAGGGAAGGGCTGAGGTGGGAGGAGGAAGGACTGGGGTGGGAGCAGGAAGGGGTGGGGTGGATGAAGGAAGGCTTGGGATGGGAGAAGGAAGGCTCTGGAAGCTGACAGTTGATCCCTGGCCCTCTAGATTTGGTCTCACTGCTTCAGGTCTGTCCCTTGAATGGTAAGAAACACCAATTGCCCCTCACCACCTTGTCCTTGTGAAATACAAACAACTTAAATTTCGAACCCGTGCCTATCAATTTAAGGAAGACTGTGACTGGCTTGTCATCCTTCAAGGCAAGCGGTTAGATCCATTCTCTGGTCGTCTTCTCATTTACACTAATAAGAAAGGCGAATGCAGGTCGCCGTCTGAGTGAGAGCTCCTGGCTCCATCATTAGCAGTGGTTTTGCTCTATTAATTTTAAATGTGGTAGAAAGGCTGCCCGGCGGGGGGGTCAGAGCTGGAAGAGATACCTGCCTTGCTCTCTGCCCAGAACCCTGGATCTACCTAATCTACATTTCCTCTTCTCTCCCTTTCCTCTGTTGCTTTATTTATACCACTATAATTTAATGTGGTAGGAATTTTTCCTTCTTACAAATTATACCAGTTTTATCCTAAGTGGGTTGTGACTTTTTAAGGAGATAGCATTAGCCATTAGCTCCCCACACTATGCACTGGTGTGTAAAATGAAACTCTCTCCGCTCGTTACCATAGAAACGGGCCTGATGATCACTCCCGGCCCCCGGCCAGGCTTCCTTCCACGCGGGGCGGGCTCCTCCTCCCCCTCCGTGGCCCCCGGCCCGCACACCTTGCTTGCCCGGGACACCGCTGGCCCGGGCGGTGCTGTGCTCCCTGTGTATTTGACGCCTGCGCTCTGCGTTTTATGGGGATCTGGGCCTGGACCTGCCACTTTCCTTTGTGTAGCTCCAGCCTTGCTCCTCAGTCCTCATCCCCCCCCCCCCCCGTGGGCTGCGTGCTGTCTGGGGGCTGCAGTGTGTCCACACTGCCTGGCCGGCTTCCTCCTCTTCCTTCCGCGTCCAGCACAGCTCCCTGAGTGCACAGCAGCGCTGGGTGGCTCTCCCCGGACCACGGACTCCGGGCGGGAGCCCAAGGGCCAGCCTGAGCCCCCTGCACGGGGCGTGTCCCGTGGGGGGCGGAGCTGAGCCCCCTGCATGGGGCGGAGCTGAGCCGGCCTGAGCCCCCTGCACGGGGCGTGTCCTGAGGAGGGCGGAGCTGAGCCGGCCTGAGCCCCCTGCACGGGGCGTGTCCCGCGGAGGGCGGAGCTGAGCCCCCTGCATGGGGCGGAGCTGAGCCGGCCTGAGCCCCCTGCACGGGGCGTGTCCCGTGGGGGGCGGAGCTGAGCCCCCTGCATGGGGCGGAGCTGAGCCGGCCTGAGCCCCCTGCACGGGGCGTGTCCCGTGGGGGGCGGAGCTGAGCCGGCCTGAGCCCCCTGCACGGGGCGTGTCCCGTGGGGGGCGGAGCTGAGCCGGCCTGAGCCCCCTGCACGGGGCGTGTCCCGTGGGGGGCGGAGCTGAGCCGGCCTGAGCCCCCTGCACGGGGCGTGTCCTGAGGAGGGCGGAGCTGAGCCGGCCTGAGCCCCCTGCACGGGGCGTGTCCCGCGGAGGGCGGAGCTGAACCCACTGCACGGGGCGTGTCCTGTGGGGGGCGGAGCTGAGCCGGCCTGAGCCCCCTGCACGGGGCGTGTCCTGCGGAGGGCGGAGCTGAACCCCCTGCACGGGGCGTGTCCCGTGGGGGGCGGAGCTGAGCCGGCCTGAGCCCCCTGCACGGGGCGTGTCCCGTGGGGGGGCGGAGCTGAGCCGGCCTGAGCCCCCTGCACGGGGCGTGTCCCGTGGGGGGCGGAGCTGAGCCGGCCTGAGCCCCCTGCACGGGGCGTGTCCTGTGGGGGGCAGAGCTGAGCCGGCCTGAGCCCCCTGCACGGGGCGTGTCCTGTGGGGGCGGAGCTGAGCCGGCCTGAGCCCCCTGCACGGGGCGTGTCCTGTGGGGGGCGGAGCTGAGCCCCCTGCACGGGGCGTGTCCCGTGGGGGGCGGAGCTGAGCCGGCCTGAGCCCCCTGCACGGGGCGTGTCCCGCGGAGGGCGGAGCTGAGCCGGCCTGAGCCCCCTGCACGGGGCGTGTCCCGTGGGGGGCGGAGCTGAGCCGGCCTGAGCCCCCTGCACGGGGCGTGTCCCGTGGGGGGCGGAGCTGAGCCGGCCTGAGCCCCCTGCACGGGGCGTGTCCCGTGGGGGGCGGAGCTGAGCCGGCCTGAGCCCCCTGCACGGGGCGTGTCCTGTGGGGGGCGGAGCTGAGCCCCCTGCACGGGGCGTGTCCCGTGGGGGGCAGAGCTGAGCCGGCCTGAGCCCCCTGCACGGGGCGTGTCCCGCGGAGGGCGGAGCTGAGCCGGCCTGAGCCCCCTGCACGGGGCGTGTCCCGTGGGGGGCGGAGCTGAGCCGGCCTGAGCCCCCTGCACGGGGCGTGTCCCGTGGGGGGGCGGAGCTGAGCCGGCCTGAGCCCCCTGCACGGGGCGTGTCCCGTGGGGGGCGGAGCTGAGCCGGCCTGAGCCCCCTGCACGGGGCGTGTCCTGTGGGGGGCAGAGCTGAGCCGGCCTGAACCCCCTGCACGGGGCGTGTCCTGTGGGGGGCGGAGCTGAACCCCCTGCACGGGGCGTGTCCCGTGGGGGCGGGGCTGAGCCGGCCTGAGCCCCCTGCATGGGGTGTGTCCCGCGGAGGGCCGGGCCCAGCCCTCACCTTCGGCGCCCAGTACTCCGGCTGGCGCTCGTGGCCGTGTGCGAGGCGGCTGCGGCCAGACACCCGAAGGGCGGAGGAGCCTGAGCCAGCTCACCCCGGCCCGGAGACAGGCCCGCGCTCCCGGGCGTGCTCGGGTGACCAGCGGACTGTTTTGGGGGGCTGCCTTAGCGGGTCTTTTCTGTTGGCGCCAGGATGCCCCCTTCAACCCCGTTTACAAGCTATGGCTGGACGCGGTCCCCCACAGAGAGCAGCTGCTGAGGGGCACTCGCCAGCTTGCCTGGGGGGCGTCCACGTTCCCGTCCTGTGGCTCTTCCCTGCGGCACAGACTTGATTCTGTCACACACACACACACACCACACACACACACACAGCCTTCTTCTGTGTGCTTTCTTCTGTCGTCGAGCAGTAGAACTTTTTACTTTTTAATAATGCAATAAAAGGGCCGAAATACTATCAATGATTAAAATTGCAGTTTTGCTCCGCTACAGAAACACCACGTGCAGCCGGAGCTCAGCTCACGGGGCTGTGTGGCATCATCCAGAGGCACTGCAGCCTGCCTCATGGGCTCCACGGCTTTGCTTCCTCGAAAACAAAACTCAGCCCAAGGAGCGAGCTCTGAGTTCCCAGCGGGCCGGAGCTCGTTATGCTAACGCGGCCAGTCACAGGATCTTCACTCACCCCAGCCCCGCCGTGGAGCCTGCGGCCTTTCCAGCCCCGGGGGCAGTGGCGCGCCCTTGCGGGCTGACCACTCCGGGGCTTCCGTGCCCTCATCTCAGAATCTGTCTATGGGGCTTTCTGAGCTGATAATGGGGCTGCAGATAGAGTAACACTCTCCCCCTCGCCTGGATCTTGACTTGAGCCCACGGTGGCAGTAAGCCCCCCTCTTCCCAGTCCTGCTCCCCTGTCCACTCCTCAAGAGTCTTATCTCTGAACTCGCAGGGCGGGGGGGGGGGGGGCAGGAAGATGTCCACTTGCCTGAGGAGTCTGATTGGCACTGGGGTTAGAAATGCCGACGAAGTCTGTTCTTCCTGCTGTGGTCCCATTCCTTACACACACACACACACACACACACACACACACACACACACACAGAGCTAAGGCCATGGAGCCCTCTGCCCGCACTGGCTGTAACATCTGCCTCTTGTGAACAGCCATTAGCGCGTCCTGCTGCCTGTCTAACTGAAAAGCAGAGACGGCCACCTGGCCTCCTCTACAAACAAGCTCTGTCTTGGGGAGAGCTAGGTTCCAGAGCATCCTCCTTGACTTAGGCTAGTCTTGCTCCCAGGCTCCCTCCTGGTTCACCACCATTGTAGAAGTTCATCGGGCCCAGCATGACCATTGGAAGGTGGTTAATGTTCCCCAAATTCGCATGTCCTCTTTGACTATCTGTATTCTCTCAGCGATCAGACCAGGTTGCTGTCCCCGGCGTGTCCCCACCTCCGAGCCTGGCCAGCAGAGCAACCGCAAAGGCAGGCCCCAGGAAGCTCCCGCCTCGGGCCCCCCGAGTCTGCTCCAGAGTGGCCCCCACGGCCCCACCTCGCCCCGTGCCCCCCCCACGGCCCCGCCTCGCCCTGTGGCCCCCCACATTACCTGCTTCCGCTCCTCAGAGTTTAGCAGGAGATAGCGCGGGTCAAACACAATCTTATGTAGTTCTTTCTCCCAAGTGGAAAACGCTGACACCTGGAGAGAGGGATTCAATAGAGCTGCGTTGAGCATCGGTGCTGAGTCTGGGATCTGTGGAAGGATCGATGGTGGAAACACCACACTAGAGGCACCGCGGACTCGGGATGCTGCCTGCGGACGCGTGTGCGACACGTCAAACCTCCGTGAGAGTCAATACGGAAAACTTTACAAGTTTAACTTCTCGCCTCGTGACACCGTTTCCCGCCCGGTGTCCTCCGTGGCTGCGGCCTCCGCGGCGGGCCCCGTCCACGGAGGAAGGCAGGGGAGCGGCTCATCCTAGAAGGCTGCTCATAGACGTGCCCAGAGCCCCTCCCCCCTCCTCCCGCCGGCTTGCGCGGACAGGCTGGGCGGCGTCCCTCTGGTCGATGTTTCCCACCAACCTCCAAGCCCACGTCAGGGGCGACACCTTTCAGGGCAAAGCATGTCATCTTACAACAAGTTCAGACTTGCGGAACGACGGGAATCAAGCTGCGTTCCCACACCCCGTCCCCGCGCGAGAGGTGCTCGAGTCTCCTCCCTCCCCAAGGACTGTCCCGCCCCTGCTGGCCCAGGTCCACACACACACGCCGATTGCTTCCGTTCTGAGGGATTCCCTCTCCTGTCCTCGGCCCCCCTCTCCCCCCCCCCCCCCGCACTCGGTCACGCAGGCCCCGTCCTGGATGACCCGGCCTGTCTTCCCGGAGCACAGCTGGCCAGGGCGGCTCCGGGACGCTCTGCTGCGGGGCGCGCTCACACGCTCTCAGGACCAGGCACCGGCACGGGCGTGGAGCCACCCAACTGGCGAGCAGCTTCCAGCGTGTTGCATGTGGGGCCCCGCCCTCCTCCCAGGTCACTGCTGATGACGAGGACCTGCCCCTGGCCGGAGGCCCGTCGGGGGTCTCGCTGGTGATGACGGGGACCTGGCCCTGGCCCGAGGCCCGTCGGGGGTCTCGCTGGTGATGACGGGGACCTGGCCCTGGCCCGAGGCCCGTCGGGGGTCTCGCTGGTGATGACGGGGACCTGGCCCTGGCCCGAGGCCCGTGGGGGTCTCGCTGGTGATGATGGGGACCTGGCCCTGGCCCGAGGCCCGTCGGGGGTCTCGCTGGTGATGACGGGGACCTGGCCCTGGCCCGAGGCCCGTCGGGGGTCTCGCTGGTGATGACGGGGACCTGGCCCTGGCCCGAGGCCCGTGGGGGTCTCGCTGGCACGCTGCACGTTGCGCACTGCGGGAGGTCTGGGGGGCACAGCCGCCCTGGGAAGGGTCACGCTCCGCCTCTGGAGATCACCGTGTAAACTGAGTTGGAACTCTTCTGACGGCACATCTGTCCATCTTATCTTCTGTCCTGACCCATGCTGACCTACGCCGACCCGTCTGTGAAGCAGATACTCGGCTCCTCACTCCGCTGCCCGAGCCACTGGGGGCTCCTGGTTTGCCTGGAGAGAGCCGCGGCGGCCGCTCCGCCGCAGCAGTTCCCGTCCGGTGGTGGACGGAGCCTCAGCGGCCAGCTGCCTCCCCAGGTGACCCCGGGCCTCCCGCCTATGTGCCGCCCTTCCCCCCCCCCCCCCCGCACGGCTCCCTTTTCAGGCCTTTCAGCTGCACCCCGGACTCCGTGGACGGGCCCGAAGCCCCCTCTGAGCTTTAAGGAGGCCGCTCACGGCCCGCGAGGCCGGGACCGCTGCCCGCGAGTGTCCTCCGCTCCCGTGAGCCCCGCAGCCGGCTTGCCCAGCGCCCCGACGGGGTGGCCATCTGCAGAACTCCGAGAGAATGGCTCCGGCTTCCGTGCGCGCTTCACCAAGCGTCTCCAAAAACGGAGGGAAAGGGATTGTGTCTTGCTCCGGGGGACAATTCAGCTTGGAGACAAATGATTCCATTTAAGCAACGTGGCCAGGCGAGTTCAGAGATGGCTGCAAGTGTGACGATTTGGGGGCTGTCAGGGCCTGACGGCCGCCCGGCCAGACGCGGGCGGGCAGGCGGAGGAGGGAAGGTGGGGGGGGCATCCGCCATCCACCACGGCAAGCGGATTCATCCTCCACCTCTTCAGCGCTGAACACCACCGCAAACCACCTTGAACCACGGAAAGGCTGCGATCCCCGGCGCCAGGGGAAAAGAAAGGCTGCCACCAAGCTCTGTCCCCAAAGCTAGTGAGCCTCACTACCCTCGGTTACGCGCACCACGTCTACGCGGGCTTCTTCAGTGTGTCACAGCGGCCCAGTGACACCGGGAGGAGCGACTGTTCGTGAAGCCAGCGCTGCCAGTGTCCTCCAGCCCAGTGCCGCGTCAGCGCCCTGGCCGCGGACCGACGCATCCGACGCGCAGCCCTTCACCGTCTCCCTTCACCCTCCCTTCCCTCCCGCCCCCTGCTTCCTTGGGCACGGGGGGGACTTGGTGATCCCAGGCCCTTCCTAGACTCGATGGACGCAAGCAAATCAGACACCATGCCACATTCACTTAAATGACAGGGCTTCACAGGGTGGCCAAAACCCCACGAGAAGACGGAGGACAGCTCGGGGTCCGCGCGGGGCGGCCTGTCTCCGGGGCCCTGGTCACGGACGTGTCCTCCCCGCCCAGCCTCCGTGCGGCCCGCGGCCACCCCCTCCTCCCCCGGCCTTCCCGTCTCTCCTGCCCCTCTGTCCCTTCCTGTCCCCCGGGACGTGGCCATCTGGCTCACATGGGCCCTGCATGTGGCGGGCAGTGGGATGAGGGGGGCGGGGAGTGAGCCCTCGAGGGGCGCTGGCCCTCCCCTCCGTGGACCCGGCCCGCGCTCCTCCGGCTTTGCGGCTCGGGGAGCTGACCGACAGCGTGTCCAGGTTCCCGTAGCTCGCCCCCCACCCCTCCACGGCACCCCCTGCTCTCTCCAGGTCCCTGGGACAGACGCCCCACCCGCCCCCAGCGACTCCTTTCCCAGACTCCCTCCTTCGACCACCGCTCCCCCACCGTGCCTCCCTCTGGCCCTGAAGTTGCCTGTGTCCCACCGAGAGCCATTCTGGAGGAGGTGTGGGCCCTATTCTTTCCCTCCCAACATCTGCCCTTCTTCCTGGGTGCTCCTCGGCTGGGCCCGCAGACCATGGGAGGGAAAGGGCCCCGCTCCTTCCCATGCCTCCTCTCTCTCCCATGCTCCCGAGGCTCCTGGCTGTCACCTCTTCCCAGCCGGGTTGTCCCTGCAGCCTGGGCCCAGCAGCCGGCCTGGCACTGGAGGACAGGCCCAGCACACCCTCAGCGGTGAGGCCTGGTCACGGCCCGTGGTCTGCGAGGCACCAAGGTGCCCCTGGAATGGCGCTCTCGAACGTGCCAGAGTGCATAGAAAACAGTGGGTGCCTGCTCCGTCCTCACCCGGGCCGGGGTGTCCACCCGCCTGCCTGCTCCGTCCTCACAGGACTGGGGTGTCCACCCGCCTGCCTGCTCTGTCCTCACAGGACTGGGGTGTCCACCCGCCTGCCTGCTCTGTCCTCACAGGACTGGGGTGTCCACCCGCCTGCCTGCTCTGTCCTCACAGGACTGGGGTGTCCACCTGCCTGCCTGCTCTGTCCTCACCTGGGCCAGGGTGTCCACCCGCCTGCCTGCTCTGTCCTCACAGGACTGGGGTGTCCACCCGCCTGCCTGCTCTGTCCTCACAGGACTGGGGTGTCCACCCGCCTGCCTGCTCCGTCCTCACCCGGGCCGGGGTGTCCACCCGCCTGCCTGCTCTGTCCTCATGGAGCCGGGGTGTCCACCCGCCTGCCAGCTCTGTCCTCACAGGACTGGGGTGTCCACCCGCCTGCCTGCTCCGTCCTCACCCAAGATGGGGTGTCCACCTGCCTGCCTGCTCTGTCCTCACGGGGCCGGGGTGTCCACCCGCCTGCCTGCTCTGTCCTCACCCGGGCCAGGGTGTCCACATGCCTGCCTGCTCTGTCCTCACGGGGCCAGGGTGTCCACATGCCTGTCTGCTCTGTCCTCATGGAGCCGGGGTGTCCACCCGCCTGCCAGCTCTGTCCTCACCCGGGCCAGGGTGTCAACCTGCCTGCCTGCTTTGTCCGCAATGGGGACAGGCCTCCTACCCACACTGCAGGGCTTTCAGTCATTTTCCAGTTCCATTTTTTATTCTATTTTGCTGGCTAAATACTTAGAATGCTCTCACAGTACACTCAACTGACATAATTCCACACTAGAAACACTGGCTTTCCAATGCAGAAATCAAGACGGGTGAGGGAGGCAGAAGGAGGGGGACAGGCAGGGCTCCCTCCCCCAAGGCGGTTCTCGCGTAGAACGTGGTCCAGTCTCTGCCAGAGAACCCACGCTCCTCACACCCCACACCTGAAGCACAGCATGGCCAAACACAGGACCCCAGGACCAGGAACGAGACTGCGGCATGGACACCACACAGGGTGGGGACAGAACAACATGGCTCTGTGAGTACTTTCTTCCTAAGCAGCACTGGTGGCAGGTGCTGGAAAAGCCAGTCCTCAGGAAGTCTCAAACTGTGCTGGCAGGGAAGTAAACTGAAGCAAAACAGCTCATTGCAAAACAATGGGGTAGCAGATGCCAGATGCCTGCCATCCAAGGAAGGTGCACACAGGAGTGCACAGAAACCATCGGGGACTGTCTAACACACACGGGAGTGCACAGGAGACCATCAGGACTGTCTAACACACACAGGAGTGCACAGGAGACCATCAGAGACTGTCTAACACACACAGGAGTGCACAGAAACCATCGGGGACTGTCTAACACACACAGGAGTGCACAGGAGACCATCAGAGACTGTCTAACACACACAGGAGTGCACAGAAACCATTGGGGACTGTCTAATACACAGGAGTGCACAGGTGACCATCAGGACTGTCTAACACACACAGGAGTGCACAGATGACCATCGGGGACTGTCTAACACACACAGGAGTGCAAAGGAGACCATCAGGGACTGTCTAACACACAGGAGTGCACAGAAGACCATCAGGACTGTCTAACACACATGGGAGTGCACAGAAGACCATCAGGACTGTCTAACACACACGGGAGTGCACAGAAGACCATCAGGACTGTCTAACACACACGGGAGTGCACAGGAGACCATTAGGACTGTCTAACACACACGGGAATGCACAGGAGACCATCGGGGACAGTCTAACACACGGGAGTGCACAGGATACCATCGGGGACTGTCTAACACACACAGGAGTGCACAGGAGACCATCAGGACTGTCTAACACACACGGGAATGCACAGGAGACCATCAGGACTGTCTAACACACAGGAGTGCACAGGAGACCATCAGGACTGTCTAACACACACAGGAGTGCACAGAAACCATCGGGGACTGTCTAACACACACGGGAGTGCACAGGAGACCATCGGGGACAGTCTAACACACACGGGAATGCACAGGAGACCATCGGGGACTGTCTAACACACACGGGAGTGCACAGGAGACCATCAGGACTGTCTAACACACAGGAGTGCACAGGAGACCATCAGGACTGTCTAACACACACGGGGGTGCACAGAAACCATCGGGGACTGTCTAACACACACAGGAACACAAAAGACCATCGGGGACTGTCTAACACACACAGGAGTGCACAGAAGACCATCAGGACTGTCTAACACACACAGGAGTGCACAGGAGACCATCAGGGACTGTCTAACACAAACAGGAGGACACAGGATACCATCGGGGACTGTCTAACACACGGGAGTGCACAGAAGACTATCAGGACTGTCTAACACACACAGGAGTGCACAGAAGACCATCAGGACTGTCTAACACACACAGGAGTGCACAGAAGACCATCAGGACTGTCTAACACACGGGAGTGCACAGAAGACCATCAGGACTGTCTAACACACGGGAGTGCACAGAAGACTATCAGGACTGTCTAACACACACAGGAGTGCACAGAAGACTATCAGGACTGTCCAACACACACAGGAGTGCACAGGATACCATCGGGGACTGTCTAACACACACAGGAGGACACAGGATACCATCGGGGACTGTCTAACACACACGGGAGTGCACAGAAGACTATCAGGACTGTCTAACACACACGGGAGTGCACAGGATACCATTGGGGACTGTCTAACACACACAGGA
The DNA here is from genome assembly GCF_023159225.1 of Perognathus longimembris pacificus. Lineage (NCBI taxonomy): Eukaryota > Metazoa > Chordata > Mammalia > Rodentia > Heteromyidae > Perognathus > Perognathus longimembris. Next base: position 1,816,750 of record NC_063162.1, on the reverse strand, counting down.
GTGCACAGGAGACCACCGCGGACTGTCTAACACACAAAGGAGTACACAGATGACCATCAGGACTGTCTAACACACACGGGAGTGCACAGGAGACCATCGGGGACTGTCTAACACACACAGGAGTGCACAGATGACCATTAGGACTGTCTAACACACACAGGAGTGCACAGGAGACCATTGGGGACTGTCTAACACACACAGGAGTGCACAGGAGACCACCGCGGACTGTCTAACACACAAAGGAGTACACAGATGACCATCAGGACTGTCTAACACACACGGGAGTGCACAGGAGACCATCGGGGACTGTCTAACACACACAGGAGTGCACAGATGACCATTAGGACTGTCTAACACACACAGGAGTGCACAGGAGACCATTGGGGACTGTCTAACACACACAGGAGTGCACAGGAGACTACCGCGGACTGTCTAACACACAAAGGAGTACACAGATGACCATCAGGACTGTCTAACACACACAGGAGTGCACAGGAGACCATCAGGACTGTCTAACACACACAGAAGAGCACAGAAGACCATCGGGGACTGTCTAACACACACAGGAGTGCACAGGAGACCATCAGGACTGTCTAACACACATGGGAGTGCACAGGAGACCATCGGGGACTGTATTACACACACAGGAGCACACAGGAGACCACCGGGGACTGTCTAACACAATCAAGCTAGGAATTCACCAAGTGGAGTAAAATGAAGGATTTTTAAGCTGACAGTGAAAGGAATACTGTACACTTAGTAAAAGTTTTCCAGGCTCAGGGATGTTGCTCAGTGTTCCCGCACACGTGAAGCCTCACGCCGGCCACGCGGGGACCTCGGCTCCCCGCGCGCGTCTGCCGTGGACTATGCATCCCCTCCTCACGGGAGCCCGGATGAGGGTCCAAGCCCAGCACTCGCAGGGAGAGGGCCGGCCCGCGGCCACGGGCGCCCCCAGGTGCTCCGGGGCGGGGGAGCCGGCCACCGGTCAGCTGAGGAGCCCCGACTGAGGGGACCCCGGGCGGCGCCCGGGCACCCAGACCTAGCACCCTAAGGAGACTCTGTGGCCAGCACGACCTACTTCCAAGGCCCCTTCAGAAGAAAAGCGTGCCCGGACAAAGGTCCCTGGAAGATGTCCCGCGCAGCCGGGTGACTCAAAGGCCTCGCCCCTCGTGGGACGGTTTCCAAGGGAAGCCCCCTGCCATGCCTGTCAGTGCAGACAGAAAGGAAACAACAGCTCCGGCCGGGCCTCCTCTTGCCTGACACACCAGCACAGAGACCCTCGCCACCCGCGAGCTCCCCAAATCACCCGCACTCTGCCCTTCTAAACCGCCTCAGCCCGAGTCCTGCCTCTCCACTCGCCACGCGCGTGCGTTCCGACTGAAGCGCCGAACAAACGCAGCTGAAAGTCTCGCTGATCGCTCAGTCCATGACACCGTGACCTGTCCCTCCTTCTTCCAGCCACTAGAAAGCCGGTGGGTTCAGCCGTTAACTGCTCCGAGGAGGAGCAACGTGGTCCAAATGTCATAAGCAGCGCGCTGCTGGATGGCCCGGCAGTAAATGGGGGTCAGACGCCCCCACCCCGGAGCGGCGCGGCTCTGAGGGCCCCGGGGGCCGTGCGCACACCCCGGCGCGGGCCACGCGGGTCCCCGAGGTCTCCGCCTCACCGGCGCCGATTCGCCTGCCTTTCCCACCCAGAATCTCAGCACCAAAGGCTGAACTGAGTCACCCGCCCCACAACGAGCCAAGAATGCCCCCCACATCTCCTCAGCACAGCCTCTCGAGCAAAGCCTTTCGGGTACATTCGAGAGCCCGTAGAGGCCCAGCCCGCGGGCCTCCCCGCCCAGGAAGGGGCTCCTCGTCCCCCCCCCCCCCGCAGGCCGGCGTCACACTGCTGGGAAACGGTGCCCGCTGGTCTCCAAAGTGGAGAGGTGGGCGAGTCCCACGCTAGCAGGAGGTGGCCTGTAGCTCCTGTTTCTCAAGAGCTCGGCGAGCCGTGCCGTGGGGGCTTACAGACAGCAGACGCTGCCCAGCTTTCAGCCCGGCTTTCAGGGCAGAGCAGGCACGGCTGATCTGTTTCTTCAGGACCCTCTCCGTGGGACGCCGCCCGGTGTTGGGGCAGGGAGCTCTGGGAGACAGAGCCGCCCTCCCTGCCCGGTGATGGGGAGGACCTGCAGCCCTGGGCCGGGGAACTGGCCACATGGCTGGGGAGAGACGGGGCCAGGGCTGGGGAGAGGTCCGTGGCAGCAATGCCCTGTGATTCCCGCAGCCCTGGGCAGCCCTGGGCTGCTTCCCCAGCTGCTGGGGGGGGGGGGTGGAGGCTGGGCAGGAAATGGCCTGGGGGGCTGTGGATGGCAGAGGGGATTTGCTTTTGAATTCACAAGGCCATTACAGCGTTCATTATAATTATCTTCACACACAGGTTCCATGGCTACCTTCTGTGTTCAGCCTCATTTCGTGAAGAAATCCAACTGGGCTGCAGTATTGTCTGGTTCATTTTATCCCCGAGCCAAAGCAAGAAATAAAACTCGTTGGAAGGGATTCAAACAGAGCCCCATCCATCCAGCACGAACCTAGATATCAAGCACAATTAGGATCATCCTCCGTTTATTTAAACGTAGTCACATTAATTGGTGGCCTTGGGAGCTCTGAGGGCTCAGACGGCTGCGGGTCCTCCCCGGGCTTTGAGAGCGGGCACCTGGCTGACTACGCAGGCGTCTCCCACACCAGCAGGCGCCTCCTGCCGCCCGTACTTTTCTACGGAGCCCCGTCCGTCCCTCCGCCCCCAGGAGACACCAGATGCCACCCCGTGCCCAGTGACTCCCTCTCTTTCCTTTGCCTCTTGGTTGGCGCCATGGCCCCGAGTCCCTTAGCAGCCACCGGTCTCTCGGCTGGGAAGAGAAGTTCCCAGGGCAAGCTCCCCAGCTAGGCCCTCGCTCAGGCCCGCGGCGTTCCTTACCCCTCTCTCCAGGAGCATGTCTCGGAAACGCGTCGCCCGCTCTTCCAGGGGCAGGAGAACCTGGGGGGGCGGCGTCCTGGCGCCCTTGTCCTCCCGCTGAGCCTCCTCCGGCTCGGGACTCTCGCAGCCTTCGGTCCTTTAGGAGCACAAGATGCAGAATTAACCATGACTGGAGAGATCCAGCAATGCCATCTAAGTCTAAAAGGGATCTGAGTAACTAATAAACAAAGAATCTTTGAAAAAAATTGTTTGTGGGTCATGGGACTTGAACTCGGGGCCTGGGCACTGTCCCTGAGCTCTTGTACTCAAGGCTAGCACTCTAGCACGTTGAGCCTCAGCGCGACTCCTGGTTTTCTGGTGGGTAACTGAGGACGAGAGTCTCTAGGACTTTCCTAGGTGGGCTGGCTTTGCACAGTGAGCCTCAGATCTCAGCCTGCTGAGCAGCTAGGATGACGGGCGCGAGCCACCAGGGCCTGACCTGGAAACATTCTGAATACGGCAGGTGGAGTCAGGGGTAGAGGTTGAGTTTTGCCACGGACAGTTTGGCTGTGCTTTGCAGGGTGTTGATAATGAAGTTCTGGCTGAGGGCCCTGAGCAGCACCAAGAAACCAGTGTGGGTGTCTGCGGGCCCCGCGGAGTCCACCCCAGCCAGGTCCCTGTGTCAGGACCTCGCCTCCAGTCTACACTTGCCCAGGCCCAGCGGGGGAGAGGCTGAGGTTTAGAAGCCGCTGCACAGATGTGGCCCCGTGGGGAGGGTGGGGACGTGGCCCTTCCGTCGGCTCTCCTCGCTGCTGGACAGATGCACGGAAACGGTTAGGTTGTACTGAAAGCCCTGCACTGAGATTGAACCCAAAAGACAGAAGCATTGAGAAAGACAGAAGCTGTGGCTCTCCTGGCACAGGAACAGGAAAGACCGAGACCCCTGGGGTCCAGGAGAGGTCTCGTCTCCAACAGAGGAATGGCTCCAACCAAGAACCAAGAGAGTGGTGGCTACAGGATCCGGCAGTGGGGCCCGAGGAGGACAAGAGGACGCGAGGAGCCGGCTCGCCAGGCCGGGCTGGCGTGGGGCTCCGCGGGCGTGCCGGAAGGAGAGAGGCCCACCGATCCGAAGCGCTCGGTGCGCGGCTGGCCCTCGATAGGTCTCCTCATGACGCGGTGACTTACTCTGCACGCCCCGAGCATGGCAGCCCCTGTTGGGGGGAGGGGCAACATCCGACACCTGCACACTGCCCATGCCAGTCACCCTGCCCGGGAAGGGTGCACCCCATTACTGTGGGGACGCACCGCTCACCGCCCGCAGCCCGTGCTGAGCGCTCCCAGCATTCCACGTCGAACACGGGGGCTCAGCCTGCCGGTCCGTAAGCTGAAGAAATCGGCAGTCATACAGCATGTGCAAAGGAGCAGAGAGAGTTGCTTGGCCCATTAGCAGGTTTTATTTATAGACCAACTATTTCAGGAGAGCTTACATCCTTTGCTTCTTCTGCGATGATGCAGAATTTTTTTTTTTAAAAAAGAAGAAAATTGCCAGCGGATTTGCCATTGTATAATATTGCAAGGACATAATTAGGATTTCTGTAAAATAAATTTTCATTAGTTAAAAATAGAAGTGTGGAAACAAGACTTGTATTGTTATAACTTGAAATAAGATTAATAGGAACATTGCAGGTGCACTGATGATGGCATATTATCGCTTATTCAACAAAATATCGCTCAGAGCTGCGGAGTGCCTTCCAGAGACCCGGCCGACAGCTCGGCCAGAACTGGTCAGAAGCAAATGCACACTAGCCGAGTTACCTTTTATGCCCTGCCAGCTGCATGACTGTACCCACTAAGCGCAGCGTCAATTCACATGCATGTTCTCGTGAACAGTGCAGGGAGCCCGAGCTTTGGCGGGAGAGAAAGGCAGCTGAGCACGCTCTCCCGATGGGTTCCGCGACGGGGGCCGGCACCGCGGATGGCCCAAGCGAAACCCCGGTCGATGAACGCGTCACGTGGGGGGACTTCCTGAGTCTGATGACGGCCGGTGGGAAGGGGGTTGGGCTCGTCCAGAGTCTCGCGCGGCGTTCCTCCGGCCTGAGCTCCAGAGCGCGGGGGTCCCTCCCTCCGATGGCCCCTGTGCGCCTTGCCTCCCGCCCTCCCCCCGGGTTCCTACCACAACATGCCTGCGGTGACATCCCCAGCCCCAGCTCTCCTTTTCCAGCGCTGCCCCTCAGCCCAGCTCTCGGGGGGCACGTCTACGTGTACCCCAAACTCTCAGACATGCGTCATCTCCCCAGATTCCCGCCCCAGAGTCACCTGGGCATGGGTGGCCGCCCGGGCACAGACAGCCCCATCCTCAACCACACCGGCTGCCGGGGCAGGGAGGGAGTGGATTCGTCACTTGGCTTCTGCTTCCCCTTCAGGCACCCGGCCATCCCCTCTCGTGACGAGAACCGCGGGCGTCCTCCCCGTATCGCGCCTGAGGGGGCGGGCACGGGCCTTGGTGCTGGAAGGGTCAAGGTCAGCCGTCTGCTGGGCACGTCCACCGAAGCCGGGGTGCCCCCATGTGCTCCTGGGCGGTGACACTCGCATCTGCCTTGTGGGGCTGCAGGATCCATCGAGGAAGTCCAGCTCTCTCTGCAGAGTGCTCCTTCCTCCCCCCCCCCCCCCCCCCCCGCTCCCAGCCCCGCACAGCATCCTGGGGTCCCCGGCTGTCAGGGTCCAGACGGAATGGAGGCGCACACCGCCAGGCAGGGTCAGAGCTGAAGGCCCCGCACACCTGGGCCCACAGAGGGGCTTCCTGTTGCGGGGGGCAATCCCACTGGACTGCCCTTTGAGAACAGTCCGGGGACAGAAGGCTTTCGGTTGTCTCCCGCCACGTGGCGGAACTTAAGAGGAGACCGGAAGGGAGGGCGGCTTGGGATGTGCGGTCACCGGAGCCGCGGAGCACCACCGCCTTCCACAGAGAGAAGACGCTGCCTCCCGGAAAGGCCCTGGCTGTGGACGAGAGCTCTGCCCCCGGCAGTCACGTTCAACGACAAGGTCCTCCCCCGGCGTGACGGGTTCGAGACAAGGCCCACACTAGACGTCTCACTTCAGGCTCCAGGAGAGCTCTGCCGGGACCAGGGAGGTGGGGAGAGGCCCCCTGTGACCCGGCCAGGGTCAAGGTGCTTCGGGGCCTCACGGGGCAGGCTGGCCCGTGCCGCGCCCCCGGGCAAGCTTCGGAAGTGCTCGGCACCTTCTCCGCGGCGGACGCGCGATCGGAGCAGCTCGCCTCCAACGCCCTCCTTCCCGTCTCTGACTGGCTGGCGTCGGACACCCCATGTCGTGTTGCGTAGGTCGGCCCAGCCTCCGGTCCGCGTCCGGCCACCCTGGGAGACTTCCGAGGTGCCCACGAGGCCGTATGTCCGGGGGCCCCGTGGGGAGACGCCGGGCGGTGGAAAGCGGGGCCGGACAGGGTGGCGCCACGTTCACGCCACCCGGCCTCCCGCCTCCCGTCCACACAGCCGCTCCATCCGGGCCGGGCCTGCCCTCCCCGAGCCACCGGACGAGACGCGGGGCGTCCGCACGGCCGTCCTTACCCGTTCAAGTGGCGAGAACAAGAGTAAGCAAGGACGCGCTCTATCTGTTTAAAGTTCCCCGTGACGTCTCTGCCCTCAGGACCTTTGTACGTGGCAATGCCGCATTTCAGTAGTGGGCACAAGGGCTGCTCTGCAATGGGTATGGACGGGCGACGCCCAGGAGGCGACGACGAAGCTGCGGACAGCGAGACGGTGACGATGAAGATGCCGGTGACGGTGACACCGAGGGTGGCGGCGTCCACGGCGATGACCCCGGCTCTTTACCCTCGCTGTCGCCAGTGGCTTCTGCCCACTCACTGGCGTTCTCCCAGTTCGTCTGGGAGCCATCTCTTCTCTCATCTGATTAATGGAGGAGGGAAACGCTCGCTCTCTCTTGCTGCAAAGAGGGCTGGCTGGGAATTTATCATCAAGATGCCACAATCCCGTAACTCTGGTGTTAGACGCCGTATAAAATTCTGCAGGAATCAAAGTTTCCGTGAATCTCCCTGCCTTGCGGGGCCGCCGACACCCCGTCGTGCCGCTGTAACGAATGATCTTCAGATGAGACACGCTTTGAAAGATCGGTGTTGCCTAGTGTCTAGCCTCCGCACCGTGAGCCGCCGGCGCGTGCTTCTAGGGGCTGTAACGCATTTGGGGTCCATCCATCAGGGGCTCCAGGCCCCCGGGCAGCTCCGGCGGGGCCTCGTCTCTGCCCACGCGGCGCTGGCCGGGCGGAGATTCAAAGCCTGTGCTGGCGGCAGCACGGATCTCTGTGGGCGGGGTCACCGCCGCGGGGAACTCCCGGCTGTCGCGCCGATGCCAGCCGGGGACAGGGTGGGGGGCGCGGGCTGTAGGCCTCATGGGAACAGCGGCCCCCTTCCCACCCCACCCCCTTGTGCTTCCTGTAGAGGCCAGGCTTCCCAGAAGATGGGCAGAGACGGGGCTCAGGGGTGTGCGGGGACTTAGCATCCCTGGGGAGAGCAGGACCGGGCTGACCCCCGACCCCCGACCTCCCCCCGCTCGCTGGCTCCAAACTCGGCGTGACTTACCGCCCACAGCCCTCCAGCCCCACGGCCCTCCTCCACCCTGATCTCCTGGCCCCGGCCAGGTCTGATCTGACGGGCCCTTTGGGTTCTGAAGACATGGGATGGAAGGCTCCCCAGACCCCCTCCTGGCTCTGCCCATTCCACTGGACGGGTCTCCTGCCTGTCTTCAGGGTGACTGCGTTTGCCTGCTCCTCCCAGCCATCACGGATCACATGATCATGTAGGCCAATCACATGCCAGGAGCTCCCTAGGCAGAGGGGACCCAGCGAGAGCCCATCAGACCTTCAGATCCACTGGCACCAGACCCTCCACCACGCCACACACCTGGCGGGGTCAGGGCCTGGCGGGCCTTTGGCACCGAGAGAGAGGCTGCCCCTGTCGGCCAGGAGGCCCTGCTCCTCGAGGCCTGTGCAAAGCTGTTCAGCTGCTCATGGAAAATGTGCTCTTTCCACAGGGGCGGAATCCGTGGGGGACAGGCTCCCCAGGCTCTGAGCGCCAGGCCAGCGTCCTGGTAACCAGGCAGGGGGCACTGTCCACAGGCCCTGCAGCATCCGGTGGCAATGCCAGGCGCAATGCCCATCTTGTCTCAGGGCTGCATTGCCCAGTTCTGGAAGGTTCCCCCAGCAAGGAAGACCTCCTCAGCCCATCTCTGGGAGGGACTCTGGGCCCTAAGTCCTGAGGCTGCTCACAGGGGAACGCCTCAGGAAGGGCCCGGGAGCTGACAGCCACCCGCACGCCCACCGAGGACAGCCGGGCTCTGTGGGGGCCCCACCCTGACCTTCCCCGGGGGGTCTGCGAGCTCAGCGTGAGCCCCTGTCCAGGGCGGAGGGGAAGGCGGCTTGGACCTGCGCACTGGGGACTTGGCGGACAGTGACAGTCACAGCTACTGATGGAGCTGGGCGGCCGATCTCCCGTGTGGGTTCAATCCCCAGTAACAAAAATAATCACAACATTCCTCTTTTCCAGGTGTTCTTTTTGGGGGAATACTGCAGAAAAGAGGCTGATCCAGTCACGTGCGACTCAGGACCCAGGAATCCAGAGAACTCTAAGGATTAAAACAGAACAAACCTCGTGGTGCTCCATGAAAGCAAAGATCGACAGGGTTGGGGGATGTCTAATCTCCCCCAGATCGACACACAAAAGGAAACGGAGCTGTCGGCATAACAGAGCAAAAGGCCTCGGGCACCGCCTTCACTGGCTGCAGGGTGAGGGATGCTTCCCCAAGAACCCATTCCCCAAGTGGATGTGGGGAACAACGGGCCCAGCAGGTCCCCAGCACAGCACCTGCCCCAGGGGCTGGCCGGGGCAGTCCCCTCTCACGTTCCGGGCAACCAGGAGTCCCCAAACCTCACTGGGTGAAGTCTCAGGGTTAGGAGCTGCCCCTGAGCAGCTCACTGGAATATTCCATGAGCCCACAAAGGCAGGGAGGATGCGAGGTAAGGTGGAAGGGAAGGGTGGAAGGGTGGAAGGGACTTTCCCCTCCCATGTCGTCACCCTTGGCTGAGTGACAGCTAAATGAATAAACAGAGGACGGATCTTGAGAACACAGCACCCCAGCCCCCCAGCCCCAGGTGGTGCAGGGCCCGGCGTTGAGCCACAGTCCCAGGCCCCTCATCCTCATCACCTCTCATGAACACAGGTAATGAAGACAGGTGTGCCCAGGGCGGCCACCACCGTGGGAGGAATGAGCCGTAGTGGCCATCCGGCGCCTCCCAGCTGCAGAAGCCAGGCCAAGGACACGCCCGCCTTGCTGACGGAAGTGCTCACGAGTTGGAAATAAATGACATCCTCAAAGAACATGAACTATGCTATAAAGTAGAAATACTTCCCATAACAAAAACATGAGAGAAATTATATTAGATAAGATGAGCTTTTTAAAGAGCTGGCCTGAGAAAAACTAGGAGATTGTTAGAAACAAAGGTGGGGGAGGGGATTAGAAAAGAAGAATGAACTGGGAGGGACGTGGGAGTAAACGCATGCACAGGGATAGCAGGCCAGCAGGGAGGGGCGCCAGATAGAAAAGCAGAGAGAGCGAGGGGCGGGGGGGGGGTGGTGACACGGCCTGAAAACTCCAGCGACGTGGGCGGTGGGCACGGAGGGACCGTGTCTGAGCCCAGCCTGGGGACCCTCCATCTGAGCAACACAGGGGAGCCCCGACAGGGGGCTGCTGTCCAGGCCCATCTGAGCCACCCCAGGCCCAGGGCAGGACGCTAGCTCGCAGAGCACCTGCGGGGCGGCACACGTGGTAGCCTTCCGAGTAGGGCTGCCTGAGCCCAGACCCCCGCCACCCACAGCAGTGACGAGAGCAACAGAACAAGCGTCTGCCGGGAACCTCCAGCGAGGAAACTGCAGACCACAGAAGCAATGGTGGCGCAGAACTCAAGGAACTCCTTCGTGTGTAAAGACACAGCCCACATCTTTCCTAAGTAGCCACCCGTCACTAGACATGACTGGAGGAGAACGGTTCAAGGATGGAGACGGCAGCCGCAGTGGGGGCCGGCGAGCCAGCCCGGCCCTCCAGGGCTCTGAGCCCACGGCTCACCTTCGGAGGGCGCCACGGGACCCCCACAGCCCTTAGGAAACTGAAAACGAAGGGAGCCCCGCATTTGTCTTTCTTCTTCTTTGTCTCTTCCTCCTCCTCCTCCTTCCTCTTCTTCTATTCCCCTTCCTCCTCCTCCTCCTCCTCCTCCTCCTCCTCCTCCTCCTCCTCCTCCTCCTTCCTCTTCTTCTATTCCCCTTCCTCCTCCTCCTCCTCCTCCTCCTTCCTCTTCTTCTATTCCCCTTCCTCCTCCTCCTCCTCCTCCTCCTCCTCCTCCTCCTCCTCCTCCTCCTCCTCCTCTTGTCGGCCATGGGGCTTGGACTCTGGGGCCTGGGCGCTGTTCCTGAGCTCTTCATCTCAAGGCGAGCACTCTACCACTTGAGCATCACTTCTGGTTTTCCTGGTGGTTAATTGGAGATAAGGGTCTCATGGACTTTCCTGCTCACGCTGGCTTTGAACCGCGATCCTCAGATCTGAGCCTCCCGAGTAGCTAGGATTACAGGCATGAGCCGCCGGCACCCACCCGGCTTATCCCGTGTCTTCTCTTCCTCTCGCACTAAGAGTTTCCAAGGATACATTTCTCTCCATACAAGTAGAGCAGCCAGTCGGTGCAAAGGAATGACAGAGTGCCGGGGCTAACGTTTAGCGGGCCGGAAGGAAGTCGTGGTGGAGACGCCCCCACGGCCGCATTGCAGGAGGCAGAGGGGGGCCGGCCTCCACCTCCCCATGGAAAGAGCACTCCACGACCGCGACAAGAGTCGGGACCTGGCCTGCAGATGACTACAAATCCACGAAGCCCGCGGGGCACAGAGCGCGGCCAGCCACCGCCAGGGCGGCGAGGGGGCGTGTCCTGGGACGACGCGACACCTCGCTGGGCGCGGGCGGCCACGTGGGAGGAGGAGGCGGAGCCTACGAGCCACGGCGGGCGAGGGGCGCCGGGAGACTGCACTGCCCGAGACTCGAGCTCCCCCGATCACACGGGAAGAGGAGACGGGCAGGTCGCTTGGGCAGTCACGGGGAAGTCATTTGATCCCCTAGGAGCTGTCGTCTTGCGCAGGTGTGATTATGTCACTTCGTCCTTCTGCTGGGTCATTTCTCCTAAGGTACAGTGCGCTTGATACACAGGGCTGTGTCCGGTGGACGGCACTGGGCACCGGTCAGCTGTCGGCACTGCAGCGGGTGTGGGGATCGTGGGAACTCTTCTAGCTGGATGGATGTGCGGTTCTCTTTCCTTTGGGTTAAGACTTGTTTGCTTTAATAAAAACTCCTTCATGCAGGTCTGCTTCCCTCACTGTCCTCTCTGGGGATCCCCTCACCCCCAAATGCCAGCCTCTCACCCTGGCTCGGCTCCCTCGGGCCGGCACTGTTTCCTCGCCCTACTGATCTTTGGTTTCCCAGGATCATTTCCACACACCGCATCCCACCTGAGCCATCTTTACAACAGACGCGACGGTCGTGCCAAACAAGCCAAGGGGCCGTCATCATCCGTCCGGGAAGCTCATGCATCCTCTTCTAGAGGGAAGAGAAGAAACAGGGCCCCCCCCCCCCCCCGCCGCCCTCGGGCCCCCGGGGGCACGGGCTCGGCAGGCCGTGGGAGACCGGGCCCCCCGGGGAGATGCCCGGGGAGAAATACCACTCGGCGTTCCTGCAGAGACGCGCACCCAACACCGGGCAGCCGGGCTGAGCGAGTCCCGGAAGAGCGGCGCTGCGGGTGCAGTGCTCCCCAGTGCTCCCCAGTGCTCCCTCCACTTCCCTCACGCCCCTCGCGCACACCAGCGCAGCGCCCTGCTGGCTTGAGGACGTGCGTTTCGGCCCCAATGGCTGCACAGGTGCAGAAACCTTAACGGCCACGCGGGCCTCCGTCTCCAGGCGTCCCAGGTCCTGTCACCCCTTTCTCGGGGAAGACGGAATCGACGGCTGAGGCCCCCTGTGCGGGGGCAGCGCGGTACTCAGCTGCCCGTGCCAGCTACAGGGGAGCGCAAGTCCCACGGCCAAAGACGAGCTGGGCGCCAGGGCTGTCAGCTGACCGCAAAGCCCCTCCCCTCCGAGGTCTGTCCCCCCACTCCGGAGCCCGGGCGGCGGCCAGCCCTGAACGCAGAGGGGAGACCTTCCGAGCTGCTTCCGAGGACAGAGCCGCTGCCTTCGCTTGTCTCTTCCCACCGAGGAGGGCTCTAGGCGTCGACTTCAGGGAAGGGAAGGACAGAGAGAGCCAAGAGCCACACCTGCCCTCCACCCTGCTTCTCAGCGCCTCCGCGCTCCCAGAAAGCCTGGAATTGAGCAGCAGCCCTTCCCTGCTTCCCTGGTGACCATGGGGCTCCCGGAGCCCCTGGCTGCTCTACCGGGGGCGAAAGGTGGACGGGGCACCTCGGCTCCGGTGACCACGAGTCTCGGTCCCATCTGATTCCTGGCTTTCCTTAACCAGGGTCAAGAACGGAAACAGAAAAGTGGCCGCTCTCCCCCACTCCGGCCCCCGAGAGCCCCCAGGAGAGGCCGGCCTCCGCGGGAGCCGTTAGCCCAGCAGCGAGGCCGGGTGGGCAGAGGTCTCGGTGACCGGAAGGCAGGGCCGCCGCTCGGGGCTGGTTTGCCAGCCGGCTCCGGAGGAGCGGAAGCGCCCAGGAAAACCCCACACGGGCTGGGTGGGGAGGAGGGAGCAAGAGGCAGGAGAAGAAGACGCGGGTGCTCGAGAGAGCCGGCCGCAGCGCGACCTCACCAGGAGAGAACGGGGCTGGGCCACGGCCCAGCTGGCCGCACCAAGCCCCGTGAGTGTCTAAGCTGCTAGGACGCATGGCCAGGACCTCGCTGAGGGCGGCGCCCCCCCCCCCCCCCCCGAGAGGCCGCACTGCGCAGTGCAGGCTCAGGCCACCTGCTCCCCGGACAGCACCGACGCCGTCTGCTGCGCGGTTCCAAGCCGAGCACGGAGGGTACGGACAGACCCTCGTACCGTGCACGGCACCGTGCCGGGCGTGGGGTTCACACAGCCGGGGCTGTCCCGAGGGTGCTCACCCCGTCACGTCTGCACAGTGGAGTCGGGCGAGCTGGGCCGCAGACCACGAGGCTCTACCCGGGCCTCCCTCTGTGACGGACACTCTGGTCAAGAGCTCCGGACTCCACGCCGGGCGGGCCTCCCAGGGCCGGCGTCCAGAAGGGTCTGTGCCGAGCGGAGAGCCGTGGTGGCCGTCCCCACCCCCAAGGAGAGCCCCACCCGCGCCCGGCCCGGCACAAAGGCCCCGCGGAGGGGCTGCCCGGTCACACGAGGCCCCCTCAGGCACGTCCAAGTTCCACGGTCATTTCTGCAAAGAAAATAAATGCTAGGGACTATCTATCCATGTTTCTGTCTAAAAGACAAATTGGAAGCCCATAACAGATGGCTGTCTCTGCGCCCAGTCCTCTCACAGACAGGTATCAATGGAAGGGCCTGCGTACAATGCCCCGATGACTTACGGTGCACACTCAACACCGTTTGTAAAGCCGTGAGTTTCTATGGAGAACGAATTGATCATCTAAAGCCTGCGTTAAGTAAAAGAATTGCTTGAGAGGGACGTTTGGGTTAATGGTTTGTTTTCTATGCGTGTCAAAGACGACCATGACCTGCCGCCGCTCCCTCCTCGCTTACCAGGCTCCCCAGACATCTAGACGGGACCCTGGCGGCCACGCCAGCATGCGGATGGCTCTGGTGTTCTCCAGGGACACGCTACCCATGCGGTTGGATGGCAGTGTTACTTTTGAGGCGACTCCTGTTTAGTGAATGTGCTTTGCCAACGTGCTCACCTTCTCAGGAGTGACTCTTACTAACCCAAACATCACTGATCTAGAAAGGAGAGGGCCCCTGGGCAGGAATGGGGGTTCCCCGTGGGGACCTTCCCACTGGCCGAACATGCTCTAGAGGGCATCTCAAGGTCACGAGCAGGCATGGGAGGGAGGACTCCTCCGGGGGCCTGAGATTCCCTGACCTCCCGCCCTCTGCGACCTAGAGGCTTTGTGTTGGGTATCCAGTGGTTTGCTAAGGGCACCGTGGGCAGATCGAGGGTAAGCTTGGGAATGAGCATAAGGACACTCTTGCGCACGCAGCCTCCTGGGTCTTCAGCCAGAGCTATGTATGACTTTGCCAAAGCACTCCATTTTGCTGTTTGAAATTCCAATTTTACGGCAGGAGGGCAACTTGACAGTGTCCATGCCAACGCAGCCACTGACACCTCGGAGGCTTACTGCGCACAACAAGGAATCGCATCCCAGCCCAAGAGACGCCTTCTGGTCCCTCATAGTCTAGGAAATCGACCCCAAGGCCATGAAAATGAAAATGTGTGTCCAAAGCCGATGAGCCAACGGTCACTGCAAGCACCACCGAGCAAGGTGACTCTCTGGAGTGATGGAAGCCATGGGTCCCGCAGGCGCTGTGCCCCTGACCCGCCACGCCGCGCCCAGCTCCTCGCGGTGATGGAAGCCATGGGTTCCGCCGGCGCTGCGCTCCTGACCCGCAACGCCGCGCCCAGCTCCTCGCGGTGACGGAAGCCACGCGCGTTCACGACGGCTTCTTCCCTGCAGTGCTCTGTGGGCACTTTCATTCTGGTCTCCAAAGCCAAGGACATAGTGTGGTGGAGGCCCTTAATTAATTCAATTATTCGAAATAAAATTCTGACTCCCTAAAATAAAAGGCACACTCAAAAAGCAGCAGCCCAAACTACGACAAGACCTCGCTTCGTTCCACGAGGCGGAAGGCAGCGCGCACTGTCAGTGAGGCTCACCAGGTGGGTTAAGAGATTTTCATAATTTGAGAGCTTGTCACTGAGACATATTTCTGCTCCAAGGTAATTTTAGGAGAAATACCATTTGAGCCTACGTTATTCGAAAAATCAATTTAATTCCGTCTGTGTACAAATGCTCACAATGTGTGTGTCAAGTGTGCCAAGGATGGTCATGAATGAAGAAAGTACAGCGGAACCATCTTCTTCCGAGTCCTTTCCCCTCCTTCCCAAGCTGCACAGCGCACCGAAGCCACGCACCACGGGGAGATTCCAAGAGCGTCTTGATGAGGAACAATCCCATCATTCATACAGAAGGGGCAGGTCAAAACCGCGCCATTGGCTGGCGTGGAGGGCCGCGCGCGGGCCAGTGCCTGTGTAGAGTGGAGGGCCGCGCGGGCCAGTGCCTGTGTAGAGTGGAGGGCCGCGCGTGGGCCAGTGCGTGGCTGGCGTGGAGGGCCGCGCGTGGGCCAGTGCCTGTGTAGAGTGGAAGGCCGCGTGTGGGCCAGTGCGTGGCTGGCGTGGAGGGCCGCGCGTGGCCAGTGCCTGTGTAGAGTGGAAGGCCGCGTGTGGGCCAGTGCCTGTGTAGAGTGGAGGGCCGCGCGTGGGCCAGTGCCTGTGTAGAGTGGAAGGCCGCGTGTGGGCCAGTGCCTGTGTAGAGTGGAGGGCCGCGCGCGGGCCAGTGCCTGTGTAGAGTGGAGGGCCGCGCGTGGGCCAGTGCCTGTGTAGAGTGGAGGGCCGCGCGTGGGCCAGTGCCTGTGTAGAGTGGAGGGCCGCGCGTGGGCCAGTGCCTGTGTAGAGTGGAGGGCCGCGCGCGGGCCAGTGCCTGTGTAGAGTGGAGGGCCGCGCGTGGGCCAGTGCCTGTGTAGAGTGGAGGGCCGCGCGTGGGCCAGTGCCTGTGTAGAGTGGAAGGCCGCGTGTGGGCCAGTGCCTGTGTAGAGTGGAGGGCCGCGCGTGGGCCAGTGCCTGTGTAGAGTGGAAGGCCGCGTGTGGGCCAGTGCCTGTGTAGAGTGGAGGGCCGCGCGTGGGCCAGTGCCTGTGTAGAGTGGAGGGCCGCGCGCGGGCCAGTGCCTGTGTAGAGTGGAGGGCCGCGCGTGGGCCAGTGCCTGTGTAGAGTGGAGGGCCGCGCGTGGGCCAGTGCCTGTGTAGAGTGGAAGGCCGCGTGTGGGCCAGTGCCTGTGTAGAGTGGAGGGCCGCGCGTGGGCCAGTGCCTGTGTAGAGTGGAAGGCCGCGTGTGGGCCAGTGCCTGTGTAGAGTGGAGGGCCGCGCGTGGGCCAGTGCCTGTGTAGAGTGGAGGGCCGCGCGTGGGCCAGTGCCTGTGTAGAGTGGAGGGCCGCGCGTGGGCCAGTGCCTGTGTAGAGTGGAGGGCCGCGCGTGGGCCAGTGCCTGTGTAGAGTGGAGGGCAGCGCGTGGGCCAGTGCCTGTGTAGAGTGGAGGGCCTCGCGTGGGCCAGTGCCTGTGTAGAGTGGAGGGCCGCGCGTGGGCCAGTGCCTGTGTAGAGTGGAAGGCCGCGCGTGGGCCAGTGCCTGTGTAGAGTGGAGGGCCGCGCGTGGGCCAGTGCCTGTGTAGAGTGGAGGGCCGCGCGTGGGCCAGTGCCTGTGTAGAGTGGAAGGCCGCGTGTGGGCCAGTGCGTGGCTGGCGTGGAGGGCCGCGCGTGGGCCAGTGCCTGTGTAGAGTGGAAGGCCGCGTGTGGGCCAGTGCGTGGCTGGCGTGGAGGGCCGCGCGTGGGCCAGTGCCTGTGTAGAGTGGAAGGCCGCGTGTGGGCCAGTGCCTGTGTAGAGTGGAGGGCCGCGCGCGGGCCAGTGCCTGTGTAGAGTGGAGGGCCACGCGTGGGCCAGTGCCTGTGTAGAGTGGAGGGCCGCGCGTGGGCCAGTGCCTGTGTAGAGTGGAGGGCCGCGCGTGGGCCAGTGCCTGTGTAGAGTGGAGGGCCACGCGTAGGCCAGTGCCTGGCTGGCGTGGAGGGCCGCACGTGGGCCTGTGCCTGTGTAGAGTGGAGGGCCACGCGTGGGCCAGTGCCTGTGTAGAGTGGAGGGCCGCGCGTGGGCCAGTGCCTGTGTAGAGTGGAGGGCCGCGCGTGGGCCAGTGCCTGTGTAGAGTGGAGGGCCGCGCGTGGGCCAGTGCCTGTGTAGAGTGGAGGGCCACGCGTAGGCCAGTGCCTGGCTGGCGTGGAGGGCCACACGTGGGCCTGTGCCTGTGTAGAGTGGAGGGCCACGCGTGGGCCAGTGCCTGTGTAGAGTGGAGGGCCGCGCGTGGGCCAGTGCCTGTGTAGAGTGGAGGGCCACGCGTGGGCCAGTGCCTGTGTAGAGTGGAGGGCCGCGCGTGGGCCAGTGCCTGTGTAGAGTGGAGGGCCACGTGTGGGCCAGTGCCTGGCTGGCGTGGAGGGCCACGCGTGGGCCAGTGCCTGTGTAGAGTGGAGGGCCACACGTGGGCCAGTGCCTGTGTAGAGTGGAGGGCTGCGCGTGGGCCAGTGCCTGTGTAGAGTGGAGGGCTGCGCGTGGGCCAGTGCCTGTGTAGAGTGGAGGGCCACACGTGGGCCAGTGCCTGTGTAGAGTGGAGGGCCACACGTGGGCCAGTGCGTGGCTGGCGTGGAGGGCCGCGCGTGGGCCAGTGCCTGTGTAGAGTGGAAGGCCGCGTGTGGGCCAGTGCGTGGCTGGCGTGGAGGGCCGCGCGTGGGCCAGTGCCTGTGTAGAGTGGAAGGCCGCGTGTGGGCCAGTGCGTGGCTGGCGTGGAGGGCCGCGCGTGGCCAGTGCCTGTGTAGAGTGGAAGGCCGCGTGTGGGCCAGTGCCTGTGTAGAGTGGAGGGCCGCGCGTGGGCCAGTGCCTGTGTAGAGTGGAGGGCCGCGCGTGGGCCAGTGCCTGTGTAGAGTGGAGGGCCGCGCGTGGGCCAGTGCCTGTGTAGAGTGGAGGGCCGCGCGTGGGCCAGTGCCTGTGTAGAGTGGAAGGCCACACGTGGGCCAGTGCCTGTGTAGAGTGGAGGGCCACACGTGGGCAGTGCCTGGCTGGTGTGGAGGGCCACGCGTGGGCCAGTGCCTATGTACAGTGGAAGGCCGCGTGTGGGCCAGTGCCTGGCTGGCGTGGAGGGCCGCCCATGGCACCCCACCCTCCTCTCATACAGAGGACTTACTCTTAGACACAGGAGGAGAGCTGCCAAAACTGGGGCAGCTCTGTGGAAACATCCTTGCCTATTCCACAGTCAGTTCTCAATTCTGGAAGTCATTCAGATGATTAAAGCCAAAATTAACGTTTCCATGTAATTTGAATGGCAAGTGTTCAGAATCCGAGGCCCGTCCCTGGGGAAGGCTGAGTGACGGAGGGGACAGTTTGCGTCCGCTCCAGCCCTTTTCCACCCCCCTGGAGGGGGGACGTGGCTCCACTTCCTCCGCTCGTCACTCGTCAGGCCAGGGGCTGCGTGTGTGCAGGTCGGCGGGACCACTGCCCCCTGCCGCGGAGTGGACGTGGCATCGTGGTTCCGCTGTGTCCACGGCCCCTGAAGCTCCGGCCCCGGCCGAGGCTCCCACGCTCCCTCTCCATGGCAGCCCAAGCTCTCTTCGATCCCTAACAGTGACCCTCGGAGGAGAAGACGTGGTAGGAAGAAGGCAGGCATGCCTGAGGTTGGCTGGCAGGCTGTCTGTCCCCCGGCATCCCGTCTTCAGGCACGTGGGCACTCCTAGGAGCCCGTGCAGAGGAGGCTGCCCTCTGCCCAGGGGAGGAGCGCGTCTGGCCTTCCCTGCACTGTTCTTCAGAGCCCTGTGGACGCCTTGGTCCCATCTGCCACGGTGTCCATGAGAGCGGAGAGTCCACCCTGAGCCCGCCTGCCAGGCACACGGCGGCCCAGCCCTCGCCTTGCCGTGGCCCTCCATCCTCAGCCGAAATATCTAGGGAGGATGGACTAATGAGATGATGGGTACCACTTTTCTTTGCCTCTTGCGTGGCTAGTGCCTGGCCCCCAAAACCTGTTTCTTCTTGTAAAGTATATCTTCAAGGAGAAAATGCCCCTACTGCCACACGCCCTGCCACTGCCTTCGTTTCTGCCCTGGGCCCGGGGTATCCTGGGAAAAGGCGGACACGGGAATCTGATGCGGGAGGAGAGGCGTCGGCTGGACTCTGGCCAGACCCCTGCTCCAAGGAGTCGTCCATGCAGCTCCTAGCTCCATAACGCCTGAGCTCAGGATGCAAACCGAGCAAGCTGCCCCTCGCCCTGGCCATGCTCCGCCAATCGCGCACCCTGCGCTCACGCCCCTCCGCCGGGGGGGGGGGGGTTAGCCTCCCGCGCTCTCCTGTCCCGCAGGAGAGACGGGAAAGCACACCCCACGCGGGCGGGTCCAGGAAGAGGGTGTGGGGCTGACAGACCACCACCCAGCCCCCTCCTCCACGGAGGACAGACAGGCGGCCTGGAAGCCGGTCGGAGCCAACTCGTTTAATTCAGGAAAAGATCTGTTACACAGGCTGGGGGGCGGCGGAAGGGGAGGGATACCTGCGCCTCCGTAGGGGCTGTGATTTGATGCCTGAGCTGTCCATCAGGGGTGACGTCACGGGACCTCCCCAAGGGGCGGCTCCTATCTACATCAGGGCCCTCAGAGGCATGCGAGGCGTCTGGGCGGGTGTGTCCCACACCCCTCCTCCCTCTGTCCCGTTCTGAGGAACTCTGCACTCTCATCACCCCTCTGTGTGACGGTCAGGATGGAACAGGACCCATGAGTGACCCTGTAGGAGTCAGGAAGCGAGCCGTGTCCCGCCTGAGAGGAAGGACAGACTCTCCACCATGCTTGCTGCCCCACGGCCAGGCGGTGCCGGTGTGTGTGCCCGCGTGTGTGGAGAGCTGCCTGTCACCAAGCGGCACGTGGAGCTGCTCAGCACCTAGCAGGGAGCGGGTGCCTCACGCTCAGGTGACAAATGGGGCAACCTCATCCATAGAGGAGACCCTTGCGAGCAAGGCTGCAATAACTGCCCACCGTCATGGAGCAAGCTATGACGTCAAGCCAGACCGCCCACCTGTCCCCAGCAGCCGCCCTGAGCTCTTGGACCACCTTGAGGCTCTAACGGCGTCCGAGAAGCATGGCCAGGGCTGGCCAGGGGCCCGTGTGAGGACCAGGGGAGGGCCAGCGCTGACCAGTCCCGATCTCAACCTCCTTCCTAGACCACCCGCCAGCACGGAACCCCATCCTTGCTCAGAGTCAGCAGGACAGATGACACTGCCTTTTCACACAGCCCAGGTAGCTCCCAGGGACGGACCAGCCAGGACAGGACAGCGCCACCTACCGGTTCCTCTTGGTCTTCATACTTGGGTCTTCCAGGCCATCATCGGAACTGGACCCGTCGCTGCTGTCTGCTGAAAGAAAATCGAATGAATACAGCTGGAGGGCCAGAGCTCAGGCTCTGCAAGCCACAGAAAGCCCTGGCGTTCAACCAAGAACTTACTCGTTCGGAAATTAAGAAAATAACTTCCATTAAAGATGGGTATCAACCCCCAGAGCTCGCTGGGGACATTCCTTAGGCTTCAGCAGAAAAGAAAGACTTTCCTGCTGTGGGAGGGGTCCGCTTAGCGCCTGCCTCCAGAGGTCGCCAGACCTTCCAGAGTGGCTGAGGGAGGGAAGGGGTGTACCCCTCGGCCTGGGGGAGGGAAGGGGTGTACCCCTCGGCCTGGGGGAGGGAAGGGGTGTACCCCTCGGCCTGGGGGAGGGAAGGGGTGTACCCCTCAGCCTGGCCCTGCTCTGGGATAAGCCTGTCCCCTCTCTCACCCACCTCTGGGCAGGTCTGGAAGATGTCCAGGGCAGGGCCTGGCTTCTGGGATTCTCCCCATTGAGCGCAGCAGCAGCAGCAGGGTCCTGCAGCGGGCGTGTGCACTCACAGGGCCTCCACCCACTCTGAAAGCCAAACTGTTGGGGTGGCAGGGCCCCATTTCCTCCCTGTACCCACTTCCTGAGCTTTGGGAATAAAAACTGGTTTCCTTTCCATCTCTAATAGGGCGGAAAGAACGGCAACAGGTGTTTCAGAGCCTCCTTGAGCCCAGTCTGCAGACGGAAAGGTTCTCCAAGGACCGCAGCACCCCAGGAGCCTCCCAGCTTGTTTCTCCTTCTGCATCCCCATCCTTCTGCAGCTGCGGGGGAGGCGAAGGGGGCGGAGCACGCCTCTAGGTTCCCCCCCCCCTGAGCCCCACCCTCCCCACGGCCTCCTCCCTGGGAGGCTCAGGAGTCCACTCATGCCCATCATGGACTGTACGGGAAACGTCAGCACTGCACGGACTTCAGACCGTTTCCCTTACACCCCACTCCTCTCCTCGTGTGCTGTGCTCGGAATCCCCGGAGCCCCTCCAATGCCAGTGGCTAATCAAGGCTTTACAGTTGTGTGCTTCGTGTGAGACACGGGGTGTTGGTAAGAGGAGGGCTCCATCACAGCTAGATGGCTCCAGACCTCACTTCAAATCAGCACTTCCTGTGAAGTGGGGATTTCCAGTGGCCTCTTCAGAGGCAAGCATGCCCAGCTGCACCAATATTTCTAAAGCATGAAGGAAACAGGGGAGAATGGCCACGCTCTGAGCAAACATAACAGAATGGAGCTCATCCCTGAGGAAGCCACACACACACACTAGATTAATCCAAAATAGATTAGAAACTAAGTAAGAACTAAGACTCTAATTCTTAGAACAAAAACGAAGGGACCTCTTCATGACATGGATTTGACAGATGAAACATAGTCAATAGAAAGTTGATAAGTTGAACTGAGTCGAAATGAACAGCTTTTGTGTATCAAAGACTCTACCAATGGAGTGAAAAGAGTACTCGCATCCTATAAAATATGGGCAATAAAGAGTTATTATGCAGAACATATATGCACATGTGCATACATACATATGTACACACATATGTATATAGAACCCCTACCACTCACACAACATAAAACCAACAACCAGGTTAAAAACAAGAAGGGACTTAAGTGGTCATTTCTCCACAGAATACACAGTGGCCAAGAAGCACTTGGAAAGACACTGAACATGATCAGTTTTCAACAGAATGAAACTCCAGTTTAACCCTGCACCTTCCAGGAGGGTTATAAACAAGCATCCACAGTGTCAACAAAGCAGAAGGCAATAAAAGCCAGGAGGGCAAGGGGAAGGCGAATGCCCTGGGCAGAGCTGGTGGGAGTGTGAACTAAGGAAAGCATTCTGGTCATCGCTGAACACCTTCAGGAATGGCACACAGCCTGAGCTTCACACAGATGCTCACGTGCTCGGGGTCGTAGCAGCCAGTCACAAGAGCCCCAAACTAAAGCAACTCAAGTCCATCCAACAACTCACCTGCTCCTCCATGGACAGATGGATGAGTGACCAAATGACAGAGTATGCACACAGAGGGGGAAAGTGGTGGATGGTCTTGTGCCCACGCCCTAGAAGGCCTGAAGACTCTATGGGACAGGAGCCAGCCAGATTGCCCGACTCTGCTCACTCGAGGCAACGGAAGACGAGAATCCACAGATGCAGAAGTCGATGGGGGCCATGAGGGGGTGCAGGGGTTTGGTGCGGGGTCCTCACAGAATTCCGGTGGGGTGATAAGACAGCTTCAGAAGTGGCGATTGACATAACATTGCAAATATCCCCATGTGACTTGTGCTGAATGACTTCTTGTTGTCCACACGTGGGCTGTCCACATCACTGTCCACTTGTGGATCGTCCACACGTGGGCTGTCCGTGCCAGTGTCCACTGTGGGTCACCCACGTGTGAATTGCCCACGTCAGTGCCGCTCGCGGGTCAGCCACGTGTGGGCTGTCCACATTGTGTCCACATGTGGGTCGTCCATCTGTGGGCCTCCACGCCCGTGTCCACTTGTAATCATGTATGTGTGAATCGTCAGTGTCAGTGTACATATAAACATGGGTAAATGCTAAACTTCAAATCATGGATAAGTTACCCCAAACAAGACAACACTCAAGAACAACTTGTTTTATGGTGGGGGGAAAAAATCAAAACACCAAGAAAA
This sequence comes from Perognathus longimembris pacificus, assembly GCF_023159225.1. NCBI lineage: Eukaryota > Metazoa > Chordata > Mammalia > Rodentia > Heteromyidae > Perognathus > Perognathus longimembris. The sequence goes on along the minus strand of NC_063162.1, from coordinate 1,793,958 downwards.
ACTATCATAAGAGTACCATGGCCCAGACACACTGGTTTATGAAGTCCATGTAATGCAATGGGAAAGACAAGGGCCACACTGGTTTCCAGTAGCACAAAACAACAAAAGGGCCAACCAGCCTGTGGAAATTTGCTCCTTTCCCTCACAATAAAGAGAGCAGCAGCAAGGACAATGAGGATGGTTTCCAAAGTTAGGTTCCAATGACCTTGGCACCGAGCAGAACACATCAGTGAAAGTGAGTTGATCCTTCTATCCCAAGAAGACCCGGAAATATTATCAAAAACTCAACACTTATGCTCCTTTGGACACAGCAATTCCAGTAACCTTAAACTGCACAAGAGATGCACTTGTAAAGTGTATTTATGTGTACACATAAACACACGTGGGGTCTTTTGTTGTATTTTTTCTAAGGTCATGGAGTTTGATGCCTGAGGTTGGATGAGCCAACAGAGTCTCTAAGCCCAATGCTCCCTTTCTGGGCACAAGAAGATTGCGCCATGACATTGCCTCCAGAGGAAGGAGAGGCAAAGCCCCTAGATGACAGGGACTGAAGAATCTGTGGAGGTGAACTGGGCTGGCGAAGCATATGCACGTTCAGGTGAGATCCTTGTTGTGCGGCATGGATCTGAGTCCCAGAAACACACACGGGAGGAAAAGACGGTACTTTCTACGGTGCCCAGTACCACCTACAGCACCCAGCACCTCCTACAGCACCCAGCGCCTCCTACAGCACCCAGCAGCTCCTACAGCACCTCCTACAGCACCCAGCACCTACTACAGCACCCAGCACCTCCTACAGCACCCAGCACCTCCTACAGCACCAGCACCTCCTACAGCACCCAGCACCTCCTACAGCACCAGCACCTCCTACAGCACCCAGCGCCTCCTACAGCACCCAGCGCCTCCTACAGCACCCAGCACCTCCTACAGCACCCAGCACCTCCTACAGCACCTCCTACAGCACCAGCACCTCCTACAGCACCTCCTACAGCACCCAGCACCTCCTACAGCACCCAGTACCTCCTACAGCACCAGCACCTCCTACAGCACCCAGCACCTCCTACAGCACCCAGCACCTCCTACAGCACCCAGTACCTCCTACAGCACCAGCACCTCCTACAGCACCCAGCACCTCCTACAGCACCTCCTACAGCACCAGCACCTCCTACAGCACCTCCTACAGCACCCAGCACCTCCTACAGCACCCAGCACCTCCTACAGCACCTCCTACAGCACCCAGCACCTCCTACAGCACCCAGCACCTCCTACAGCACCCAGCACCTCCTACAGCACCCAGTACCTCCTACAGCACCAGCACCTCCTACAGCACCCAGCACCTCCTACAGCACCTCCTACAGCACCAGCACCTCCTACAGCACCCAGCACCTCCTACAACACCAGCACCTCCTGCAGCACCAGCACGTCCTACAGCACCCAGCACCTCCTACAGCACCAGCACCTCCTACAGCACCAGCACCTCCTACAGCAACCAGCACCTCCTACAGCACCTCCTACAGCACCCAGCACCTCCACAGCACCCAGCACCTCCTACAGCACCCAGCACCTCCTACAGCACCTCCTACAGCACCCAGCAGCTCCTACAGCACCCAGCACCTCCTACAGCACCCAGCACCTCCTACAGCACCCAGCACCTCCTACAGCACCCAGTACCTCCTACAGCACCAGCACCTCCTACAGCACCAGCACCTCCTACAGCACCCAGCACCTCCTACAGCACCTCCTACAGCACCCAGCACCTCCACAGCACCCAGCACCTCCTACAGCACCCAGCACCTCCTACAGCACCCAGTACCTCCTACAGCACCAGCACCTCCTACAGCACCCAGCACCTCCTACAGCACCTCCTACAGCACCAGCACCTCCTACAGCACCCAGCACCTCCTACAGCACCTCCTACAGCACCAGCACCTCCTACAGCACCTCCTACAGCACCCAGCACCTCCTACAGCACCCAGTACCTCCTACAGCACCAGCACCTCCTACAGCACCCAGCACCTCCTACAGCACCCAGCACCTCCTACAGCACCCAGTACCTCCTACAGCACCAGCACCTCCTACAGCACCCAGCACCTCCTACAGCACCTCCTACAGCACCAGCACCTCCTACAGCACCTCCTACAGCACCCAGCACCTCCTACAGCACCCAGCACCTCCTACAGCACCTCCTACAGCACCCAGCACCTCCTACAGCACCCAGCACCTCCTACAGCACCCAGCACCTCCTACAGCACCCAGTACCTCCTACAGCACCAGCACCTCCTACAGCACCCAGCACCTCCTACAGCACCTCCTACAGCACCAGCACATCCTACAGCACCCAGCACCTCCTACAACACCAGCACCTCCTACAGCACCAGCACGTCCTACAGCACCCAGCACCTCCTACAGCACCAGCACCTCCTACAGCACCAGCACCTCCTACAGCACCCAGCACCTCCTACAGCACCTCCTACAGCACCCAGCACCTCCACAGCACCCAGCACCTCCTACAGCACCCAGCACCTCCTACAGCACCTCCTACAGCACCCAGCACCTCCTACAGCACCCAGCACCTCCTACAGCACCCAGCACCTCCTACAGCACCCAGCACCTCCTACAGCACCAGCACCTCCTACAGCACCAGCACCTCCTACAGCACCTCCTACAGCACCCAGCACCTCCTACAGCACCCAGCACCTCCTACAGCACCTCCTACAGCACCCAGCACCTCCTACAGCACCCAGCACCTCCTACAGCACCCAGCACCTCCTACAGCACCCAGTACCTCCTACAGCACCAGCACCTCCTACAGCACCCAGCACCTCCTACAGCACCTCCTACAGCACCAGCACCTCCTACAGCACCCAGCACCTCCTACAACACCAGCACCTCCTACAGCACCAGCACGTCCTACAGCACCCAGCACCTCCTACAGCACCAGCACCTCCTACAGCACCAGCACCTCCTACAGCACCCAGCACCTCCTACAGCACCTCCTACAGCACCCAGCACCTCCACAGCACCCAGCAACTACTACAGCACCCAGCACCTCCTACAGCACCTCCTACAGCACCCAGCACCTCCTACAGCACCCAGCACCTCCTACAGCACCCAGCACCTCCTACAGCACCAGCACCTCCTACAACACCCAGCACCTCCTACAGCACCTCCTACAGCACCCAGCACCTCCTACAGCACCCAGCACCTCCTACAGCACCTCCTACAGCACCCAGCACCTCCTACAGCACCCAGCACCTCCTACAGCACCTCCTACAGCACCTCCTACAGCACCTCCTACAGCACCAGCACCTCCTGCAGCACCCAGCACCTCCTACAGCACCTCCTACAGCACCAGCACCTCCTACAGCACCCAGCACCTCCTACAACACCAGCACCTCCTGCAGCACCAGCACGTCCTACAGCACCTCCTACAGCACCCAGCACCTCCTACAGTACCAGCACCTCCTACAGCACCTCCTACAGCACCCAGCACCTCCTACAGCACCTCCTACAGCACCCAGCACCTCCTACAGCACCCAGCACCTCCTACAGCACCCAGCACCTCCTACAGCACCCAGCACCTCCTACAGCACCTCCTACAGCACCCAGCACCTCCTACAGCACCTCCTACAGCACCCAGCACCTCCTACAGCACCCAGCACCTCCTACAGCACCCAGCACCTCCTACAGTACCAGCACCTCCTACAGCACCTCCTACAGCACCCAGCACCTCCTACATCACCAGCACCTCCTACAGCACCCAGCACCTCCTACAGCACCCAGCACCTCCTACAGCACCTCCTACAGCACCCCGCACCTCCTACAGCACCCAGCACCTCCTACAGCACCCAGCACCTCCTACAGCACCTCCTACAGCACCCAGCACCTCCTACAGCACCCAGCACCTCCTACAGCACCTCCTACAGCACCCAGCACCTCCTACAGCACCCAGCACCTCCTACAGCACCAGCACCTCCTACAGCACCCAGCACCTCCTACAGCACCCAGCACCTCCTACAGCACCTCCTACAGCACCCAGCACCTCCTACAGCACCTCCTACAGCACCCAGCACCTCCTACAGCACCCAGCACCTCCTACAGCACCCAGCACCTCCTACAGCACCCAGCACCTCCTACAGCACCTCCTACAGCACCCAGCACCTCCTACAGCACCCAGCACCTCCTACAGCACCCAGCACCTCCTACAGCACCCAGCACCTCCTACAGCACCCAGCACCTCCTACAGCACCTCCTACAGCACCCAGCACCTCCTACAGCACCCAGCACCTCCTACAGCACCCAGCACCTCCTACAGCACCCAGCACCTCCTACAGCACCCAGCACCTCCTACAGCACCTCCTACAGCACCAGCACCTCCTACAGCACCTCCTACAGCACCCAGCACCTCCTACAGCACCCAGCACCTCCTACAGCACCCAGCACCTCCTACAGCACCAGCACCTCCTACAGCACCCAGCACCTCCTACAGCACCCAGCACCTCCTACAGCACCTCCTACAGCACCCAGCACCTCCTACAGCACCCAGCACCTCCTACAGCACCTCCTACAGCACCCAGCACCTCCTACAGCACCAGCACCTCCTACAGCACCCAGCACCTCCTACAGCACCCAGCACCTCCTACAGCACCCAGCACCTCCTACAGCACCAGCACCTCCTACAGCACCCAGCACCTCCTACAGCACCCAGCACCTCCTACAGCACCTCCTACAGCACCCAGCACCTCCTACAGCACCTCCTACAGCACCCAGCACCTCCACAGCACCCAGCACCTCCTACAGCACCCAGCACCTCCTACAGCACCTCCTACAGCACCCAGCACCTCCTACAGCACCCAGCACCTCCTACAGCACCCAGCACCTCCTACAGCACCCAGCACCTCCTACAGCACCAGCACCTCCTACAGCACCCAGCACCTCCTACAGCACCTCCTACAGCACCCAGCACCTCCTACAGCACCCAGCACCTCCTACAGCACCTCCTACAGCACCCAGCACCTCCTACAGCACCCAGCACCTCCTACAGCACCTCCTACAGCACCTCCTACAGCACCTCCTACAGCACCAGCACCTCCTACAGCACCCAGCACCTCCTACAGCACCAGCACCTCCTACAGCACCCAGCACCTCCTACAACACTCAGGACCTCCTACAGCACCTCCTACAGCACCCAGCACCTCCTACAGCACCTCCTACAGCACCAAGCACCTCCTACAGCACCCAGCACCTCCTACAGTACCAGCACCTCCTACAGCACCTCCTACAGCACCCAGCACCTCCTACAGCACCTCCTACAGCACCCAGCACCTCCTACAGCACCCAGCACCTCCTACAGCACCCAGCACCTCCTACAGCACCCAGCACCTCCTACAGCACCTCCTACAGCACCCAGCACCTCCTACAGCACCTCCTACAGCACCCAGCACCTCCTACAGCACCCAGCACCTCCTACAGCACCCAGCACCTCCTACAGTACCAGCACCTCCTACAGCACCTCCTACAGCACCCAGCACCTCCTACAGCACCAGCACCTCCTACAGCACCCAGCACCTCCTACAGCACCCAGCACCTCCTACAGCACCTCCTACAGCACCCAGCACCTCCTACAGCACCCAGCACCTCCTACAGCACCCAGCACCTCCTACAGCACCCACACCTCCTACAGCACCCAGCACCTCCTACAGCACCTCCTACAGCACCCAGCACCTCCTACAGCACCCAGCACCTCCTACAGCACCAGCACCTCCTACAGCACCCAGCACCTCCTACAGCACCCAGCACCTCCTACAGCACCTCCTACAGCACCCAGCACCTCCTACAGCACCTCCTACAGCACCCAGCACCTCCTACAGCACCCAGCACCTCCTACAGCACCCAGCACCTCCTACAGCACCTCCTACAGCACCCAGCACCTCCTACAGCACCCAGCACCTCCTACAGCACCCAGCACCTCCTACAGCACCCAGCACCTCCTACAGCACCTCCTACAGCACCAGCACCTCCTACAGCACCAGCACCTCCTACAGCACCCAGCACCTCCTACAGCACCCAGCACCTCCTACAGCACCCAGCACCTCCTACAGCACCCAGCACCTCCTACAGCACCTCCTACAGCACCCAGCACCTCCTACAGCACCCAGCACCTCCTACAGCACCTCAGCACCTCCTACAGCACCCAGCACCTCCTACAGCACCCAGCACCTCCTACAGCACCCAGCACCTCCTACAGCACCCAGCACCTCCTACAGCACCCAGCACCTCCTACAGCACCTCCTACAGCACCCAGCACCTCCTACAGCACCAGCACCTCCTACAGCACCCAGCACCTCCTACAGCACCCAGCACCTCCTACAGCACCCAGCACCTCCTACAGCACCTCCTACAGCACCCAGCACCTCCTACAGCACCCAGCACCTCCTACAGCACCCAGCACCTCCTACAGCACCTCCTACAGCACCCAGCACCTCCTACAGCACCTCCTACAGCACCCAGCACCTCCTACAGCACCTCCTACAGCACCCAGCACCTCCTACAGCACCCAGCACCTCCTACAGCACCCAGCACCTCCTACAGCACCCAGCACCTCCTACAGCACCCAGCACCTCCTACAGCACCTCCTACAGCACCAGCACCTCCTACAGCACCTCCTACAGCACCCCGCACCTCCTACAGCACCCAGCACCTCCTACAGCACCCAGCACCTCCTACAGCACCAGCACCTCCTACAGCACCCAGCACCTCCTACAGCACCCAGCACCTCCTACAGCACCTCCTACAGCACCCAGCACCTCCTACAGCACCCAGCACCTCCTACAGCACCTCCTACAGCACCCAGCACCTCCTACAGCACCAGCACCTCCTACAGCACCCAGCACCTCCTACAGCACCCAGCACCTCCTACAGCACCCAGCACCTCCTACAGCACCAGCACCTCCTACAGCACCCAGCACCTCCTACAGCACCCAGCACCTCCTACAGCACCTCCTACAGCACCCAGCACCTCCTACAGCACCTCCTACAGCACCCAGCACCTCCTACAGCACCCAGCACCTCCTACAGCACCCAGCACCTCCTACAGCACCCAGCACCTCCTACAGCACCAGCACCTCCTACAGCACCCAGCACCTCCTACAGCACCCAGCACCTCCTACAGCACCAGCACCTCCTACAGCACCCAGCACCTCCTACAGCACCCAGCACCTCCTACAGCACCCAGCACCTCCTACAGCACCAGCACCTCCTACAGCACCAGCACCTCCTACAGCACCCAGCACCTCCTACAGCACCAGCACCTCCTACAGCACCCAGCACCTCCTACAGCACCTCCTACAGCACCTCCTACAGCACCCAGCACCTCCTACAGCACCTCCTACAGCACCCAGCACCTCCTACAGCACCAGCACCTCCTACAGCACCCAGCACCTCCTACAGCACCCAGCACCTCCTACAGCACCCAGCAGCTCCTACAGCACCTCCTACAGCACCTCCTACAGCACCCAGCACCTCCTACAGCACCCAGCACCTCCTACAGCACCTCCTACAGCACCTCCTACAGCACCTCCTACAGCACCCAGCACCTCCTACAGCACCTCCTACAGCACCTCCTACAGCACCCAGCACCTCCTACAGCACCCAGCACCTCCTACAGCACCTCCTACAGCACCCAGCACCTCCTACAGCACCAGCACCTCCTACAGCACCCAGCACCTCCTACAGCACCCAGCACCTCCTACAGCACCTCCTACAGCACCCAGCACCTCCTACAGCACCCAGCACCTCCTACAGCACCTCCTACAGCACCCAGCACCTCCTACAGCACCTTCTACAGCACCCAGCACCTCCTACAGCACCTCCTACAGCACCTCCTACAGCACCTCCTACAGCACCCAGCACCTCCTACAGCACCCAGCACCTCCTACAGCACCCAGCACCTCCTACAGCACCTCCTACAGCACCTCCTACAGCACCCAGCACCTCCTACAGCACCTCCTACAGCACCCAGCACCTCCTACAGCACCCAGCACCTCCTACAGCACCCAGCACCTCCTACAGCACCCAGCACCTCCTACAGCACCTCCTACAGCACCCAGCACCTCCTACAGCACCTCCTACAGCACCAGCACCTCCTACAGCACCCAGCACCTCCTACAGCACCAGCACCTCCTACAGCACCCAGCACCTCCTACAGCACCCAGCACCTCCTACAGCACCCAGCACCTCCTACAGCACCAGCACCTCCTACAGCACCCAGCACCTCCTACAGCACCTCCTACAGCACCAGCACCTCCTACAGCACCCAGCACCTCCTACAGCACCAGCACCTCCTACAGCACCCAGCACCTCCTACAGCACCCAGCACCTCCTACAGCACCTCCTACAGCACCCAGCACCTCCTACAGCACCTTCTACAGCACCCAGCACCTCCTACAGCACCTCCTACAGCACCTCCTACAGCACCTCCTACAGCACCCAGCACCTCCTACAGCACCCAGCACCTCCTACAGCACCCAGCACCTCCTACAGCACCCAGCACCTCCTACAGCACCTCCTATAGCACCCAGCACCTCCTACAGCACCCAGCACCTCCTACAACACCCAGCACCTCCTACAGCACCAGCACCTCCTACAGCACCTCCTACAGCACCCAGCACCTCCTACAGCACCTCCTACAGCACCCAGCACCTCCTACAGCACCAGCACCTCCTACAGCACCTCCTACAGCACCCAGCACCTCCTACAGCACCCAGCACCTCCTACAGCACCTCCTACAGCACCCAGCACCTCCTACAGCACCTCCTACAGCACCCAGCACCTCCTACAGCACCCAGTACCTCCTACAGCACCAGCACCTCCTACAGCACCCAGCACCTCCTACAGCACCTCCTACAGCACCAGCACCTCCTACAGCACCCAGCACCTCCTACAGCACCAGCACCTCCTACAGCACCCAGCACCTCCTACAGCACCCAGCACCTCCTACAGCACCAGCACCTCCTACAGCACCCAGCACCTCCTACAGCACCTCCTACAGCACCAGCACCTCCTACAGCACCCAGCACCTCCTACAGCACCAGCACCTCCTACAGCACCCAGCACCTCCTACAGCACCCAGCACCTCCTACAGCACCTCCTACAGCACCAGCACCTCCTACAGCACCCAGCACCTCCTACAGCACCAGCACCTCCTACAGCACCCAGCACCTCCTACAGCACCCAGCACCTCCTACAGCACCCAGCACCTCCTACAGCACCAGCACCTCCTACAGCACCCAGCACCTCCTACAGCACCTCCTACAGCACCCAGCACCTCCTACAGCACCTCCTACAGCACCCAGCACCTCCTACAGCACCCAGTACCTCCTACAGCACCAGCACCTCCTACAGCACCCAGCACCTCCTACAGCACCTCCTACAGCACCAGCACCTCCTACAGCACCCAGCACCTCCTACAGCACCAGCACCTCCTACAGCACCCAGCACCTCCTACAGCACCCAGCACCTCCTACAGCACCAGCACCTCCTACAGCACCCAGCACCTCCTACAGCACCTCCTACAGCACCAGCACCTCCTACAGCACCCAGCACCTCCTACAGCACCAGCACCTCCTACAGCACCCAGCACCTCCTACAGCACCCAGCACCTCCTACAGCACCTCCTACAGCACCCAGCACTTCCTACAGCACCTTCTACAGCACCCAGCACCTCCTACAGCACCTCCTACAGCACCTCCTACAGCACCCAGCACCTCCAAAGCACCCAGCACCTCCTACAGCACCTCCTACAGCACCCAGCACCTCCTACAGCACCCAGCACCTCCTACAGCACCCAGCACCTCCTACAGCACCTCCTACAGCACCCAGCACCTCCTACAGCACCCAGCACCTCCTACAGCACCCAGCACCTCCTACAGCACCTCCTACAGCACCAGCACCTCCTACAGCACCCAGCACCTCCTACAGCACCTCCTACAGCACCAGCACCTCCTACAGCACCCAGCACCTCCTACAGCACCCAGCACCTCCTACAGCACCTCCTACAGCACCCAGCACCTCCTACAGCACCAGCACCTCCTACAGCACCCAGCATCTCCTACAGCACCCAGCACCTCCTACAGCACCAGCACCTCCTACAGCACCTCCTACAGCACCCAGCACCTCCTACAGCACCCCGCACCTCCTACAGCATCCAGCACCTCCCGCGTCACCTCAGCATGGCAGAACCCAGCACGCAGGAATTGGACCACAGACTCAGCTCACCCCTTCAGGACGGATGTCTCTGCCTGGCTGAGCCCTCTCGGCCCCTCTTCAGGCTCTGCTGGACAGTGCTTACTCGCTGCCCACTTTAGCATCTCTGCCCAGGTCCTGGGAGCAGTTCTCCCATGAGCATCGGGAAGTATTCCTTGCGTCTGAACAGACATGAGAGTCAGGCCTTCAGGGAGCTCCTGGTGTCTGCAGAGGCTGGCAAACTTACTAGGTTTCAGTGACTATTATGCCAAAGAAACACACTCAAGGAGTAGGGTCTGGGCGGTCCCCCAGCCCCTTCATCTCAGTGAAGTCTAAATTATGCTGGTGCTCACTGGCCAACGCGGGGCTCTGTGAGCAGGACAGCCTGCGCCAGTCAAGGCGAAGTCCAGGGCATCCACAGGTTGTCTGCCAACGAGGCAACTTGGACACTCGGGGTGACGTGGTGTGGCGCTTCTCTCTGGCCTTGTGGAGGTTCTAAGTCTCAGGTTTGCATTTGCTGAGGCGGCATTGTGCGGCCCACCCCCTCCTCCTCCATGGGGGGTCCACAGAGACCGGCTGGACTCAGCGGCCACTCCCAAAGCCACGCCACGGACACAGAGACACGGCGCTCAGCAGGAGTCGGCCCGACGCTGGCCGCACCTCCGGAGCCGGCCTGCCCGCCACTGGCTCCACACACTTCCCCTAAGGTCTGAAACCCAGCAGACTCAAGATGGCCGGTGACTCCGCTACCCACCACCTGGGCGTTCTGTGTAAGGTGTGTGTTGAGAAAACAGGGCATCCCCGCCCGCTGGAGGCAAGGAGAGCCTGCTCCACTGGAAGAGTGCTTTCCAGCCCCTCCCATGGAACGGGCAGGGAGCCAAAGGTCGCGGGGGACCTCCCTCATCACCAAGGAGGGGAAGGAAGCGGCTGCAGCTCTGGATCAGAGCCGGCCCGGTGCCCTGGGCCTCCAGCACTGAGCCCCATCCTCACTGAACGCGGTGTGTTATCAGAGTGTCCCCAGCCAGCACACCCGAGGCTTGGTCCTTTCCAGTAAGAGCCACTAGAAAATTCCACAGGCATTCAGCACGTATCCACCGTACTTCCTGCCCAGGTCAGCACAGGGACCTCTCGAAGGACTCCCCGCTGTCTCCCTTGCCTCCTTATCTCGAGTGACACACAGAGACAGGCGGACTCGACTGTCAGGGAGGAGCTCAGGAAGCGAGGAGGCTGGTGCCTCGCTCTGAGACCCTGGAAGCTGCTCGCCACGCTCCACGCAGAGCACGGCCCCCGGGGGAGCCCAGGCAGGTGGATTGTGTGTGGGGAGGGCTCCCCCAAGGCCGAGCCGGTCCCCCGGGGCCACCTGATCCCCCTACCCATCTAGGGGCGCTCCAGCACTTGGGACGCAGAGGCCCCTGAGAGCCCCCCAGCCACCTGGCCCCACAGTGATTCAGAGGCCGGGTACACACTGTCTCCAGCAGACAATGCCCGGGAAAGTGACCCATTCACGAGTCACAGCTGTGTTTACCCACAGGAGGATTTTATATCCTACTTAGTCCAATGAATGCCATTATAAACTCACATTTGTCCTGAATGCAAATGACTAACACGTCTGCAGAGCAATGGAAGCTGAGCGGGCCCCCACCATCGCTTGTTCCCGGCTGGGGATGAGGGCGTGTGGAGCCAAGTGCCTGCACCTGGACGCCGCTGTGAGCCCAGCTCGCGGCCCACGGGGGCTGGGCCCCGCCGCTCGCTGCGCCTCAGATCTGGGCTGCGATTCCCACTCCCCACCCTCCTTGACTCCAGGGTGGACGCTGGTCGGTGACTCATTCCCCTGGGAAGTGGGCATCCAGAGTGCTGTGGGCGGAAGGAGGCCTCCCCGCAGGGTCAGACCCTGCCCCCAGACCTAGCAGGGATGGCGTCGCTTGTCAGGACTTGCGACGCAATTCACCTGCAGCATCCGGAGGGCCCCGTACCATCACAGGGACCCTCCCAAGCGCACGCGGGAGGAGGGAGGGCTGCGGTGAGAGAAGCTGCGAGCGGCTACCCCGCTGCTTGGAAGGTGGGAGTTGGGCCTTGGGCCAAGGCAGGCACCTGCAGTAGCTGGAAGAGGCCAGGAAGGGTAACCTCCAGGCAAAGCCCACGCTAGGAGCCCCACGCTGGAGTCCGCCCTCCGGGACTGTGCAGCAGCCCACCTGTCTTGCTTAGGTAATTTGTGACAGAGACAAAGGGTCCCCAAGGTTCACAGCAGGTCCTGCAGGACTTGGGAAGATGCAAGGAAGCTCCTTGCTGCCATTTCCCCTCCTTCCCAGCCAAGAGAATGTCCTCTCCTCGCGTCCACTGCAGCCCCCTGTCCTCACACGCTGGGAAGCGGTGGCAGGACACAGGCATGAGGCGGAGGGTGGGGTACGAAGGCCTGGCGCTCCCCGCCTCCTCTCCCTCTACCCAGAGTCCGAGCCGGGTCGCCCAGGACCCATTGCTTCTGATGTTTCTCAGCAGACTGTACCAACCCCCCCACCCCCCCACCCCCCGCCCAGTATAGGGACAGGAACACAGCTCTGTGGAGGGAGAAGGCAGGGCTACAACAAAGCAGAGGTCCACCGGCTAGCCGTCAGAAACTTCCTCATCCCCAGCACGGCTGGGCTTCGCTGCTGCGGCTGCACTCGGAGAGAGAACGGTGCCCAGTAGGCACGAAGAACGTGGAAGAGCCGGGAGAGGATGCTCGGAACTCTGAGAGCTCCTAACGTCCCCAGGAGACAACAGGGATGCTATGATGGGAGTTACATCGTGCGTAATGGATGGGCTTGGGGTGAAGCCTGGCGCTTCTCATTTCACTTTAGCTCAACAGCACTTACTGTCAACTCACAGCAAGGCGAGAGGGCCGTAAAAAATCTGGATGCATTGCAAGGTAATTAGAAAATAATTCAGGCTTTCACTTGAACCCTTCAGCAATGCTAAGAGAATGAAAAAGCAGCCTCCCCTCCCTCCTCATCTGCTGAGTGATGAATAGCTTGGTGCTTTGGGAGGTTTTGTATACAGGACCTCATAAACTGCCTAATGCTATGAGCCACTGGGTAGTTGTGTGGCTTAGAACACACACACACACACACACACACACACACAACAGCAGTTAGATGAGCTGCCATCTTACAACATCTATTTCCTTCGTTTGCCTCTTGAAAACTAATGGGGATCAACCAGGATGCTTAATTGTGGCATCTCACGCAGGGATGGGCATTAGCAAGCTGTGTTCTAGAAGGGCTGTGAGAGGAGCAAAACATAATTGCCTACCGAGACAAGCTCCCCAGAGCCCAATCGATAACGAGGGCCAGGTCACGGGATAAGCTGAGCTGAAGGACGGCCAGGCGTCCTGGAGCCACGCCCCTGACTTGGAGGGCTGGCGGCATCAGCTCGGCCTCCTTATCAGTCACTAATCCTCCAGAAGCACCTTCTGCCCTAATTACTTGGCTATAAAAGTTCTTTGGCTGGATCTCAGGAAATTATTAGTTATGCTCTTAAAGTCAGACCCGCTCTATCCTGGCAACTAAAAAAAACAAAAACAAAAAAAACTTGAGGTCATTTGCATATATTTAGGAATCACAGAAAGACCCCGCCTTTTCTCCGGTTTCATGAAAGTAAAGTTGTCTTGTAATTAGGTGCATTTAAAAATGACACGTGTGTAATTAATTCCGCCATACTACAGTTGGTAGGAGACAGGACATCACAATGTGTTAAAATGAGGTCAATCAGGCACTTCCGGTGGTGTTTCCTACGCTCGAGGCTCAATTCTTGGCATTATCAAGGGCGAAGATTTACATTGTCAAGGAGGAGACGGGACCTTGATGGCAGGCTTGGGGTCCGGCCGCCTGGGCTGTACCCCCCCTACCCCACCCCCCGCAGCCCCCAGGCTCGGAGAGCAGACGGCAGGCCCTGGGGGCAGGGAGCCCCCTCCCTGCTTCACTTCAGACCCGGCCCAATTTCATCCGAATGATAGAAACACGAGAGCAACTGTGCATCTGACCCTTAATACGTCCAATTTTTTTCTTATACCTACTAATTTTTTGAGAAATAAAAAAAGTGGCACATGCTTATCTGGAAGAATACAAGTTAAACAATGGAGCAAGGGATTGGCCTGCATTATTTGCCTTTTATCAAGCAAATAAAATCATTGTCAGTGTAACTGGACTTCAATGTTTCTTGAGGGGACGTTGGTATTTTTTTTTTGCTAGTATCAAGATTTGAACTCAGGCCCTTGACTCTCCTGGCTTGCTTGCATGGCTGGCACCGTACCACTTGAGCCACGACTACCGCCCAGCTTTTTGGAGATGGCATCTCCTAAATTTTTCTGCCCTGGCTGGTTTCGACTGACGATGCCCTAAGTCTCCGTTTCGAGCCTGAGTCTCTGCACCTCGATCCCAGAGCCTTCCGGGGCTTGTTCCCACAGGGGCTGCTAGCGCGCACGGAGGGGGCAGCGTGGCCCTTTCCATCCCGGGTGCCACTTCATCAAAGGAGGAAACGACATCAGCGACTCCAGACCCTACTGTCTCTGCGCACGGGGACCGAGTACAGATTTCACAGCTCCACGCGCACCTGAGACATTTTCCTTCCAGCAGTATCGGTTGACCCAAGCACTTTAGAGAACGTTCTCATTATCTTAAGTGAAACAGACATATTGAACTTGTCATCCTTCAATCTCGAAAGACTAGCGGCAGCTTTACCACCGCAGCCAGTTCCAGGTCTCTGCGCACGGTTACAAGTGCCAAGGAAACTCTAATAACACCGCATCGTAACGGCCGCAGGGCGATGGCTGATGCTATCCGGTGCTAGCCTTGCAGAATGTGAAATCAAAGACCCCATTACAAATGCCAGGAAACACCCCATAAAAATGAACTAGGACGCTTTGGAAGGGTCGAGCTGACACGTCCACCGCCGGCCTTCCGGCCGGCCGACCCGGCTCACAGCGCAGACGGCCGCTGGTCCCTCACGTCTGCGTGGCTCGATGCCATTTCAATCTCCACCCTCCAAGAGCCGGGCTTCCCCACGAAGCAGCTCATAAAAAATGAACCAGCTCCCATCGGAAAGGAGCCTTTCCGCAAACGCCCAGCTCCCCCTGACACGGACGGATGTACACGGGGCCCGTCAGGAAGAAGCAGCTGTCTCCACCCAGCTCCGCGTCCCTCTGCTCGAAGACCCTCGCCCCTCCCGCACCGGCTTCCGCTCCAACACAGCGACGGGCCCGTGCGGTCCGGGGCTGGAGAGGGCTGAGAGGGAGAGGAGGATGCCCTCCCCCTCCTGCCCACCTGCTGCCCCCACTGGAGACCAGCTGGCATCTGGAATAGGTGCCAGGAGGGTACAGGCACGTGGTCTGTGCCAGGGGCCTCTTTCTGGCCCCGAGCCTACCGCGCGGGAGGGACGGGGTTGGGGTGCAAAGTGCTACAGATCTTAGCGACTGTGAACACAATCCGCAATCCATTTCTGGTAGAAGTGGGGAAAGCGCTCTCTTCCCTCTAGACACAGAACAAGAACACATAGAGCCGAGTGCCCCGGCGCCCTCATTACTTGCTGAGGCCTCCAGCTTGCGCTTGTGGGGCGGGTCCTCGATGATCCTCTTGAGGTCTCCCCGGTTCTTCAGGTCCACAGGCTTCTCCCAGACAGACAGCTGCATGCTGGGGTTGAAGAAGAACACCCGGTCGTCGCCAGTCCAGACCACGCACCTGTCGGGGTAGAGAACCCACTTTAGTCGCCCCCGAAGACACTTGCTTTAAAACCATCCGGGCACGTGCCTCGCTGGGCATGTCCTCCGGGACGGAACTTTCCAGGCTGTGAAGGGCATTATGCAAAGCACGAGCAATTGTGGTGAGCGGCCATTCTCACCCTGCCTCTCACTTGATCGGCAGGTGGGCACCCCGCAGTCTGCTCTTTAGCAGTAAGGACCCCAAAGCTCACAGAAGCTGAGCTGGTCAACAAGGCCACCCAGGGTGATGCTCTTCCGGGCACAGACGTCCGTGCGATGAACATTTAGCTGAGAGCCAGGCATTCTGGGACATCTCTCGCCCCAGTGGGAAATCCCAGAGCATCCCCTGTTGGCTGCAACTCCGTCTGTCCAGTAAGGACTCGGGAGCTGGTTGTGGAGTCTAAGGTCCCCCCAGGAGAGTCAGGCAGCTTCCTGGGGGTCCAGACACAGCAGACAGATGGGGACCACAGTCCTGGGGGGGAGGGGGTCACCTGAGACCCAGGCAAGGCACCCAGCCTGCGAGCCTCTGTCAGAGCTGACCAAGCGCTGCCTCTTCTTGAGGGTCTGGAGGGGGAGGGCCCTGGGCTAGGGGTCGGGCCTTGGCAACCGGAGTAGAAGGTGGGCTTTGCCTCTTTCTTCCCAATGCCTTGGGGAGCGGATCCATGGCCACGTCTCCATCTGTAGGGGCCGCTGGACCCGTCCCTCCCATCTTAACTCGAATCCCTAGTCTTCTCTTTGTTTTCCCGCTTGGTGCCAGGATCTCATTTCCGCGGTGGCCACTGTTGGGCTCTTCTCTACAGAGGGGCACTTCAGCTGGCAGGGATGCCCACCCCGAGACCCCTGGGTGTTGACTGTTCTGGGCTACCTCCTCTGGGTTCCCGCAGGACCCCATCTATCTGAAGAGGGTAAAATGGTGGACACATGATGTATGTCATGGACTAAAGCCTGCCAGGTTCCCGTGGAGATCCCCACTCTCCCTGAGCTCCTGCCTGGTCCCCTTGCTTCCTCTTCCTTTGGAGCGCTCCAACAAACTCATAGGGATCTGCACCTCTGTCTCAAGTGCTGGGGTGGGGGGGACTCAACTTCTCTCATGACAAGCTCCCAGGGGTGGGAGGATTAGTGAGTGTTCCTGAGATGAGATGCAGCTACAGGACGAGGAGCAAACGTCTATCTTCCCCAACACGTGTGCTGTGTTTTCAGACACAAGACCTAAGCCATCCCAGCAGGGCCTGCCTTGTCAGGACGAAGGTAATCATGGGAAATGGTCACCGAGTACCGTCCGGTGAGTGCGATCTGCTGACTTGAGGATGCACATGTTTAATTTATGCCCTTGGCAGTCAGAAGTTCCATGTGAGCGTAATTAAGAAGCTGGAGGCCTGTGGCCCAAAGATGCTGAGGGAAGCAGAAGCTGTTCCAGGTCGCCCCTGGGGGCGGAGCGCGCACGCTCAGCCTAAGCTGGCCCTGGTCCCCCCACTGGGCGCGGCAGGCTTGGCGAGCTCGGGCGCTGCGGCAGCTCTGCACCTCACTAGCTGCCCGGACTGCACGCGGACACACGGGGTTCCGGGAAGCTCTCGGGACGGGAGGAGGAGGGGGCTGGGGGCAGGAAGCGGAGGACCGGGGAGCAGGAAGGGGAGGACTGGGGGAGCAGGAAGCGGAGGACCAGGGAGCAGGAAGCGGAGGACCGGGGAGCAGGAAGGGGAGGACCAGGGAGCAGGAAGCGGAGGATTGGGGAGCAGGAAGCGGAGGACCGGGGAGCAGGAAGGGGAGGACTGGGGGAGCAGGAAGCGGAGGACCGGGGAGCAGGAAGCGGAGGACCGGGGAACAGGAAGCGGAGGACCGGGGGAGCAGGAAGGGGAGGACCAGGGAACAGGAAGCGGAGGACCGGGGGAGCAGGAAGCGGAGGACCAGGGAACAGGAAGGGGAGGACCAGGGAACAGGAAGCGGAGGACCGGGGGAGCAGGAAGGGGAGGACCAGGGAACAGGAAGCGGAGGACTGAGGGAACAGGAAGCAGAGGACCAGGGAGCAGGAAGCGGAGGACTGAAGGAACAGGAAGCAGAGGACCAGGGAACAGGAAGCGGAGGACTGAGGGAACAGGAAGCAGAGGACCAGGGAGCAGGAAGCGGAGGACTGAAGGAACAGGAAGCAGAGGACCAGGGAACAGGAAGCGGAGGACCAGGGAACAGGAAGCGGAGGACCAGGGAACAGGAAGCGGAGGACTGAGGGAACAGGAAGCGGAGGACCAGGGAACAGGAAGCGGAGGACCAGGGAACAGGAAGCGGAGGACTGAGGGAACAGGAAGTGGAGGACTGGGGAACAGGAAGCAGAGGACTGGGGAACAGGAAGCGGAGGACTGGGGAACAGGAAGCGGAGGATTGGGGAGCAGGAAGCAGAGGACTGGGGAGCAGGAAGCGGAGGACTGAGGAGCAGGAAGCGGAGGACGGGGAACAGGAAGCGGAGGACTGGGGAACAGGAAGTGGAGGATTGGGGAGCAGGAAGCGGAGGACCAGGGAACAGGAAGCGGAGGACCAGGGAACAGGAAGCGGAGGACTGAGGGAACAGGAAGTGGAGGACTGGGGAACAGGAAGCAGAGGACTGGGGAACAGGAAGCGGAGGATTGGAGAGCAGGAAGCGGAGGACTGGGGAGCAGGAAGCGGAGGACTGAGGAGCAGGAAGCGGAGGACTGGGGAGCAGGAAGCGGAGGACTGGGGAATAGGAAGTGGAGGATTGGGGAGCAGGAAGCGGAGGACCGGGGAACAGGAAGCAGAGGACTGGGGAACAGGAAGCGGAGGATTGGGGAGCAGGAAGCGGAGGACTGAGGAGCAGGAAGTGGAGGACTGGGGAACAGGAAGCAGAGGACTGGGGAACAGGAAGCGGAGGATTGGAGAGCAGGAAGCGGAGGACTGGGGAGCAGGAAGCGGAGGACTGAGGATCAGGAAGCGGAGGACGGGGGAACAGGAAGCAGAGGACTGGGGAACAGGAAGTGGAGGATTGGGGAGCAGGAAGCGGAGGACCGGGGAACAGGAAGCAGAGGACCAGGGAACAGGAAGCGGAGGACTGAGGGAACAGAAAGCAGAGGACTGGGGAGCAGGAAGCGGAGGACCGGGGAACAGGAAGCGGAGGATTGGGGAGCAGGAAGCGGAGGACCGGGGAGCAGGAAGCGGAGGACCGAGGAGCAGGAAGCGGAGGACGGGGCGCAGGAAGTGGAGGACCGGGGAGCAGGAAGCGGAGGACCAGGGCGCAGGAAGCGGAGGACCGAGGAGCAGGAAGCGGAGGACCGGGGAACAGGAAGCGGAGGACCGGGGAACAGGAAGCGGAGGACTGGGGAGCAGGAAGCGGAGGACCGGGGAGCAGGAAGCGGAGGACCGAGGAGCAGGAAGCGGAGGACCGGGGAGCAGGAAGCGGAGGACAGGAGAGTGGAGACACCCGCGGCTCTGGCTTGTGGCGGGCCAGGCTCCCACGGTGCGCAGTGAGCGTCTGTCCAGGAGCGATGACCGCGCCCCGCGGCTGCCCGGCAGCCTCTCCCGGCTCGCGACGGCTGTGTGGGTGCAGGTGCTCTAGTAAGGTGGGCAGCGGGGTGTTAGGAACCCCACGGAAGGCTCTCCTAGACGGAAGAGTGTGCGGCAGATGCTGGCTCGGGGTGCAGCCCCTTTGAAGGAGGGTCCCCGTAAACCCTGGCTTCCAGACAGGGCCATGGGGGCACCGCAATCCCTCCGGGAGACCCAGGGGATGGTTCCAAAGGCCCTGACCCCCCCCCCCCCCCGGATCCTGAACACTGCTGCTCCCTAAGAAAGAAGCTTCACCGGCTGCGATGCAGCTCAGTGGCAAAGCGCTTGCCTAGCAAGTGCAAGTCCTAGATGGGATCCTGGGCACCGAAAAGAAAAGACAAAAGAATATCACAGTTAAATAAAAAGAAAGAAAGACACAAAGACGCCTGACGCCTGGGCATTTAAATTCATTTGGCTAAATTCTCGCGGGTCCTCCGTCAGCGTCTGTTGTAAATTCGGCGCTTGGGGAGCCCCCCCCCTCCCTAATTCTACGTCCGTGGGTACAGGGATTCTCACAGCCCCTGGCACTCGCCATTGGAAAGCTGAGCAAACATCGCCAAGGCCCAACTTCTCAACCCAGGGAGGAGTGTAGCTAATTAGGAGCTTAATCGGGCATGAGTACCGGAGAGGGGGGATGTGAGCTAGCACGGTGCACATTTCCATCCAGGCTACATCCAGGGGAGGCGTGTGGAATTAAACCACAGGGCCCGTGGCAGGTAAATAAATGTGGCTCCCAGGAGAAATCTGCCCATCTACTTGTTACGGTTGGTTTCAACTAGACGGAGCCAGCTATAACATGCAAAATTAATTTTATGTATCATTTTATGCCTGTTTTAAGTAACACAGATAGTTTCCTTTTTTAATCATGCCACATAACTCCTGGATGGCCGCCATGTCCCTCTTCTCTCTAAATGTCCCCATATCCCCGAGGAGGTAATTAGTTCGTCAGAGTTATTTAAGTCTGCTACAGGATATCCACTCTGGGCTGCCCTAATACAGGAAGACATGGGTTGTAGCAAATGAGAATGGCATCCGTTACTGCATTGGTAGAAAAGGGCGTCACAGTCACCCTTCAAGCACAGATTCCCCGTCCCTGAGCTCTGAAGGATGGAAAAGAATGCGTGCCTCTCAAGATTCAGCTCAGCTCACGGGGAGCAAGAGTTCCTGCCAGGCCCCTCCTGGCCCCCACTGCGCGTGCTCCGTCCTAGGAGTTCCCATCTTCCCCGTGAAGCCTGGTGCTCCCTGGGTCTCCTCCACAGCCAGGCAACAGCCCTGTGCCATTGGCTGCTTTTCCCTACCCGGGGCTTGGTCTCCAGAAGGCGCTGACCTGGGCGGAGCTGAGGGTCCTGTCCAGTCCACATGGCCAGCAGGCCAAGGAGACCTTGGAGCTGACGGACACCATCAGAAGTTAGGCCGCTGCCCCCTCCATCCTCCCCGGAGCCCCAGCTCTCAGCAAACCCTGGGCTTGGTGCATCACCACCTTGACTTTCCCTCACCCTGACTCGCCATGCCTCTACGTTTTCATTCCCACAGCTTTTCCTTCCCCTCACTCAGTCTCGGGCAGGCAGAAGGACCGGCGAACTGCCGGCGGCCAGTGGTCTTCTAGGCCTTGCGGGGTTTGGCGATTGGAGCAGCTTCCCGGAGACTACAAAAGGGAGAGACGGGAGCACGCTCCTCTCCATCCGCCCTCGCTGCCCCCTCCAGAGGCCTCCTAGAAGCCGTGGCCTCCTCCTCCCCTGCCCGCCGCCATAACTAAGCACGCTGACATTTAATCCAGCATCCGTCTCCCCTCTCTGGCAGTAATGCCCCTCCTGTCCCTTCCCTGACATAATAAAAGACTCAATTATGCAAAGGGGACAAAGTGACATTTGGTTTCCCTTCGGTGGTGTGTACTTAGAGAAGAGTGATGGGAAGTGGTCGCCGAGCCAGGCACGCACCATCACGCGCCAGATTCCACGGTGAGGAACACGGACGTGTGCTCGTAGGACGGGCCGCGCCTCTCCTAACAGCCTGGGGACTCGGCCTCCCGGTGGTTCTGCACCTCTCCTGTGCCAGGCCTGCCTACCTGCCCCTCCCCTCCCCCATGGCAGAAATAGGAAATGAGTCCTGGCCTCTTGATAGGACGCCGGGCATCCACACCTCAGGAGCACACACGGCTCTCCTGCCCGTCCACCCCTCTGCTTCCGGGCGCGAGGGGCCCCGCGGGGGGAACTGCCTCCCGCGGCTGCGTGCCCCTGGCTCCCGAGAGCAGGCGGCTCTCTCCCCATCGCCTCCTGAGGAGTTCGGGGCTGGGCGGCCCCTCGATGGCTAACGGCAGACTCCCGTCCCCCGATCTGGAGTTTTAGAAGATGGGGCAGTAACGCCACTGCTCAACACACATTTAAAAAAGTTCCGTGGAAACAGTGTGCCACTTGTAAATTCATAGTCTTCTAAAATCATCTCAGATGCTTATTAGCCACTGATGTTGGCATTTTTTTTTTTGTCAAATAAGCCGAAAGGTCATAGATTGTACACTTTGTGTAACAATTACTTGTGAAATTTCCCTGTGTCATCAACAATTCCAAGAAAATCATTGTAATTACTTCCTAACAAGATAGCGGTCAATCCTTCCAAGGTATCGAATGCCAAGTGAGAGAGAGAAGAGGCGGACACAGAAAGTCCTCGAGAGAGAGACGCAGTGACGGCCTGGTGCCCGCCGGAGCCGAGAGCAGATCAGAGGAGGAGACTGAGATCCGCCGCGGCTCTGGTCGGAGCACAAGCTCAGCCTGGTCCCCGAAGGGCGGAGGGCGAGGCCTCGCGCGGCACGGACGTCAGCGTGGACGCCGCCCTTGCGGCTCTCGTCTGGAAAGGTGACACTGCAATCCTGGTGTCCTGGAGCCCATCCGCGGGAACTAGGATGGCAGTGTTTTGAAATTGCCGAGGTGGCTGGACTCGGAAGCCGTTGCCCCTGGTGAGCGCCGCGCATGGGGGGGCGGGCGCCTCCTCCTTTCCCGGCACCGCGGGGGAGGAGGCTGGGCGTCTGGTCCTCCCTCTTGGCAAGGAGAGGCCGGTGGGGGCGGCTGAGGGCGTGCAGTTGCACTTGGCGTGGGGGCGGACTTCCAGGCCCCCGGTCGGGGTGCAGCGGACTGAGGAATGGGGGAGCCATGCCTTCTCCTCTCTCACTCCTGAGCCCACGGCCCCAGCATGCCCACTCCCTGGGGTGTTTTCCATAGCAGATGGGAATCAGGAAACCACTAGGTGTGTTCACCTCCCCAAGGGTGTGTGTTTGCTTCGGCTGCAGATTGAGAGTCTTATTCACCCTGCTGTCTTCTCAAACATCCCATTTTCCAGCTCCAATTTGATTAGCAATGTAGCTCCAATGAAACGTTAACCAACAGTAAAAACAATTTGACTTGTTTTATAAGCTTTGACTAGTTTCCAAGATTTCCCACCTCCTTGTTGTAATTCCAGCTGTGCCCAGCCAGTTTTGTGAGTTGACAGTGTTCCATTCTGAGTCTGTGTTAGCGCCACCTACGTAGAACCTTCTAGCAGCCAAGTTTCTATAGAAGAACTCTGCCTGTGGCCTCAGTTCTGCCAGCAGACAGTGCTCTCTTGGATCTGCCTGAGCAGACCCCCTGGATCCTCCCCGTGGCCCTGCCAAGCGGGGCCAGGAGACCAGGGGAGGGTCCCTACATAGCCGGGGGCCATTCGAGATGGGCCACGGAGAGGGGACGGAAGGTGGGGCTGCTCCTGGGGGTTCCCCGAGCACCGGCCTGGGGGGCCGTGAGAAGCTGAGCAAGCCAGAGAGACCGTCACAACTGCCACAGCGGTGGAGCTGTGCTCCGGGGCCAGAGGCGTGTCAGGGGAGTCCACACGTGCAGGCTGAGATTCTGGAGGAGGGCAGGAAAGGCAGGATCCAGCAGGTCCCCCGTACTCTGCAGGGCACAGGGCCCCCAGCCTTCAGGTGGGATTGCAGATGCCCCTCTGCAGTCTGGTGGGGGACGACCTCCGGCATGCATATCCTTAACTGCAGGGCTGCTCACCCAAACTGGGCACCGTGGCTCAAGTAGAACTGAGGTTACAAGCACACGACATGAAGAACTCAAGGGCAACCTTAGGAGCCCCCTCATCTCCTCTGCGATGCTGCACAGGTCCCAGCTAGGAGATCTGGTTCTCACTCTGAAGTGCTCTTACAGAATGGAGCTCTTCTGCACACGGGCAGGCACTGGACACTCTCCTGCGGCAGGAGAGCCCGAGCCACGGGCCAGCAGGACCCTGCCAGAGACTCCCTTCCTCCACCGGGCCTGTGAGTCAGGGAGAAGAGGACTGGGAGCAGCGTCCTGCACCCTGAGGCACCTTGGCAACGCGGCCCCCTCCCTTCCACTCCCAGCCTGTCCCCACGGCGGCCCGCCTCAGCCCCTCCCCTAGGCACTGGCCCGTCTCAGCCAGTCTCCTGGCCACATCACCATCCATCCTGAGAGTGTTCTACCCCGAGAAGCCCACGCCAGGTGCACACGGCCTTGCCCCGAACAATCCCTCTCCCCACACGATGAGTGGCCGCAGAGTCCTTTCCTGAGTCCTACCAGTCATTCTAGAGAAGGGTCGGGGAAGCTGAGGGGGGGCAGTGAGGGCCCTGGGGGGGAAGAAGGGGGCTCAGCACGCAGATGGCCTCCCGGGACCCCAGTGAGGTGGCACCTGCCCGGCCAGGCTAAGGGATGCCACGTCCCGTCACTGCAGCGGCTGCAGACAGGGCTGAAGGGAGCCTCAGACACCCCAGAACTCCGCGGGCCAAACCACGGCAGCCAAAGATGGCCAGTGCCGGAGGCCCAACCGCGGGTCCTCTGCGGGGAAGCGGGGCTGTCTCTCCAGAGAGGACGTGGCCGCCACTGCAGGTGACCAGGCACGGGGCACGGTGCCCGGCCACACAGCGGGCTCCACGAGGCCACGGGAGAAGTGAGACAGGGACCATCTTCAGGACGCCCCCTGCCTGGATGGGGGGGGGTCGAGGCGATGCCAGCGACCTCCCCTTGCCTGGATAGGGGCGTGGTGACGCCAGCGACCTCCCCCTGCCTGGATGGGGGCGTGGTGACGTCAGCGACCTCCCCTTGCCTGGATAGGGGCGTGGCGATGCCAGCGACCTCCCCCTGCCTGGATGGGGGCGTGGTGATGCCAGCGACCTCCCCCTGCCTGGATGGGGGCGTGGCGACGTCAGCGACCTCCCCCTGCCTGGATGGGGGCGTGGCGATGCCAGCGACCTCCCCCTGCCTGGATGGGGGCGTGGCGACGTCAGCGACCTCCCCCTGCCTGGATGGGGGCGTGGCGATGCCAGCGACCTCCCCTTGCCTGGATAGGGGCGTGGCGATGCCAGCGACCTCCCCCTGCCTGGATGGGGGCGTGGCGATGCCAGCGACCTCCCCCTGCCTGGATGGGGGCGTGGCGACGTCAGCGACCTCCCCCTGCCTGGATGGGGGCGTGGCGATGCCAGCGACCTCCCCTTGCCTGGATAGGGGCGTGGCGATGCCAGCGACCTCCCCCGGCCCGGCGGGCGTGCGTGGTGACGCCAGCGACCTCCCCCTGCCTGGATGGGGGCGTGGCGATGCCAGCGACCTCCCCCTGCCCGGATGGGGGTGTGGTGACGCCAGCGACCTCCCCCTGCCCGGATGGGGGCGTGGTGACGCCAGCGCCCTCCCCCCGGCCCGGCGGGCGCGCGTGGTGACGTCATCGCCCTCCCCCGGCCCGGCGGGCGTGCGTGGTGACGCCAGCGCCCTCCCCCGGCCCGGCGGGCGTGCGTGGTGACGTCAGCGCCCTCCCCCGGCCCGGCGGGCGCGCGTGGCGACGCCAGGGGCCCCCTTCGTCCGTCCCGGCGGGCGCGCGTGGCGACGCCAGGGGCCCCCTTCGTCCGTCCCGGCGGGCGCGCGTGGCGACGCCAGGGGCCCCCTTCGTCCGTCCCGGCGGGCGCGCGTGGCGACGCCAGGGGCCCCCTTCGTCCGTCCCGGCGGGCGCGCGTGGCGACGCCAGGGGCCCCCTTCGTCCGTCCCGGCGGGCGCGCGTGGCGACGCCAGGGGCCCCCTTCGTCCGTCCCGGCGGGCGCGCGTGGCGACGCCAGGGGCCCCCTTCGTCCGTCCCGGCGGGGCGCGCGTGGCGACGCCAGGGGCCCCCTTCGTCCGTCCCGGCGGGCGCGCGTGGCGATGCCAGGGGCCCCCTTCGTCCGTCCCGGAGGGCGCGCTACCTGCAGGCTGCCCGCCTCCCCTCTCCCTGCTCCCGAGAGCCGCTGTGGCCCCCAGCCGCATGCTGAGCGCTCATCTTCAGGTGTTAAAGCTAATTTTTACTGTCCTAACCTTTCTACCCCGGCTCCCAAGCCCACCATTACAGAAGGGCATTTCCGAGCGCCGACGACGGTGGCTCCCCGGTGCGGGGTGTTCTGGAGCCCGGCGGAGTCGGAGCCGGGGAGTCCGCACGGGGCGGGGAGGCCGGCAGGCACAGCTCCGGTTAACAGTCACTCCCTTCGGCCCTCGCCCGGAGGAGGGGGGAGACTCCGCGGCGGCTCCCGGCTGCCGCCCTGACTCCCAGCCGTGGTCTCCCTCTGATAGATGGGCAACGGCATTGCCATTTGAATGCGGACTCACAAATCTATCGGAGCAGGAGAACTCGCCACTTAAGTGCCATTTTTCTTCCCGCGGAACGTGACATCCGTGTAGAATTATACCTGCCGCGAGCCGCAAGTTCACGTCTTCGAGCGGGGCGCGCCGGGGCCACGCGACGCCCCGCAGGGGCCGGGGTGGGACGGCACCGCCCCCGGGGCTCTTACCAGGGGGATCCGGGCACCGGCGCGGAGGCCACCGGCTTGCTGCCTTCGGCGGCGCTGTCCTCCCCTCTCACCACGCCCGACGGCGGCGGCTCCTGGAAACAGAAAGAAAAAGGAGAGCTGATTTTACCTCGAAACCCTCCGGCTCTCTGACAGGAAGGCGGGCCGGGCACCGGGTCCGGCCGGCTGCGGGCTCAGCGGGCTCCGGCCGCCGTCGGGTATCAGCCGGGAGGACGCCCGGGAGCCGCAGCATCCCAGTGGGCTGCACTCCGTGGGCGCCCCCAAGGCAGTGCGGGGCACAGTCGCCACTCAGCGCCTTGTCAGGGAGCGAGGGAGCTGTGGGGGGGGGCGGGGGGGGCACAGCCAGGTCCTTCCCGCAGGGGCAAGACGGGCAGGGCCGGCCCAGCCTGGGCTGCTCCCCAGCCGTCCGCCCCCCCCCTCCGCAGGCGCGCGCCCCGGGGCAGGACCAAGCATCTGGTCTCCGTCCCCGTTTAGAAAACGAGGCATGTGGGAACAACACGTCACCCGTGAGAAAACCAAGGCTCAGCCCCTGCAGTCGGTGGTCACCGTGACGGGGCCGCGGGCAGTGGTCACCGTGACGGGGCCCTGGGCAGTGGTCACCGTGACGGGGCCGCGGGCAGTGGTCACCGTGACGGGGGCCTCCGGGCAGCGCTAGGTGCTCAGAGACGTTTGGAAGAGCCATGCCGTCTGAAGGGTGAACGCGCGCACGCTGGCAGCCCCACCCCGGCCACGGGCCAGGGACGCCGACCGTGTCTCCCCAGGCACCCGCGGGTGGCAGGCCCCGGGCTCGTGGGTGGGCCGGCGTGGCCCGTGTCCGCCACGGCGACCGTGAAGTCGGAGATGAAGGAGCCTCCGGCCACCGCGGCCAGGGCTGAGACTCAACCGCGGCTTCCCTAAGAACGCGGTGGGCTCCAGCCGGCTTCCGGAACCTCTGGTTCTTTCCCGGAGTGTGCGCACACTTCCTTGTTTGCGGGAGAGGGTTTTGCTACACAGCCCAGGCTGGCCTTGAACTTGAAATCCTCCAGCTTCAGCCTTCTGAGTTCTAGGACTATAGGGGTATATATACTATCAACTTTTTGTGTGATTTTAATCTCAAACTTAGAATACCATCACAAAGATTAAGTTGTATCTTTCTCATTCTCTTTTTCTCTCTCTCTTTCTGGAAACTTACTGAGATATGAAAGCACAGTGCATTATTCTGTGCATTATTATAAGAAACTGCCTGGGTCTGAGCTGAGATCTTTAAAAATAAATGTCATCCTAAAATGTTAGGAGCTCTTCTCTCAGCATTCATATCAGTATTGTTTGAGACAGTGTAGCTGAGGAAATGATCAACCACTCAACCAACTGAATCTAAACACAACCTATACTCCAGGCGGGGCCCTGGGGGTCCAGGGCACAAGGGCGGCCATCAGAGAGAGACCGGAGAGGCGCCCAGCGGCTCAGGGCTGCGCTGCCGACGGGCTCGTTTCCGTCATCACTTCCACAGTTAAAAAGGAACGTGTTAAACGACTGAACCACTGAAGCGTAAAGTTTGAACAAGAAGCAAAAAAGAATTCCACGTCATTCTCAGGGCCAAGAGTTAAGTAAATCCTAAGGAATTAAAGCGGTCCAATGTGTCTCCGTGGCAAACTATCCATAGCAAGGTGCAGCTGCCTCGGGGTTGCCTGCTATCAAAAAAAGCCACTGGCCGAGGAGAGGACAGGTCAGCTGTGTCCCCAGAGACGGCACACGGCTGTGCGGGTCCCCTGCCGGTCACCACGTGAGCCAGAGCTTACTGAGGCCCTCACCTCCGTGTCCTGGGGTCTTCCCAGAACCCTCCACGCAACTAGACAGGTAAGTACATTTAACAAGTGATTTAGACTTACATAATCACCTTTACATTTAGAAGAATGAAAAGCATTTTAGGTAGTTTTGCTTTAAGAATTTTCTGGTAGTACATACTATCTTTGTTTCCTGTGAGGAAATAAGGTCAGGATAAATAATTAGCTTAACGGGGAGTATTCAGAAACACTTGTCTCCATATACATATATATATATATATATATATATATATATATATATATGAGTGTGTGTGTGTGTGTGTGTGTGCATTAAGATCAGAGTTTATATTACTAATCCAATTAGGAAAACTGGAGGGGATTTTCATTATGAAGTTAATTGAACAATAGAACTCAATACGGAGCCTCTGAGCAGGAGATTACCTCTGCTAAATTATTCAAGTCACTATGGCGGGAGTAACTTGTGCAGGGGTCGAGCATTCAAATCTGGCAATGGTAGGATTCTCTCTGACTAATTATTGAGGTCTTCTTCATGAGGCTCTTGCTGGTTGTGATTTCCTGTTGGTGATAAAAATGGCTAATCATGGTATAAAACTCCTGTTCCACACTCGAGTAATAAAAGTGAATTAGACTTGCAGAGCCCAGTGATAAAGCAAGTATTTATGAAGGCCCTAGCCAGGCTATCTGCGTAATTAATATGTAATTCTGGCTTGGATGCTCACTTCTATAGGAGATGACACGTCACAGGCAACATTTGCCATGCGGGTTACCGCACGGCGGTGGATGTTCACCACTCAACACGGGCCACGGACAGGAGGAGGAGGAGGAGTGAGCTGGGGTGAGATTTCCACGGGAGAGCGTGGGCAGGGGGACGGAACCCCCCGGGGCCTGGGGACAGAAGTTCCAGAGAGGGAGAAACAGCGAGACACGGAGGAGAGGGGGGTGAGGCCGGAGCCTCGGGTGTGCCGGGACACCTGGCGGGTGTGGGGAGGCGGGTGCCCCCCCCCGTGATCACCACACCGCAGCACGGTGGACAGCCTGGGTCCTCAGGGGACGGAGGCGGGCGGGCACCCCACCGGCGTCCCGCAGACAGACGGTCCCTCTCAGTCCCTGAAAGGCCGCTTGGCACGTGGTCCAGGAGAGAGGCCTAAAGCTAGAACGTTAAGCACAGTGGAGGTGTCCTGGGCTTCCCACCTATCAACTGTGTCCCCTCTTCATTCAGAAAGCAGTCATAGAATGCACCGGAAGCCAGCTGCACTCTCCACAGACCAAGACGGCCAGGACAGGGGCCGCCTTCTGGAATGTTCTGTGGCATCCGACCAGGCCCTCTTCTACCCCGGGTTCTGGGAGTCACAGGAACAGGCTGCAGAGCCATTTCACGACTCACACAGCCCAGGGGTGAGCCCCCCCCCGCCCCCACCGCCCCCCAGGCCTCTCCGTCCTCCGCGGGGGCCGGGCCCACCTTGTCCTCCTGGTCGGCGGCTCGGCTCTTCCCTTCGGCGGCGGGCAGCATCAGGGCCGGGGGGCCGGGGGCTCTGCCGCGCTCCGCGCTCTTATCTGTTGGGTGAAAGAACTGTCGTTAAGATTCGGCTCATCACGTCAGTCGTAATTGGAAAAATTAAGCAAAGATCAACCGCTCCCCTAAGAATTCAAACCGGTGGCAAGCATTTCGGGGGGGGGGGGGTGGCGCAGGTGTGGCCCTGGGTTGCGATGCGGCGTCGGGGCCTCCTCCCAGTGCTGGGGACTCGAGGGCAGGGACCCGGGCTACACAGGGGCCGCTGCCTAAACCAGCCCCTGCCCTGCCTGATGCCCACGCCTGTGGGGCAGCCCCCTCCTGCCCCTGTCCTCCAGGGCACCGCCTCGATGGCTCGGGCACCACACAGGTAGGGAGACGTGGGCTTAGCCGTCTCCCAACACGAGTGGTTCACGGGCGGGGGGGGGGGGGGGTCGCCCTGCTGACGGGCACGCTTGCGGGCTCTGTGGGGTGCTCCCAGCCATGGCCAAGCTCCGCCCCGCCACGGGGGTGGCTCCCCCGCAGCCCAGAACTTTCCTCAGCGCTGTCCACCTCCCTCCCTCCCTCCCTCCCTGCCAGCCGCGTGGGTGCTCGGCACCATCGACACCACCCAGGGCCTCGCCCTGCGGCCGGGCCGCGCGCGCTGAGTGGACGGGACCCAGACCCTTCCCAGGGAGGACGGGAAGCAGCCGCCTGTGACAGCGGGAGCCCCTGGCTGCCGAGAGCCCCTGGGCCCCTCGCCTCGGACCCTCACCCCATGCCACCAGCTTTTCCGTGAGCCAGAAAGGGAGGAGCAAAGGCCATGGGACCCCAAAGATGGAAATCAAGGTCGCGCTTCACTTCCTTCCCAAACTATCTGCCCAGACCTCAAAATGGTGCGTAGAGCAACCAGTTTCAGGCAAAGACGGCAAGACTGACTGATCACTGTTTCAATACCAAGCACGGAGAGGAAAACCCAGCCTCTCACCACGCGCCACCCCGGCGCTGCCCCTGGGTTTGAGTGGCAGGATACGGCCTGCTGCGAGCAGAAAGCTGCTGGGCAGGAGCTCCAGGAGCCCCGCGCGCGGCAGGGCGAGGCTGCAGAGGGGGCGTGGAGACAGACAGGAGCTTCACCGGAGCACACCACGCACCTGTGTACCCCTGTGCACACCTGCCAACGCGTGCACACACACCTGCCCACGCACGTGCACATCCGCCACCACCCCCCCCGCATACGCACACGCGTGCCAGCCAACACACGCACACCTGCCTGTACACGCACGCGCACACGCCTCTGCACCCGTGTGTGTGTCTGCGGACACACGCACACCTGCTTGTACACGCACGCGCACACGCCTCTGCACCCTTGTGTGTGTCTGCGGACACACGCACACAGGAGAGGAGGGACCGGAGGCGAGCGGGGGAGGCTGGACTGGCCCTTGACGCCCTCCGGCACGGCCTCCTCAGCCCCGGCCAGGCCCTGCCCTCTGCCACCCGACAGGTTCGCAGGAGACGCAGCGCAGGCCTGGAGCCCCGTGGGGCCGCCGGGGCGCCCCGAGGGCATCTGGAGGGCTGTGGGGTGCAGAGCCCAGGGGCGGAGCTTCCCTCGGCTGAGCAGCCAGGAAGGGAGCCCGTCTCTCGGGGCGCTCAGGTGCCACCTGGGAACAGCGGCTCCGGCAGCACGGCCCCTGCACCCCAGAGCCGGGCGCTCCAGCTCCCGCCCCCCATCTGAGGGCGAGTGGATGCGTGGCCAGAGCACCCACGGCCCACGGCAGGGCCCCGCTCTGCCACAGCGACTCTGAAGAGGGCCCTGGCCTCCCGGCTCCCCCGGGGGAAGAGGGCTGGCCCCGGCCGATAAAGGAGCCGCTGCCCTTGCTTGGCACGAGCGGCTGGCCAGAAGCCGGGAACGCATCTCCCACAAGCTGGCTTCTGCTTGCTACTGCATCTCGACAAGGGTACCCCGGGCCGAGCCTCCTCCCTGGACTCTCCTTCCTCAGGAACCCAGGTACCACCCCAGGGCTCCTGGGCAGCAGCCACCACCAGCAAGAGTACTGGCCTGGCCACACGGCCTACGGGTCCACTTCCAGACTGGTCCCAAGCAGGGCTGGGAAGTAGCTTGGTGGAAGAGCATCTGCCAGGAATGTAGTGGACCCTGGGCTGCATCTCCAGTACAAGAAGAAAAGGGACGAGGACGCGGAAGGAGAAGGCAGGGGAGGGGAGGGGAGGGAAAGACTGCCCTTGGAAGAAACTACCACCTTTCCATCGGACTAAATAGCCACATCTCAGTCAGCACACTAGATCCAAAGCGCTGGAAAGCTGGTAGGTTTGTAGGCAGAGCCCCCGCTTTGCACGAGGTTTCCAGAACTCTGCGTTCCCCAGTGCTCACCAAACACGACCGGGCAACCCAGTCCCAGCTCCGCATTCCCTCCACAGAGCCGGCTCGCAGGCCGCCTCCCCTCCACCCCCGGCGAGGAGACGGGAGGCGGGAAACGCCTTCGCCATCTGACCCCCCCCCCAGGCAGTGCACCGCGGAAGTGAGCGCCGAGGAAGCCAGGGAGGCCGAGGTCGTGGGAGGGAATCACGGGTGCCCTGCCCTCCGTTTCTCGTCTTCCCACGTGGTACGCCGCGTGCTGAGGGAACCCACGCGCGTGCCACTGCTGTACACGCGCCTGCCCCCTGCTGAGGCGCACGTCCCTTCCTGAGCATCCGAGAGGCTTCGGCGATGCTCTCCTCTGTTGAAACCCAGCAGAAGGCAGGAGGGAGGCACTGGGCGACCTGCACGGAGGACATCCTTGCTCCCCCATGCCTGCACAGCTCACTGCGTGTGCAGAGCACATGCACGGCACGAGAGGCCCCGTCCTAGGGAGGTCAGCGGGGCCAGAGGGGGAGAAAGCACGGAGGTCTGGCGGCCTCCGGCAGAGAGGCCTAAACCCGAGGAGAATCGCGGGCAGGGTGTGTGTCTGCGGCAGCTGGCATGGGGCCGAGCTGCCCTGAGCGCCGCCAGCCGTGTCACGGGAACTCCGGAGCCGGCCAGGCCGGACAGCAGGCTGCCCACGCCTTCCCCTCCATCCCGCAGGCTCAGGGAAGAGGAAGGGGCAAAGACAAACCATGTCTGCCTCCTCCCCCACCCCCGCCCCTGGCTCCATGGCGGCCCAGCCTGGAGCAGACCCAGGTGAGTGGCGAGAGAAGCGGAAGTTCACCTGGCATTGGATGCTCCGACTGTTACCCAGGACTCCACGGATTTAGTCCGCCTATTTACTAAACGCGACTAGAAACAAGCAGATGGCTTTTTACTACCCAAGAAAGAGCCAAAAAAGTCCTTTGATTTGCATTTCATCCCTGCCGTAAAGAGGCTGCTCAGTGGAGCCGGAGTAGAAGGAAGCGCGGGGAGGGGGTGGAGGGGGTGGAGGGGTGGAGGGGTGGAGGCGGTGGAGGGGTGGAGGGGGTGGAGGCAGTGGAGGGGGTGGAGGGGTGGAGGGGGGTGGAGGGGGTGGAGGGGATGGAGGGGTGGAGGGGTGGAGGGGGTGGAGGGGTGGAGGGGGTGGAGGGGTGGAGGGGGTGGAGGGGTGGAGGGGGTGGAGGCGGTGGAGGGGTGGAGGGGTGGAGGGGGTGGAGGGAGTGGAGGGGTGGAGGCAGTGGAGGGGTGGAGGGGGTGGAGGCGGTGGAGGGGTGGAGGGGGTGGAGGGAGTGGAGGGGTGGAGGCGGTGGAGGGGTGGAGGGGGTGGAGGCGGTGGAGGGGGGTAGAGGGGTGGAGGGGCTGGAGGGGTGGAGGGGCTGGAGGGGTGGAGGGGTGGAGGCGGTGGAGGGGTGGAGGGGGTGGAGGCGGTGGAGGGGCTGGAGGGGTGGAGGGGTGGAGGGGTGGAGGGGTGGAGGGGTGGAGGGGTGGAGGGGGTGGAGGGGTGGAGGGGGTGGAGGGGTGGAGGGGGTGGAGGGGTGGAGGGGTGGAGGGGTGGAGGGGTGGAGGGGTGGAGGGGGTGGAGGGCTGCGGAGGCGGAGGCTGGGAGCCGCGCTCCACGTCCGTGACGCAGCGGTCACCGCCGCACAGACAGGAGCGACTGTCCCTCAGAGAACACAGAAATGCGCACGCAGCGCAAAGACACGGGCGGGAACCTGACAGGTCAGTCACGCGTCCGTAATTCCGCACTTGAACAACCGCAGCAGCTGAGGGTGCCTCTCGATTTGTCTGGAGAATATACTCTACGGTGTGCCTCTTCGTGAGAACAGTCGATCTTTGTAAGAGTCAGATCTTCAAACCTGGCTTTGGGGAAGAACAGCCTCGCGTGGCCCCTCCCGAGGGCTTCTTGGGGAAGATGTATTTAATGATCATTTTCAGGCCCTCATCCCAGACACATATCCCCCGAACACCTGTGACAAATTGCTTGTGTCTTGTCCTGAAGGGTTCCCTTAATCGCCAGCCCTCTTTAACAGTCGTTGATTTTGCAGGCCCCTGGAGGCGTGTAGCCGGCTCGGTGGCTCACACACGTAATTGGGTCTGCACCTCGGCCATTCCTCCCTGGAAGTGCCCGCTCTACAGCTCTCCACGGGCCACTCCCGGGGCCCGCTCTGACATGCTTAAGTACTCTTTGCTTTGGGCCTCTCCACAAACTCTGATGATGTTGTCGTAAAGTACTCCCTTGAGTGGCAAAGAGAACTAGTTTATGGAGGAAAATCAACAAGTTGTAAGACTTCAGGCCTCTACGTACCTGGGGGAGCGCAGGAAATATCTCCACCCTCGTTGCAAGGCATGATGGTAATATCTTCCCTGCGATCCATCTATTGATCAGGCCTGACTCTGATATAAAGTGCTCCCCCATGCCCTTGGCTCTGATGTTCCTCCTGGCAGTGCTGAGCTACCAGGAGAAATGGGAAGGTCGCAGGGCATTCTGGGAGTGCGGAAGTCCAAGCAGCGAAGGGCGAAGCCGCGGTGGAGGTGGGCAGTCAGGAGTCGATGACTGCACGCGGGACCCTGGTGGCCCCCATGACGGGTGGGGACGGAGGTGGGGAGGCAACGAGAGCAGCAAGACACTGCAACCCCAGAGCTGCAGGAGCTGACAGCGAAACAAGAAGGGATCGCTGGAGTTGGAGGCAGGATGCTGTGCTCATAACTTTTCTGGGGAAAAAATATGGAGAGAAAACCAGGTTCCATCTCCTGGGGTGATGAGCCCTGTGACTGTTAGCGCTTAGGAGTCAACCCTACTTCCTACAAAGGAGAGGAAGGTCAGTTGATGTGTCCTAAGTTGGGGGGTCAGGGTCCTTGAATTTCAGAGTGGGCTTTAATCCAGGCTTAATCGGCCTGCTTTCCTGAGGTCTTGAAGCTTGAAGACGCAAGGTCTCTGTGATTATCTGGCAGGGGCCGCGGATGAAAGACGCTCCGATGAAAGAGGGCATGCAGCCTGCAAGTCCGCCGGCCAGGAAGCTCTGGCAAGAGCCACAAATCCTATTCATATTGAATAAAGCGCCGGCAGTTCAAGAGTAATTCTGAGGTTCGCCCTGATTTTCATGTGATCAACACAGGCCCTCCACACTTTGCCTCCATTTCCACTCGGTAAACGGGCCCCGTGGGTCGGTCTCCTCCAGTCCGAGAGTTCCAAAGCCAGGCACGCCCGTTTGGGGTACACAGAAAAGCTGTGCTAGGACGCTGGCCCCCTTCCTGTTAGTGGAGGGGCTCGAGCAGGGCTATGGGTGCACCCGGGACAGAGGGTCAGACTTCCTACGCTGGAAGCCAATGGCAACCACAGATACCGTTAGAGACGGGCTCCTCTACCTACTGAACATGGACGGGAAATCTCTCCTCAGACCCAGGGCCCTCCAGTCACACGACCTCGACGGGGCTCCTTAGAGGCGGCCTGAGGTTAGGCAAGAGTGGGAATGGCCACCACGGGAAGGCGTCACACAGGAAATTCACACTGCTGAGCCCCCCGCGCAAGACACGAGTCACAGCACTGACATGCTGGAAGACCAGGGAGAGACGGCTATCGGGACCCGCGTGGACGTTCATGGCTCTATTAAACGCTTCGTCCTGGGAGGAGGCCCAGGCCTGAGCCGGACACGGGCTGCAGGGGACAGCCAGGAGCCACTGACGCTCTTTCCTCTGGGTTTGCATGCTCCCGTCACAGTGCTCCACAGACAACCTCTCCTTCCCTCCGCAAGACCACGCAATGCCTCACGCACTTGTTGCTTGACAGTTCTTTGAGCCCTGCGTGCTACGTCTGAAATGACATCCCCGACACTCCTGCGAAGTGTCACAACGACCTCATTCGCTCCTAAGCAAACAGACAAGGCGCGCCATTGTTTCCAGATTGCACAGGGACCGGTGGGGGAGGGCAGAAGGGTGCCTGGCAACGTCAGGGGCACTGGGCTCCTTTGAAAATGTTGATAGTGAAATAAGGGAAATTGCAATTTATGCCTAAGCACACCCGGGTCTGCTGGATAAGGTTCCCAAGGAGGCCTGGTGAGTACATTGATCTGAGTTGCCCGTCAATAAGAACTGAAGTACCGGAGCCCTTCCTGCCACGGGAGGGCGTGGCCTGAGCTGTCACCTGCAGACACTGTGGCCCAAGTAACGACCAAGGCCAGAGGAACACGACTTCAGAACTGAGACAATGGACACAAGAGACCCAGGGGCTTGGGACTTGTGTCAAGCAGGAGCCGGGGAGGCCTGTAGGTCATAAAGCAGGAGGGGGGGGTGGGAAACCTCCTAAATACCCTTCGCCTGCCAAGACCCGCCCCTGCCCCAGCCCAAAGACGGGCTGTACTGCCTGGGTCCTGTACTTCGGCTACCAGGAGGGAGGGCAGCTGCGTCCGAGGGTCCTGCGGGGCCTGGACCTCTCCCCGTCCCTTCCCTCACAATGGACACACAGCAGGGCTGGGGAGCCTGCCAGTGACCACATCCAGGCTGCAAGAGCACGCGCCCAGTCGGCCGACCCTGACCCCTGAGGGCAGGTGCTGCTGGGCCAGACGCCGGGAGGGGCCGGCCTGTCCCCGTCGGAGGCACAGCCACAGAGCCAGAACCGGGACGGACCATGTGATCGAGAACCACACAAATCCGCCCGGCCGTCAGGCACGCAACGGCAGCGGCAGCCCCACCCCGGGGCTCCTGAGCCTCCCACGAGGAGCGAAGGGCAGAGCTCCTGGGGGATGGAGGGCCCGGGGCAGGGTGCACCCCCAGCCAGGGGCTCGTGCCCTCCGGGGCGGCTGGCCGGCAAGGCCCAGGGTCCTCCCCAACTCCACCGCGGGCAGAGGTCACTTCCACAGAAACGCACACCGCTTCTGCGTCTTCCTACATGTTCCACAGGCCACCATTCCAGAGCTGATGAGTGGCAGGGAGAATTAGTTTTCAACCATTTTCATTGTCCTCGATTCCTAACCGATGGAGGCGCACAAAAAAAAGCTTGGGCAGGAGGGCGGGGCTGCCAAGAAGGGACAGATGCTCTAAGGCCCCCCAGCCCGGAGGTGGCCCCCACCCCGCCCCTCCCTACCACAGGCTCCACCCAGCCCCGAGGTGGCCCCCGCCCCGCCCCTCCCCATCACAGGCCCCTGCCCTGAGGTAGCCCCGCCCCTACCCTCCGTACCACAGGCCCCCCATGAGGTGGCCCCACCCCTACCTTCCCCATCACAGGCCCCCACAGCCCCGAGGTGGCCCCCTCCCCTCCCTACCATAGGCCCCCCCACAAGGTAGCCCCGCCCCTCCCTGCCACAGCCCCCCCTCTCCCCTCCCTGCCACAGGCCCCACCCAGCCCTGAGGTGGCCCCACCCCTCCCCTCCCCATCACAGGGCCCCCCCAGCCCTGAGGTGGCCCCGCCCCTCCCTGCCACAGGCCCTCCCCTCCTCTCCCCTCCCTGCCACAGGCCCCCCCAGCCCCGAGGTGGCCCCCTCCCTTCCCTACCATAGGCCCCCCCCACAAGGTAGCCCTGCCCCTCCCTACCACAGCCCCCCCCTCCTCTCCCCTCCCTGCCACAGGCCCCCCCCAGCCCTGAGGTGGCCCCGCCCCTCCCTGCCACAGGCCCCCCCAGCCCTGAGGTGGCCCCTCCCCTCCTCTCTGCCACAGGCCCCCCCCAGACCTGAGGTGGCCCCGCCCCTCTCTGCCACAGGCCCCCCCCAGCCCTGAGGTGGCCCCTCCCCGCCCCTCCCTACCACAGGCTCGTCTCTGATCCCCAGTGACTTCTCAGTTTCTCTGCAGGTCCATTTGAATTTCTGAGGATGCTGTGTCCCTGCAGGATAGAGGGACAGAAAAGCCTATTCTTCTGGATTATTCTAGAACACTCAGAATGCTACCTTCTGATGTAGGCGGGCTGAAGGGGAAGGGGGGTGACTGGAGGCTGGAGGAGTAGGCATGCTTGCCTAGCACCAGCTGCAAGAAAACCATGGCACAGCAACCCAGAGCCAGAGAGAGAAAACCATAGCACAGCAAGGGAAGAGGGCGACAAAACCCCAGCACAGCACCCAGGAACGGGGCGCGGATGCAGGCCTGCTCGCCCAGGCTGGCGCCGCACCCCAGCGTCCGTGCAGGAGACCGCCAGTGCTCTGACCCCCCCCCCCGGGAGCCACGGCACGTCACGGGGGGCTCCGTCCCCCACGCAGGTGCACTCAGCCCCGCTGGCTCCGTGGACAGAAGTCACTGACGAAAGCAAGAGCTCTGCCCGAGTCAAGGACGGTCACACGCCGGGGTCAGAGATGTGGATGGATGTCAGGGTTGTGCGGGAGAGGGGGTGGGGGAGACGGGCCGGCCGATGAGGAGGGCGGGAGGGAGGGCAGGGCGATGAGCAGAGGGAGGGAGGGAAGGGCGGGCTGCGTGAGCCAGCCGCCCCCGTGCTTTGAGGCGTGTGGAGCCACAAGGGCCGGGACACGCCGAGCAGGACCAGGACCAGGCCCGCCCACATCTCGCCGCACACACCCGGCAGACGGTCCCGAAAGGGGACTGGAGCCTGGCACGCCAGGAGTCGGCACACCCGATCCTCACAGCACAGCCCGGCACGCGGGAGCCGGCACGCTCGGCTCCGCACGGTGGTGCCTGGCACACGTACTGGCATGCCAGGGGGCCTGATGTTGCACATGCAATCACAGACATGTGTGCACGCACAAAGGCACAGGGGTACACACGTGCACACACGGAGAGACCTGTGTGCACGCACAGAGAGGCACACACACACACACAGAGGCCCAATGCACACGGGCACACAAGGGCAGCACACGGCGGGGGGGGGGCTCTGAACCTGCCTCAGCCCCGGGGACCACGCCTGAGGGGCCACCCGAGTGAGCAGCAGAGCCCTGCCTGAGATCGCAGGCGTCCCCAACGCCGGAGCGACACCCCGTCCCTCGGGGACAGCACGGCGCTGGCCCCTGCCCTCCCCCAGGGGACTGCCGGGGTCCCAGACGCACGCTCTGGAAGCTTCCCCTCATTAGGAAAGCTCGCCGGGCTGAGGAGCCGCACCGGACGCGTGGCTTTCGTCTGGGTAAACGACGGTGCCGCCCGATGAGGCCCGGCCGTGCCCTGAGCCGCACGTTCCCCGTGCAGGGAGAGACGCAGCAGTTCCCCCCCCCCCCCGGCTCCCACGCCAGGGAGCGGGCGGGGCCACTGGAGGAACGCGCCCAGGGGGGCTCTCAAGAAGCAAGCGTTCGCAAGAGGGGAGCGGGAGCCCGGCCTCCCTGGCGCACAGGCGGGGCAGGCGGAGGACACACAGCCACCCGTGAGCCAGGCTGCCAGGACCATCGGCTCCTGGAACGCGAGGAAAGACAGAATCCAGTGTGAGCGTGAGCAAGGAAGGACCTGCACTGCACAGTGACAGAGGTGGATCTACACTGCACAGGACAGGAGTGGACCTGCACTGCAGAGGGACAGAAGGGAACCTACACTGCACAGGGACAGGGCTGGACCTGCACCGCACAGGGACAGAGGTGGACCTACACTGCACAGGGGCAGGAGTGGACCTGCACTGCACAGGGACAGGAGTGGACCTGCACTGCACAGGGACAGAGGTGGATCTACACTGCACAGGACAGGAGTGGACCTGCACTGCACAGGGACAGAGGTGGACCTACACTGCACAGGGACAGGGCTGGACCTGCACTGCACAGGGACAGAGGTGGACCTACACTGCACAGGGACAGGAGTGGACCTGCACTGCACAGGGACAGGAGTGGACCTGCACTGCACAGGGACAGAGGTGGATCTACACTGCACAGGGACAGGAGTGGACCTGCACGGCACAGGGACAGGAGTGGACCTGCACTGCACAGGGACAGGAGTGGACCTGCACTGCACAGGGACAGAGGTGGATCTACACTGCACAGGGACAGGAGTGGACCTGCACTGCACAGGACAGGGGTGGACCTGCACTGCACAGTTACAGAGGTGGATCTACACTGCACAGGGACAGAGGTGGACCTGCACTGCACAGGGACAGGAGTGGACCTACACTGCACAGGGACAGGGCTGGACCTGCACTGCACAGGGACAGAGGTGGATCTACACTGCACAGGTACAGAGGTGGACCTGCACTGCACAGGGACAGGAGTGGACCTGCACTGCACAGGACAGGAGTGGACCTGCACTGCACAGGGACAGGAGTGGACCTGCACTGCACAGGGACAGGAGTGGACCTGCACTGCACAGGGACAGGAGTGGACCTGCACTGCACAGGACAGGAGTGGATCTACACTGCACAGAGACAGGAGTGGAACTGCACTGCACAGGGACAGGAGTAGACCTGCATTGCACAGTTACAGAGGTGGATCTACACTGCACAGGGACAGAGGTGGATCTACACTCCACAGGACAGGAGTGGACCTACACTGCACAGGGACAGAGGTAGATCTACACTGCACAGGACAGGAGTGGACCTGCACTGCACAGGGACAGGGCTGGACCTGCACTGCATAACGAGTGAAAGGCTAGGGCTCTTTGGTAAGGTTGTCACACTCCTGTTGGGGACCTCCTGCAGGGTGGAGGCCCCCCTGCCCCAGGACTGCCAGCCGCTCTCTCTGGAGGGGTCCCTGCCCTCAGCTTGGCTCTCAGTGCTCCTGCTGACACCAGCCTTACTGAAGCGAGAGCTAACAACTGCGTTTGCTTGCAGAGCGCAGTCCTGTTCTAAGCTGGGCCTGAGCCGCTGCAGGGCCCGGAGGACGCTCGGTGTGGAATATCCTCTGCAGGCAACTTGGACTCATAACCTGAGATGCTAAAGACAGCACAGTACACAAATCAGGAGGGCAGGAGAGAGCAGGGAAAGCTGCGTGAGTGTGAGTCTGTCACCCTGAAGATCTGGGGTCCGCAGACCCGGACCGCTGAGGCTTTGCTGGGCAAGCGCTCTGAGGGAGTCCTCTGCCCAGCCGGGGGGGATTTGAGGAAGGAAGGAGCCTTACACAAGGCTGGCACTGCTCTATGCTGGGTTTTAATAACGTTGAAATTAAGTGTGGCCATCCTAACAATCAAATACTGTTTTTAACATTTCCATAATTGTGTCAGGAATGTTTTCCAAGTACCTTTTTATATAGCCTTTAGTTACATATAGAAGAGAATTGCATGGTTAAATACATTCAT
Organism: Perognathus longimembris pacificus; assembly: GCF_023159225.1. Lineage (NCBI taxonomy): Eukaryota > Metazoa > Chordata > Mammalia > Rodentia > Heteromyidae > Perognathus > Perognathus longimembris. The sequence goes on along the minus strand of NC_063162.1, from coordinate 1,752,825 downwards.
TTTCTAAATTGCATCATTAAATTTTATCAAATATGAACATTTTAATAAAATAGGTTTCAAAATTAAAGCAATTAGTAGACCAAAGGGAGGTTTGTAAAACTCAGGTTGCTGGAAAGGACTTCCTATGATAACTTGGTGAATCTTTATTTTAGCGATGTCTTTTCCTCAAAGAGAGAGGTCATTGCTCCGTTTATGAAGAGCCTGTCTCGGGCTCCACTCTTACGATTGGGAGCCTCAAGCTCAGTCAGGCCAGGAAGGTCACAACACCAGCAGTGGCCCCTGGACCTGAGCCCCTGGCCTGGGATCAGAGGAACTTCAGCAGCTCTGGGCCTGAGGAGAGACACGCGCCCTCCGCCTCTCTCCCCGTTATCTGCAGTCTCCGTCGACTGCTGAGCGCCGCAGAGCACTGCAGCCAGGCTCAGCTGGGGCTGGGATGCTCCCACTCCTATGGGCGATCACAGATCAGGCCAGCACAAGACAGGGACCCCCACCGGGGCGGGGCTGGGCTGCAGGGTGGAATCAGGCAAGCCAGGAGTCAACACCGGGCTTGCTTTCCTGGGTTCCAAGTTCCCCAGAACAGGAGCGGTAACAGCTTGTGGGGGGTCTGGGTCTGGACTGAGGAACACTAAGTACACGGCACCAGGTTAGCATCTGCCTCACAGAGCGGGCTCGGCTCCTGAGAGCTCAGTGATGGCTGAGGAAAAGGCCATGAGAGCCATTTATGCTATCTTTGACATAAATCAGGAGTTGTGGTGGATTCGTCCTCATGGAGTCCATTTGCATGATTTCAGTGAAACATCACTAAGGAGAGGATGTGTCCAGTGCACAAGGGAACACTTACGCCACCTCAATGTGACTGAAGCGAACGGTGATTTCGGGAGAGCTGTAGGAATCGCACGCGTGTTTGGCTGGCCGCCTTTGATTTGCGCACAGTGTGCTAGCAAGTGCTGGACACAGTTCTTGGGAGGACTCAGGCCGAGTCTGTGCTGACTTTTCCAGACTGACCTATATGAAAATGCAGTCTTCACATAACTGATTTATTTCTGCATTTAGATGTAATAAAATTAATAGTGCAGTTCTCAGCTCGGCTGATGAAATTAACTCAGACTTTCTTTTCTAACCAACTTCTTTCCGTTATTTTCTCTATTTTCAAAAGGGAAGTTATTCCAGTCATTTGATACAAATGGCTTTAATTAGTTTTCGGCAAACATAACCTTTAACGAAAGCAGGCTTGGGATTGAGAGTCCTAAGCTGAAGGATGAAAATGGAGCTGCGTGCCCAGAATTGATTTGTGATGTCGGCCTGCACAATTCGATTTGAGCTGGCACCAAAGCAAACCACCCATCACTTGCAAGAATGATTTTCTTCAGCACCATCAAGAAGCCAAAGAAGCCAGGCGACCCCCAAATACACAGGAAATGCATTTCTACACGAGCAGGCATGCTGTTCCGTGTGGAGGAAATGCCCCAGAGACTGTGCTATTTGCCCCTCACCGTGACAGGGGCTCGCCCTGCCTTCAGAGCATCACAGACATTGTCCAAGGAGCTCATATTTTTATGACTACTTCCCTTAGAGGTATTGAGGATGGGAAACAATCAATCCCGTGTGTACTGTGAAGCGTCTGGTTACAAGGCCCTTGGTTTGGGAGACCCATGGGGGAAGGAAGGAGAGCCACGGAGGGAGGAGAGTCATGGATGAAGGAGAGCCACGGAGGGAGGGAGGAGAGCTACGGAGGAATGGAGAGCCACGGAGGAAGGACAGTCATGGAGGAAGGAGAGCCACAGAGGAAGGAAGGAGAGCCATGGAGGGAGGAAGGAGAGCCATGAAGGAAGGAAGGAGAGTCATGGATGAAGGAGAGCCACGGAGGAAGGAGAGCCACAGAGGAGGGGAGGAGAGCCACGGAGGGAGGAAGGAGAGCCACGGAGGGAGGAGAGCCATGGAGGAGGGAAGGAGAGCCACACAGGAAGGAGAGCCATGGAGGAATGAAGGAGAGCTACGGAGGGAGGAGAGCCATGGAGGAGAGAGGAGAGTCATGGATGAAGGAGAGCCACAGAGGGAGGAAGGAGAGCTGTGGAGGAAGGAGAGCCGTGGAGGAAGGAGAGCCACAGAGGAGGGAAGGAAAGCCACGGAGGAAAGAGAGCCATGGAGGGAGGAAAGAGAGCCACGGAGGGGGGAAGGAGAGCCACAGAGGAGGGGAGGAGAGCCACGGAGGGAGGGAGGAGAGCCACGGAGGAAGGAAGGAGAGCTATGGAGGGAGGAGAGCCATGGAGGAGGGAGGAGAGTCATGAAGGAAGGAAGGAGAGTCATGGATGAAGGAGAGCCACGGAGGAAGGAGAGCCACAGAGGAGGGAGGAGAGCAACAGAGGAGGGAGGAGAGTCATGAAGGAAGGAAGGAAGGAGAGTCATGGATGAAGGAGAGCCACGGAGGAGGGAAGGAGAGCCACGGAGGGAGGAGAGCCACAGAGGAGGGAAGGAGAGCCATGGAGGAGGGAAGGAGAGCCACGGAGGAAGGAGAGCCACGGAGGAAGGAAGGACAGTCATGGATGAAGGAGAGCCATGGAGGAAGTGGGTCCACAGAAGAAGGAGGCCATGGAGGAAGGCTCCAATCCAGTATATATGGCTTCCCCCAGCTCTGGTCAGCTGCCTCCCACGAAGCCAGCTCTCTGGTCAATGAGAATCAGATGTTTTGTTCCACAAGGCAGAGCTTCTGTTAGCAATCCCGATGTTCACCCACTCTGCTCTCTAATTCCTGCAGGTCGGAAGCGAAGTCTGTTCCTCCTTCCTTGGGCATGTCACTCTCTAGGGAGTTCCCAGTGTCCACGGCCCGCCCAGGGCAAGAACATGGGGCAGATTCCTGCTCCTGCTTTCTCTGGAAGAACACCCCCATCCCCCACTGCTGACCGGCTCTCCCGCACCCCAGGCGGAGCCCCGCATTCACCTCCCAGGCTGGCTGGATGCCCACGCTGGAAGGAGTGACTGCTCTGTCTGCCATCCACGTTTCCTCTCCACACTGATTCTGCTGAAATGGATCCTGTGATCTCCTCCTTCGTGGGCAAACAGGGGGGCTCATCCCCCAGATACTTTGCCCACTATCCTCCCATATGGGGGGGTCTCAACCCCCCTGCTGTGGACCAGGCACACCGCTACCCCTTCTGCGTCTGATGGGGCCTCGCGTGGGACAGTCACCAGGACTCACACACTGCCTTCTGGCACTTGACATGGCTTCCTTCTCTGCCTGGGAAGTCCAATGCCTCTTCCAAGCAGAAAATGCTAGATACCTCTCTCCCCCCAAAGCCAGCCCCAGCCTGCCTCGCCGAGCCGGAGACGGGCCACCCTCCGCTCTCTCTTTCAGCACGTCCCCTTTAAATGACTCTTCTCCTATCTGCGAATTCCCTGGCAGCGGAGTCACACCTCTGAATCTTGTAATCTGTTTTAAATCAGCTGTGTGATGGACGCAAAATAGTTGCTTTCCAAAGTGCCGCATGGTTAACCAAACGCACGCGCGCTGAGCCAGCCAGCGCCCCGGCATCGGAGGCCAAGAGGATTTTTCAGCTGCCACGGGCACAGCCGTGGACAAAGAGACCCAAGCGAGCAAGTAAGCCGGGAGCAGCCATTGCGCCTGGGGAGAGCCAGGGCTCGCAGGTCCTGGGACGGGCGGTGAGGGACACCGTGCTCCACGGCCCCGCCCGCTGGGCCCAGGCCCGGAGGAAGTGAAGGATGCAGACCCCCCAACGCCAGGCGCCCCTGGCTCACCAAAGGCAGCCCCCCCTCCCCCCGCCCAGGCCGCTTTCCACGCAGGACCCGGGAGCGGCGCCATGCCGGCCCCACGTGCGGTTAGCTGGCATCCGAGCGGCTCCTGACGGGAAGACGGAGCGCTTTGGCGGCATGGCGGCTGATCGGTGGTGTCATTCATGTGTTTGGGATGCTTGTGCAGGGTCCCGCCTGGTTCTGACGCGATTAGTTTCATTGACGGTAAGGTTTATGAGTTGAAATGGTGAGAATTAAAGCACTGCCTCACAATAAAAATGAATATGTTCTTTCCTTGTCCATGCAGAACACCTAGAAAGTGGACCCCAGGGCTCCCGTGGGGAGATAAAAGGCCCCTCCAGCCTGCCTTCATCAGCTCACACTGGACAGACAGTCCACGGAGGAGAAACGCGAACTTCTGACATGAAAGGAAGGTGTCTACACAAACAACTTTGCTTTCTGGCAGCTCCGAGTGCCTAATTAGCATCCAGAAACAAAGCTGAAGGCCTTTATTTCAGATGTTCCTGCCTCAATGGCATGGAATTAGCATTAGTTCAGACAAGTACTATAGAAAATTTAAAAGATGCTTAAACAAATACTTCAATTGTTTGAATATTCTTTACCTGTGCAAATCATTTCTGCACATGAGACATGAATCTATGCACAGCTATGACTTTTGTTGATGTTTTATGCATTTAGCAAATAGGAAGGCATCTTCCTTCTAGTCTTTTCCCCCATGCTTGCATTGCACCTTTCGACGAAATGGAATATCATATTTCTGAGATTCTGTAAACAAAGCCTGCAGCATCCTCTCTAAGGGCTATCCCATGAGTCCCTGGGCGAGACCAGAGACCGGTGCAGGGGTGGCGGGGGGGACTCCTTCTCTGCCCAGGTGTTTGGAGGTCCCCAAACTAGGGTCTGTGCCTCCTCGGGTCCCTGCGCTGGGACGCTCCTTCTGCTTCTCATTCCCTGCCCTGCCCGTCCCCACCTCCCCTGGGCCCCCCCGCCAGCCTCCTGCACTGCGCACAGACGCTCTTGTCTCCGCCAGCTCAGCCCAGTGGGAAGCGGAGCGGCCATGGTATCCATGGCCTCCGGGGTTGTGGGCTTCCAGACGGCTGGGCTACAGGCAGCCCCTCCATCCAGGGGCTTTTCACAAGAGAATGGATATTCACGTGTAAATACCAGCTGGCTCATATCCAGTGAGGAAACCAGGAATCTTGTCCCTGCCTCCTCACGCGCTGCAGCGTGTCCACGGAGATCGAGGCTTGCTTCGTCGCAGGCTCTGAGTCCTTGTGCCGGAAAGCCGCTTTGGACCCGAGGCTCAGCCCTGTCTGTGGTCCGGCCAGATGCCAGCGTCCTGCCTCTGGGCCTCGCCCTTTCCCCCAAGCATTCCACCACGCTTTGCTGGGCCCTGCCTGAGAAATCCAGCCACGTCAGTCCAAGCAGCCCATTTCAGAAGATCAAACCCATCCTCGATTGCAATCCAGTCTCAGCACACCTAGTTTTATTGCCTGTTGTGACTGATAAGTGGCTTCCCTTAAAAGAGAGAACAAATGTCAGTCTTAGAAATTTATCCTTTTATCTCTTACTTCTTTGCGAAATGTCACATAATTAAACAGTCAAGTGGAGGTGTCATGGTGAGGCTCAAATCAGATGCACCCTGGCTGCGGGCCACGCACTTCCTCTGCAATGTGAAGCTAGGAGATCTACCCACATTGCAACGGCTCCCAACGGGAAAAATGGCAATAAAGTCAAAAGGGGAGAAAAAGTTAGACTGTGGAACCAGCATCCTCCATATACACGGTACTAGCTGAGCCCCTCCCCCCGCAGTGTCCATGGGATCTCACTGAGCCCCTCCCCCCGCAGTGTCCATGGGATCTCACTGAGACCCTCCCCCTGCAGTGTCCATGGGACCTCACTGAGACCCTCCCCCTGCAGTGCTCTGTGGGATCTCACTGAGACCCTCCCCCCGCAGTGCTCCGTGGGGTCTCACTGAGCCCCTCCCCCCGCAGTGCTCCGTGGGATCTCACTCAGCCCCTCCCCCCGCAGTGTCCATGGGATCTCACTGAGACCCTCCCCCTGCAGTGCTCTGTGGGATCTCACTGAGCCCCTCCCCCCGCAGTGTCCATGGGATCTCACTGAGCCCCTCCCCCCGCAGTGTCCATGGGATCTCACTGAGCCCCTCCCCCCGCAGTGTCCATGGGATCTCACTGAGACCCTCCCCCTGCAGTGCTCTGTGGGATCTCACTGAGCCCCTCCCCCCACAGTGTCCATGGGATCTCACTGAGCCCCTCCCCCCGCAGTGTCCATGGGATCTCACTGAGCCCCTCCCCCCGCAGTGTCCATGGGATCTCACTGAGCCCCTCCCCCCGCAGTGCTCCGTGGGATCTCACTGAGCCCCTCCCCCCGCAGTGCTCCGTGGGATCTCACTGAGCCCCTCCCCCCGCAGTGTCCATGGGATCTCACTGAGACCCTCCCCCCGCAGTGCTCCGTGGGATCTCACTGAGACCCTCCCCCCGCAGAGCTCCGTGGGATCTCACTGAGACCCTCCTCCCGCAGTGCTCCGTGGGATCTCACTGAGACCCTCCTCCCGCAGTGCTCCGTGGGATCTCACTGAGCCCCTCCCCCCGCAGTGCTCCGTGGGATCTCACGGAGACCCTCCCCCCGCAGTGTCTGTGGGATCTCACTGAGACCCTCCTCCCGCAGTGCTCCGTGGGATCTCACTGAGACCCTCCCCCCACAGTGCTCCGTGGGATCTCACGGAGACCCTCCCCCCGCAGTGTCTGTGGGATCTCACTGAGACCCTCCCCCCGCAGTGCTCCGTGGGATCTCACTGAGACCCTCCCCCCGCAGTGCTCCGTGGGATCTCACTGAGACCCTCCCCCCACAGTGCTCCGTGGGATCTCACTGAGACCCTCCCCCCGCAGTGCTCCGTGGGATCTCACTGAGCCCCTCCCCCCGCAGTGCTCCGTGGGATCTCACTGAGACCCTCCCCCCGCAGTGCTCCGTGGGATCTCACTGAGACCCTCCCCCCGCAGTGCTCCGTGGGATCTCACTGAGACCCTCCCCCCGCAGTGCTCCGTGGGATCTCACTGAGACCCTCCCCCCGCAGTGCTCCGTGGGATCTCACTGAGACCCTCCCCCCACAGTGCTCCGTGGGATCTCACTGAGACCCTCCCCCCGCAGTGCTCCGTGGGATCTCACTGAGCCCCTCCCCCCGCAGTGCTCCGTGGGATCTCACTGAGACCCTCCTCCCGCAGTGCTCCGTGGGATCTCACTGAGCCCCTCCCCCCGCAGTGCTCCGTGGGATCTCACGGAGACCCTCCCCCCGCAGTGTCTGTGGGATCTCACTGAGACCCTCCCCCCGCAGTGCTCCGTGGGATCTCACTGAGACCCTCCCCCCACAGTGCTCCGTGGGATCTCACTGAGACCCAACCCCCGCGCTGCTCTGTGGGATCTCACTGAGACCCTCCCCCCGCAGTGTCTGTGGGATCTCACTGAGACCCTCCCCCCGCAGTGCTCTGTGGGATCTCACTGAGAAGCTCCCCCCGCAGTGCTCCGTGGGATCTCACGGAGCCCCTCCCCCCGCAGTGCTCTGCAGAATCGCCTCACTGGGAATCTCTGCCCGCAGTCCTCTGTGCAATCACCTCACTCCAGTCAGTGTCCCACTGAGAACCCCTTTAATCAGCCACACACTTACTAAAGAAAACTCTGACATCCAGACTGTGATGACCCTCCCCCAAAAGCCCCATTGGGGATGTGGAAATCCTAGAAATAGAGACGGAGTAAATTGTGGAATTGAATAGCAGGTTAGTAGAATTCGGTGAATAGGTGTGAAACTCAGAACAGCGCAGAAACCTGGAATGTGGTCCGGTCAATATTACCTTGTTTCCCAGAGTTGCAATCATCTGAAACATTAACCACCAATTCTACTTGGAATGTCTGCTTGCTTGCTTTGTCTAACTTGCTCAACCACCTGTGCGCGGTTTTTGCCTTTAAAACCAAGGCCTACTGAAGCTCAGTGCTGCGCGTTGCGTCCCAAATGGTGGAGTGCAGACATCGTGCAGATAACAAAGTCCTAGCCTGATTAACTGAGTGTCTTGGAGTCTGCTTTGAATTTGAGATAAAACACCGCTGGTCTGGTCGTGGGTTAGAGTCCACTTTGGTGACTGGGATACACTGGAATCATTCCTCCTCAGTGGCCAGTGAAGCTGGGTCGGTGCTGGGCTGGATCCCTGTGTGTGGCCCAGGCCGGCACGTTCCGGACCAGGGCATGGGATATTCTGACTCCTCAGGAGCCTCTTCCTGGAAAGTCCAACATCGCATAGCCACCTGGCAGAGGTCACCCGGACGTCACCCGGAAGAGGTGACGGGCAGAGGTCACCTGGTCCTGCGGTAGGCGCACTGGGAGCTCCGGGGTAGACACAGAGGCCCAGACATGGCTGGGGACTTGGGACCAAGGACACAGCCCCCAGCTCACCTGTGGACTCCCTCTGAGATGCCTGCAAGGTGCTGAGGATAAAAGGCATCTTGGTGTATGGGGGGGGGGGGCATCATTCACTGTGAGACTCCCCAGAAAGAGGAGAGGGCCCACCTTCAGGACATTATCTTTTGCCTCTGGTACCTAGACAAGGAACAGCTTCATGAGATTCATGAACACTTGTGGGGTAAGAAGCTAAACGAGAGAATTTGCAGACTGGGAAGCCATGTCATTGCCCTCAGCAGCAGGCCCCACCCTGCCGGCAAGGAGTGTCCACTTGGAAAGGCCCAGGAGGCCCTGGGAGGGGTGGAGGGAGGCTCTCCAGGCCCAGGATCCTGGGTTCGAGTCAGCTTTCAAATGCTAATGAGCCCAAGCTCTGCCTCAGTGGGCTTTCCACTCAGAAGATGGGCATCCATGGAAAGAAGAAAGAAGGTGCCAACATCACCAGGGGAACACCTGGGCCCAGAGTGGGAGCCCCAGAGTCCAGACGGCTTCCCGGCAGTGGGGTTCAGACAGAGGTGGAGCCGGGCAGCCTGAAGCAGGGCTCTGCACATCCCACTGCATCTGTAACTGGGCCACCGGCCCCCCAGGGACCGGAAAACCAGGGGAGGGGACAGGAACGAGCCAGTCACCTCTGACCCCCTTTGAGGCTCCATCCGAGGCCCTTCCTCTGAGGACGACAAGCTCATGGTAGCTCCTGCCACCGTCAGCGCTGGCCACATCATGCAGCACCTGAGCTCTTGCACCCCGACAGGGCCACAGCCCAGGAGTGTGATCAGGGTGTTGCAGCCCAGCCCTGGCAGGCCCTCTCATTTCACACCGCACTTCCTGGTGCTCAGGGCCCTTCTTCCCCCTGTGTTATTTGGCAGACTCTCCTCTCTACGGAGCGGAGCGGCTGCCCCAGCGCTCTGTGGCCTGTGCCCTGCCCACCTTTCGCGGTGAGTGTCCCATGTTCTCGATCTGACACTGACCACCTTTTCTACAGAGGACATAAAGGCATCGCCTCTGAGAGAGCAGAATGCCCTTTCTCAGCCTGACATCAGCAAATAGTCTAAAATCTGGAAAACCATGAAGCATCTAGATGGCCACGTGGACTCCATTCCCTGACAATTGCTAGTTAACACTGAGAAACTGGTTGCCGCATGCTGCAATGTATGATTTAACACAGGAGTTTTGTTCTGCAGATCATCAGGGAGTCACTGTTGCAATGTTAATAAGCACACACCAGGACAAAGATAATAATTCTACTATAACGAACGTGAATGTTCTACATAAATTTGCTCAGGAATATAAGAAATACAGCCATTGCCCTTCCAGGACCTGCCTGCCTCCTCCACACACCCATCCTGACCTCCATCCTCAGGCCCTGGCAGCTGAAGGCTCCATCTGTCTTCCCACTACAGTGGTAAACTCACATCTTAGCAGAGCAGTAATCATATTTTATAATTGCCCAAGTAGTCATTAAAATATATCCTGAGATAAACAATTATAGAGGTATCGAAACACGCATAGTCATTTAAATAATTTTAAGCTTATGAAAGTCTTAATGTTTTAATAAGAATTTCCACATATGAGTGCCTTCCCAATGTCGTTGGCTAATGTATCAGAAACTTAATGATAGAACACCCCGCTTGTAAGATGACAAATGCATGATTCACCTAGGAACGCGGCGGCACTCCGGCCACAACCCACGGAAGTGAGAATTAACACTCTAAAGGGAACTCCAGGAAATGAATCAACGGTACGTTCTCGCTGCAGAAGGAACGGGAGCTAGAGAGTATGGGGCGGGGGGTGGGGGGAATACACATCTTAAATAAGAGTCCCGACGTGAAATTCAGTTCCCACGGAAGTTCCCAAGCATCTGGGCTCCTCCTCCATCTTGACCATGATGTTTCGGAGGACAATGGAAGAAGGGCCACGGCGCCTACTCCACAGATGAGCAGGCTGGGGGTGGGGGGGGGGGCGCCCTTCACAGGGCACAGAGGCTGCCATGCTGGGCTAGCGATTCCCGGTTCCTCTCCCCGCACCCTGCCCATCAGGACAGTCGAGAGCTGGAACACAGCTGGAACACAGCTGGAACACAGCGGCGCCTGGCCGTGGCCTCTTTGGAAACCACAGCACTGGTGGTCCATGTCAAGGGGACGAGGACAGAGAAGCACGTGGGGTGAGGACCCCCGGTGGGCCCGGGGCCACCCCCACATGGTGATCCGGATCCCCCGGCACCCCGGGAGCAGGCCCGCCTATCCCGGCTGGCCCCGTCCTCTTCCGCCCCTCCTCCGCCACCTTCTCATTATTCCTTCTTCCTGCTTGGCTACTCACTCCTTCAGGCCCAGGTTTCGAGCATATTTTGCTTATTAGTAATAAATTATTTCTGCAGTCAATAACTCATTTTCCAGAAATTAATTGGGGAGAGACGGCGCACCATCTCCCGTGTAAAATCAAGTAGGCATCGCGCACCGCCCCAACACTGAGTCATTTTTTTTCGTGACATGACTATTTTCTCATTTTCCTCCAGTAAAGATTTACAGTTTCCACGGGGCGCCGCCATACACTTTAATGTTTTAATCAAAATAAAACGTCTAAAACACGGTGCCGTCTCTGCCACGCCCCCGCCCCCCGGAGGACCTTCCGAGACCCTGCGTTCGCATGTATTTAGTACGACCTGCGGCCCCGGGGGTCCCCACTGTACGCCCCCTGGACGAGAGGCGTCTGTGTAGCTCGCGCGGCTGTCACGGATACCCGGGGCCCCGTCCCTTGGGAGCCTACAACCTAAAGGGACAGCATGAACACACGCGTGCTCTGAAGATGGCGCCCTGGCAGCTCAGGCCACTGCAGGGAACGGCAGGGCCCGTGCCAGGCTCCCTCCTGGCCAGCGATCGCTCCCCAGGGTGGCCCACCCCCGGTGACAACCACCAGGCCCCGTCGCCTCATGCCGCGGTGCCCGGGGAAGACACTGGGAAGCAAGCCATATCCACACCGTCGCAAGGTGGGGTCTCTGCAGCAGTGCGACCCGCCGCCACACGCGTCAGCGTCTGCTCCTATGCGCCGTCCTTCTCCACCCAGGCGGCTCAGAAGGTGACACCACGTGGGCGCGCTAAGCTGGCAGGGGAGGCGCCAGGCGCCAGGCGTCGGGGCCGTGTCACTGAAGCGAGCCGCGTGGCCACGTCGCCTGCCTCCCGGGCGGAGGGGAAGGACGGCCTCGCGCCCGGGCGGCGGTGCCGGGCCGCTGGGCGCCAAGTGCGTGAGCTGCAGCGTGTGTAGGGCAGCGTCCGCCTCGCCTCCCGCCCGTGGACTCCGTCCGGCTCAGACACCGGGAGGGACGCAGCTCCCGAATGCCCGGGACGTGGGCAGGTGCGCTCGGCAGGGCTGCGACCACGAGGTCCTGACCCGTCCGTCCCTGACCAGAGTGTGAGGGCGTGTCACACGCACGATGAGAAACTTCATTCGCTGAGCCCACAAGCATAACAGGAAACTTTGTTCCTCTAGAGCAAAATGACCGGGCCTTTCCGAAAACCCATCATTAACATGTGCTTCTAACGCGGGAAGTGGGGGGTTCGACAAAGATGTCCAGCTAATTCTTTGGAAGGTTCCGGGCATGCTCTGAAATTGGCCATCCTAAACTGCCCATCCACAAGGCAGGATTCTTAATTAAACTTGAGACTACCAAATTAGGCTTATTTACGGGCGGTTAATAAAACAGCTATCTACTTAGGAGTGCTGGTGAGTAGAGCAGATGTAAATGAAAACTCTTCGGCGGAGCCAAGCCTGGGGGAGCGCTAAGCCCGGGGGTGGGGGGCTGGGATGGCTTGAATGGATGCGGGTAGGGGCCTCGGGAAGGCGTGGTCTGGGGTTGGGCCTGGGGAAAACTACTAATAGCGGGCATCAAGTGAATGCGTCTCTCGTCACCCGCTTCCTGACCTGCGCGCAAGACGGTTACCATTTGCCGGGCAGCAATGCCCCTTTCTGCTCCGTGTGGGGAGTGGCCAGGAAAACCCACCCCGATCAGCCCCACTCAACAACAGCCATCCAAAGGGCAGACGCGGGTCACGGGGGCTGAGATCTGGGTGCAGCCTCCCCGAGCCACCGTGGGCGCCTCCGTGGCCAGCCAGTGCCGAGAGGGAAGGGCAGCCACCAGCCCTCGGCCCCTAGCACCCACGACCTGCCAGGAATAGGGTAACCTCACCGCCCTTGGCCCTCCCGTGAGCCGGGGGGGCTTAGCACCCGGGGGCCGTCCCGGGAGCTTCTGCAGAGCGTGGTATTCCACAGTTGTGCGGCACTAGAACCGCAGCTCTGCTGTTTTGTTCACCGTCGCTGTCGCGTGCTGTGTTGTGCAGTGTCTTGTGCGTGCTAGGCAGGAGCTCCACCTTGGCGCTGCGTCCCAACCCAGGACAAGACACCTGCTGTCGCCCGTAAGGTATTTAAATGTTGATACTGTTCTCCAAGTTCCTCCTACCATACCGGCAGAGGCTAAGCGCTCCGGGTGCCGGGCCCTGTGGCTTCCGTCTCTGTCCCTTTGGGATGGCTGTGCCTCAGCGTCCCCCTCTCTGCAGGGCGGACACGTACAGCGACCTCCAGCGCGGAGGGGGAGGCGGGCAAGCCTATCGGTGCCTCACGCCTTCGTCAGATCGGGGCCAGGCGAGTCTGGAGCAGCTGAGACGCCCGCACTCTGAGGCGCCTGCTCCCCACTGTGTCCACTGAAGAAAGCTGGGGGGCCGAGTGCCCTGCGCACCCCAGCGGGAGAATTCGTTGCCGGAAGAGCGCGAGGCTGAGCTCGGTCCCAGGAGCCGGGAGGCCGCACCGGGGTGCGCAGGGCAGCAGCTCTCCGGTCCCAGGAAGTGCTCATGCATGGTGCCCGTCCGTGCGTCCGTCCGTCCGTCTCACGGCCGGTGTCTCGGTGGGCCCAGGTCTGACGCCGCGGGAGTCAGATGGTGGTGAGCTTGGCGCTGGTGCCTCCTCCACCACTCGCCTTTCCTGGTAATGGCGACGAAGTCGGAGGGGCCTGGGGACCGCGGGCTGCGCCGCCGGACTCCGCACTGACCATCGGTGGAGAAGCCACGTGCAGGGGTTAACAGGCCGGCCCGTCGGTGCCGGCCATCCGGCCCGCCGACCACACGCCAGCGAGAAGGACACTTGACAGCGGGAGCCGGCAGGCACACGCGGACATGTGATCAATTTGTGTTATTTATTTAACAAGCCCGATGAATGCTCACGATGGGCAAGCTCCCCACTACCGCATGACAACGCTCCCCTCCCAGAGGTTCCGTCGGGGCCCAGCTGCAGACAGGAAGGGGGGGGGGCTCCGAGCCGGGGCGCGCAGCCCGCCCGAGTCACGGGCCGGGGGCCCGGGGTGGCCCCGACCGCTCCCTAGTTGGACACACTTGTACTCCCGCTCGTTCCCACTTGGTGCTGCTGGATTTAAAAGCACTGCTGGCCTGGGCCTCATTGATTTCCTCTCCTTTGAAAAATCTCCAGATCATAAGTTACCCCAGGCTCCTCCAGCCTGCACACTTGATATTTCCACAGGGAGCCGGACACGAATGACTAATCAGAGAAGAAGGGTTTGAGTCCAAGGGAGCAGGTAAATTGGGAACTCACCACTAGATAAACCTATCAACGGCGGAGAGAAAATTGCCTGGGGATACGCACTAAAACATAAATGGAAATGTCTGACAGGAGTGGGGGTGGCCCAGGCTCTGGCCCAGCCCCAGCACAGGCAGCTAGAAAGAGCCGGTCCCGGGTGGGAGGGGCCTGGTCCAGGGGGAAGGGTGTGGAGTCGGGGGGTGGGGGAGGGCCTGGCCCAGCCCAGGGAAGGCCATCTGTCCCCGGGAGAAGGTGCAGAGCGAGGGAGGCCCAGGGCTTTGGAGGGAACCACTAAGGATGAGGAGCAAGTTTGCCGTCGGCCAAAGGTGTAGAGAACTCCAAAGGTGCCCGAAGCTCTGTGATGCTGTCTCCCCGGCAGCCTGGGGATGGAGGCTTGCCCACTCCGCCCTCACTGGAGACGGAGACACAGGGAAACACATCGCGACACTGCAGAGGGCAGCCTGCCTGCTGGGTCCATGGGCCATATGACCCAGATGGAGGCTGACCCCCGATCCCAGCGGATCCCAGGCTGACCCCAGATCCCAGCGGATCCCAGGCTGACGCCAGATCCCAGCCAGATCCCAGGCTGACCCTAGATCCCAGCGGATCCCAGGCTGACCCCCGATCCCAGGCTGACCCCGGATCCCAGTCTGATGCCAGATCCCAGGCTATCCCCAGATTCCAGGCTGACCCCAGATCCCAGCCAGATTCCAGGCTGACCCCAGATCCCAGGCTGACCCCAGATCCCAGCGGATCCCAGGCTGACCCCAGATCCCAGGCTGACGCCGGATCCCAGTCTGATGCCGGATCCCAGGCTATCCCCAGATCCCAGCCATATCCCAGTCTGACACCACATCCCAGCCAGATCCCAGGCTATCCCCAGATTCCAGCCAGATCCCAGGCAGACCCCAAATCCCAGCCAGATCCCAGGCTGTCCCCAGATTCCAGCCAGATCCCAGGCTGTCCCCAGATTCCAGCCAGATCCCAGTCTGATGCCGGATCCCAGGCTATCCCCAGATCCCAGCCAGATCCCAGGCAGACCCCAGATCCCAGCCAGATCCCAGGCTGTCCCCAGATTCCAGCCAGATCCCAGGCTGTCCCCAGATTCCAGCCAGATCCCAGTCTGATGCCGGATCCCAGGCTATCCCCAGATCCCAGCCAGATCCCAGGCTGACCCCAGATCCCAGCCAGATTCCAGGCTGTCCCCAGATTCCAGCCAGATCCCAGTCTGATGCCGGATCCCAGGCTATCCCCAGATCCCAGCCAGATCCCAGGCTGACCCCAGATCCCAGCCAGATTCCAGGCTGACCCCAGATTCCAGCCAGATCCCAGGCTGACCCCAGATGCCAGTCTGATGCCGGATCCCAGCCAGATCCCAGGCTGACCCCAGATCCCAGGCTATCCCCAGATCCCAGTCTGATGCCGGATCCCAGGCTATCCCCAGATTCCAGCCAGATCCCAGGCTGACCCCAGATCCCAGGCTGACCCCAGATCCCAGTCTGATGCCGGATCCCAGGCTATCCCCAGATTCCAGCCAGATCCCAGGCTGACCCCAGATTCCAGCCAGATCCCAGGCTGACCCCCGATCCCAGGCTATCCCCAGATCCCAGCCAGATCCCAGGCTGACCCCAGATTCCAGCCAGATCCCAGTCTGACGCCAGATCCCAGCCAGATCCCAGGCTGTCCCCAGATCCCAGGCTGTCCCCAGATTCCAGCCAGATCCCACACTGACCCCGGATCCCAAGCTGACCCCGGATCCCAGGCAGACCCCAGATCCCCCGCCTCGGTGGTACCCATAGCACCCAGGCTGTTTCTACACATGACTCATGTTTTATGCTCATGCAAGTTTACTTAGACAAAATGGGCATTGGTAGCAGAGCTAGAAGCGCAGTGTGCCTGCCATGGGAGAAACACAGTGTGGTCTGCGTCAGGGACGAAATCCCAGAGGCCAGCGGAGGCGCCTGGGGCCATGACCCCGGGGCTGGCACCATGCCCAGGTGTCAGGACGGCCAGGGAGTGGCCTGGACCAAGGTCTAGGGCGCCAAGGACAGAGCTGCGCCCCCCCCCCCCCGGGGAAGCGTGGCACTTGTTCCGCGTCTCTCCACCCAGACTTGGGGGCAGAGGCAACCGTGCAGGCTGGGGAAGCCCCCGTCGGCCTGGGCCCCTTCTGTGCGGACACGGGTCCCGGGCCAGACCACCGCCAAGCGACCCCAGCCCTGCTGGACGGTGGCGCAGGCTCCGCCCACTGCCGCCCGCCCTGGGGTCCGGTTACCGCAAGGCCGCCTCCAGGAGAGCAGCGGTGCCGTTCCCCGCCTGGGCTCAGGAGCCTCGCGGAGCCCCGCCACACTTCCGGAACCCACTCTGCCCCCCAAGTCTCCCGGGCCCAGCATAAGGAAACACCAACCATCTGGAAAGGAGAACAGCAACCTTCGACAAGCCCCACTCTTGATTTAAGAGCCACAGCGAACGCGCAGAAGCAAGAGGAACCGTAAGCGGACGCGGCGGTCTGGGGACAGTGGCAGCCCCGCCCTCCCCGGCACGCGCACGCGCGCGCACACGCACGCACGCGCGCGCAGAGGCCTTCCAGCTTAGCCCCACACGGCACCCGAGTCCTGCGCACCGCGTACTGCACGTTAGGACCTCACACGCGAGGACCACACCTAAGTACGTGTCGCTCTCGTGAGCGTTTCAGAGCTGCCGGGCCTGCTGCCAATCACCCTCACGAGACGCCGCGGTCTGCGGGGCCGAGGCCCGCGAGCCACCCCCGGCCCCCGGGGTCGGCCTGGTAATTCCTTCCTCGGCAGTCTGAGTGTGCCCACCTGCCACAAGGGTGGAGAACCCCCAAATGGGTTGGCTTCCCATCTCCTTAGAGAACCATAGAAATGAAGCTGGAAGCCGTGAAAATCAGCATTCAGGAGAAGTGGCTCCGTCTGCAAGGAACCGGAGCGAAGTCCTATTAGGCAGACAGCTAAGGGAAGTAGAAATAATCAATGCAACAGCTGCTGTGAAAGAGAGAAAAGTACATCCCACAAATTCAATTTCAAGGCATTCAAGGTAAATTAGCCGCATAGTAAATATATGTAATCAAAAATAATTACAGGGTAGAAGTTTAAAAGCCCGGGCTACAACAAAAAAAATTCTAGGTTCCTTTGGAACGAAAAGGAACCCGGTGCCTCCCGGGGCCCGTGGACGCATAGGAGGCTTTGTTCCCATGTTTGTGTAAAACGCTGAGGAAATGGAAGGATCCTAGCTCCAAATGAGACCACAGAAAGACAAACAAAAGCAGACGGGGCTGCCGGGCGCCGGTGGCCCCGCCTGTAACCCCGGCGCCTCGGGAGCCCGAGGTCTGAGGGTGGTGGTTCGAGGCCAGCCTGGGCAGGAAAGTCCCTGAGACTCTTACCTCCAATTAACCAGCAAAAGGCCACAAGTAGAGATGTGGCTCAGGTGGTAGGACACTACCAGGCCCTGAGTTCACACACACACACACACACACACACCCCTCATGGGTGGAGGGTTCTTCTTACACCTTCCAGGGTCTCCCAGCACCTAGAGCAGGAGGTCTGTGGCCGGCAGGGGCCTCCATGCGGGAAGAGGGCCCCCGGGCTCACGTGGCCGTCCATCTAAGCAGCCAGGCGGAGCACCGGCCTGCGCGCACAGGCCCTAAGAAAGAGCAGCACCCGATCTGGGGATCTCCAGAACCTTCCCTGGATGTGCCCCTTGCCACACGGGATCGGAATTGGCACGGTTGAGTCCAAGGGTGCACACGGGGTGGGGTCCTGGCTCACCCCGGTGGCACTCGGAGATGGCAGACAGGGAGAGGTGAGGACCCGGGGAGGGGGGCGCTGTCGGTCTCCCCCCGGAGCTTCTGCTCTGCCTGGGTGAGCACTGTGGGGGGGCCTTGGGCAGAACAGCGACCCCACCCCCACCCAGAGCAAACACGGGACGGCGGGAGGACCGCCGGCTCAGGCTGGGCGCCCTGGGTGTCCTGGCTTGCTCTGCCGGGGCTCTGCCTCCGCCTCGGGGCCCAGGGAGGCCGTTCTGACTTGAGGAGGAGTGCCTGCTCCCGTCAGCAGTACCCCAAGGCCCATCTCCATCTGACGCGGTCGGAAGGCGGAGTCTGGGGATGAATCTCAGACGTCACGGCTGTCTGGGAGGAAGTTAAGCACCCTGGCGTGCAAGGTTGTCAGCACACATCCCGGCCGCCCGTGGTTCCCGACTGCCCAGAGGAGCTCAGGGTCCCCGCGACGGCCGTGAAGTCAAAATAAGGCCATCCACGCCTCGCCCCCGATGGTCCTCCGTGCGCTGCGTGTACCATTTCAAAACGCCCACGCTGCCTTGTGCTCGGTCCTCCTTCGGCTGTGCGGCTGGGACCGGCCCTCCTCTCCTCTCCCGTTCCCGTGGGCCTGGCCGCACACGCAGGAGACCTGCTGAAGCAGCCACCTGTCAGGGGCCCACAGGCTTCGAGGCCCAGCAGACAGAGGCACGCTGGCTCTTCCCCCAGTCCTGCGGGGTGGGTGCGTGTGAGAGGGACAGGCCACGCGAACCACATCTCAACAACACGGGGAAGAGGACGGGACTCGGAGCAGTCTGTTCCCCGAGAAGCCCGGCTTGGGGCCTGACTCTTGCAGGACGGCAGCCCATCTCAGCGTCAGACACGGTCAAAGGCCTCTCACGGTCACTCAAAGCCACCTTCCGGGAGCCCCTAAGGCACCGTGTCCTCGGGATGAGCACGCCAGAGTCACCCCAGAGGGAGTCTTCTGAATGCCGGTGCCGGACGCCGCGGCCAAACCCCAACCAAAGTGCCAGGGGTGGCGTGCCTTGCGGGTGCCTTTTCATCTTGTTGTCCCTTCAAGGACCCTCTCCAGTGCCTGTATACACGGGGATCGCACTCCTCCGTCTAGATCTAGGAGATAATGTGTCCATAGGCGGAAACCATTCGAGGCTTCTTGGCAAATTAGCACCGCTGGTTGTACAAACAGTTGGATTAAAAGAACCATTTGGTCGCCACTCACAGAAATCAGCCTCAGAATGACCCCGGACCAAAGGAGGCGGTCCTGTGGACCCCACTGCCCTCGGAGCCATCCTCGGAGCATAGAATCACCGCCCCACGTCCCCGTGGCAAGTTCCCCTCCTGCCTCTGTGAGCTGTAGTAATGAGACAGGCTCCTTCCCACCCCAGCCAGCCCTGCTGTGCAGCGGGGCCACGCCTCGTCATCAGCTCTCTCCCGTGGCGGCCCAGCTGCTGACCCTCGGGGAGTGGGGACTCCTGGGGAGGGCCCCGTGTCTGTGTGGAGAATCGCCAGGAGCCTGGGGGAGGGCCCCGTGTCTGTGAGGAGAATCGCCAGGAGCCTGCGCTCGGGAAGACAAGGATCAGGCAGATAAGTAAGAACACGGCGCGTGTCCCTGAGGCCGCACGAGCAGAAGGTCCTTCTGCGCCTTTTGCTCCGAGGGCTCCGCAGCCCCTGACTCCTCTGACGCTTTCTCGCTTTGGAGTGTGGCCCACAGTGGGTTGTTCCTGGAAGTGGGGCAGCGTCACATGGCGGGAGCCACGTGCTCCGAACCCCGCGGGGGTCCCTTCTCGCCTGGCGAATCCCTCCTCCGCAGGCCCCTTCGGGGCCCCCCGACCCGCCTCCTCCGCCGCCCCCTCAGCCCTGCGGGTCTGCACATGTGTGGTCCCGCCGCATTCCGGCTGCGGTGGTCAGCGCAGGCTGCTGGACACGCTCTCCTCACAGAGCCGCCCACAGAATCCTGCCGGCGAAGCTCCAAGGCCCTGGGCCCCAAGCCCTCCACGGCTTCCTCTTCTGGCCCGCAGGCTCATGTTCCAGAATGTTCTTCGGGGTGGGGCATGGTGCGCGCCCACCCGCGGTCCACACCCCGCCTTCAGTGCACGCCCTCCACTGGACAGAGCTCTCTGCTCTGTGTAAGAAGGTTTCCCAAGGAGCGGAGCCGGCTTCACACTTGCAGGGGCCCGGTGGGTGTGCTCAGGGGGCAAACGAATGAGGACAAAGCAGGGCCTCTACTAGTCGGATAACTCCGTTTCATGGTTTCTGATTAAGGAAAATCGCAGATGGGTAATTTCAGGTCCAGCATAAGGCAAGGGGCAGTAAATCCTCCTGGAACAAATGGAGAATTAAACGTCCAGCCTGTGGACTACGCGCGGAGCCTGGAGCAAGTTCCTGCCGTCCGGAAGGGCAGAAGGCTTGGGCGGGGGGGGGGGGGGGCGGGGGGGGGGGAGGGGAGAGGGGGGAAGGGAGCGGGAAGGCCTCGACTGTCCACTCAGAGCCGCCTCACAGCCTCACGGTGACCGCAGCCCCCTGGTTTGCGCACTGGGGTGGCTCCCTTTTTTTATTGGGGGTGGGGGGCACGGTCCTGGGGATTGAACTTGGGTCCTTGAACCTGGAAGACGGGCGCTCTGCTGCTTGAGCCGCACCTCCAGCCCCTTCTGACCTTGGTGATTCTTTTGGGGTTGTGCCTGTCCTGGGGCTCCATCAGGGGCAAGCCACTGTCCCTTAGATTTTCCGCTCAGTGCTCGTGCTCTGTCCCTTGAGCCACAGCTCCACTTCTAGTTTTTTTTGGACTTTCTTGCCCAGGCTGGCTTTGAAGGGCAATCCTCACACGTCAGCCTCCTGCATAGCTAGGATTGCAGGCATGTGTCTACACGTTCCGGTTTCCTTGGACTCAGGTCTTGCTTCACATCTAGGCTGGCATGGGCTGTGCTGTAAGGCTGAGCATGGCAGGTCCCCACCCCTGTGCCTGGCTACAGTGCCTGCCGGTCCCAGGGCAGCAGGTCCCCACCACTACACCCGGCCACAGTGCCCGCCGGTCCCAGGGCAGCGGGTGCCCACTACACCCGGCCACAGTGCCCGCCGGTCCCAGGGCAGCGGGTCCCCACCACTACGCCCGGCCACAGTGCCCGCCGGTCCCAGGGCAGCAGGTGCCCACCCCGCGCCTGGCCACCGTGCCTCCCTGGAATAATGAGCCATCACAGCGCATCGGTCACGGAGGGAGAAGGACTCGCGTGAACGTTCATGCCTGGGCTGGCGTCAATACTCGACTCTGCTTTCCAAGCACCTAGGATTATGGACTTGAGTTGTCTTGCCTGGAGTCTCTAAGTCATTAGAGAAACAAATGAACCAGCGTGGTGCTGCGGTCACCCTGGCGGGGGCGGAAGCCTTCCCCACAGGCCCTTTGCTCGCGCGGGTACCGGGGGGCCCTGGAGGCACGCAGGGGATTTCTGCGGCTGAGCCGGCCAGACTGCCGTGTCCCCCGCGGCTGGGACGGGCTTGCCGGTCCTGTGTGCTGCTCGCTCACGTAGCCCTCCCCCTCCCTCCCTCCCTCCCACCCAGCACCCCGCCAGACAGCATTTCCAACCCAAGCACAGGGCCGCATGGCCTCTGTCCCTCCAAACGCTTTTGGTTTTTGATAAACGTGTCACTCCCGGCGTCGGCGGCACTGGGGTTCGGCTGGCTCTCTGTGCAGGAGTGCCCCACTGCGGGGGGGGGCCTGCCCTCCCGGCTCCCTCACACCCTCCCCGCGTGGGGGGTCAGCGCGATGGGGAGTCCACAGCGGAGCACAAATGATGGACATTCCCAAGGTGCAGCAGAAGGCAACAGGGAGCCAAACGGTCCCTGCAGTGGGAAGAACCGGAGGGGAGGAGGAGCACCGTGTGGAGGACAGGGAGGAGGCTGGGGGTGCTTCACGGAGGAGGGTGGGGGTGCTTCATGGAGGGTGGGGGTGCTTCATGGAGGAGGGTGGGGGGTGCTTCATGGAGGAGGGTGGGGGTGCTTCATGGAGGAGGGTGGGGGGTGCTTCATGGAGGAGGGTGGGGGGTGCTTCATGGAGGAGGGTGGGGGGTGCTTCATGGAGGAGGGTGGGGGTGCTTCATGGAGGGTGGGGGGGGTGCTTCATGGAGGAGGGTGGGGGTGCTTCATGGAGGAGAGTGGGGGTGCTTCATGGAGGAGGGTGGGGTGCTTCATGGAGGAGGGTGGGGTGCTTCATGGAGGGTGGGGGGTGCTTCATGGAGGGTGGGGGGTGCTTCATGGAGGAGGGTGGGGTGCTCCATGGAGGAGGGTGGGGTGCTCCATGGAGGAGGGTGGGGTGCTTCATGGAGGGTGGGGGGTGCTTCATGGAGGAGGGTGGGGGTGCTTCATGGAGGAGGGTGGGGTGCTCCATGGAGGAGGGTGGGGTGCTCCATGGAGGAGGGTGGGGGTGCTCCCTGGGGGAGTCAGGAAGTAGGCACCTCACGTGCTATGATGCCACCCAGGGCAAGCACATATCTAACATGGCCGTGAAGCAGGTGCCACCTAGACGAATTAACAGGCTTGGTAAATTCCCAACGAGGAGACGATGGCTCTGGAAGCAGCACGGAGCGTGGATTTGGGGTGAACACACTTCCAGGGGTTTCCAGTGGATCGCTACATTTAAAAGACGGAGACACCCTGGGGAAATCACTGAACGTCAAACCTAGGGCTCCAGGGCGGGTTCCACGTTTTCAGCAGTGCACGGAAACGTCCCGGGTGGGGTCTTCACGGGGAATGGAAGGTCAACCAGCTCTCCGTCCTGCGGGTCCGAGGACCCCGCAGTGGCCGCGGGCTGGCGCTGGGGAGGGCGGGGGAGGGGGGCTCCCACCAGGACTGGAAGAGGACCGGAGGCTTGGGGGAGCACAGGGCACCGGGTCACTCGGGAAGCCGGAGAACGCGCCCCGGAGAGCACGGCCCAGGCCGGGTCAGGAGACCCCCGTGCCCGACAGCCGCATCTCCCCGGGGCGCGCGCCCGGCCCTCGGGCCTTCCGGAACGCGCTCCGTCCACACCCGAACCCCGGCGGGGCCATCGGTGCGCGTGCACCACAGCAAACCAAGTCACCGGCGGAGCGGGGCAGACGCCGGGGCGCTTCTCCCTTCACGTTCCATTTCCTCGGACTCTTAAAGGAAAAACAACTCCACCTCACGGCGTCCAACTTGACAGGGCGTCAATCCAGCGGGCCGGCAGAACGAGGATCTCAGGCGTGAAGGAGCCGGAACGGTCTCGGGATGGTATTTTAAGACCTGCTCCAGCACAGAGCACCTAGGAGCTAAGACACGAGCCCTTCAGCCCCAACACCCCGAGCCCACCCAGCGGGGCGAGGGCTCTGAGCCCAGCCGGCGGGGAGACCGGGGGGGCTCACGTGCCGGGAGAGGCGGGGAGGACTGAGACGGAGAGCTTGGGAAGAACGGGCGGCGGGGAGCCCGCCCGCCGGAAAGACGCGCGGCAGGGAAACGGGGCACCACGTCGACGGGCGTGAAAGGGGTGCGGGGCCTGGGACGCGTGCACGCGAGGAGACTCGGGCCGCGTCCCCGGCAGCTGGCGCTCCGGGAAACGCCCGCGTGCTTCGAGCGCCGGAGATCACTTACGCGTTAATTCGCCGATGCAGGACTCACCGGCATCTGGGGGTCAGCATGTGATTCGCGTCCTCGAAGTCAGGACAGCGAAGAGAGAGAGCGGAAACCCGGACTCGGGAAGTGAACAGGCCAGCGTGCGCTTAGGACCCTGTCCTCGTTTAGCGCTTCCGGAGTGAAGAACCGAGACGAGGAGCGCCCGCGTAGGGGATGAGAAGACACGGGAGTCGGAGCGCCGGCGCCGCTCCCCGTGACACGTCTGGTGCGCTTTCTCCCGCGCGCAGTCCCGCGCCCTCCGTAGCTCTGCCACGGAGCTCCAGACGAGCCACAACGCCAGAACGTTCACCCGCGCGCGGCCCCCGTGACTAGATCACCGCCCCACAAACGGCATCTCATCCCTCCCGGTCCGTGACACCGAGGGGTCAACGACAAACACAAGGGGAAGTCGCTGCCGAGGAAACCCCAGGCCCGCGGCGTGCTCTTGAGAAGCCCCGGGAAGGCCGGCCTCGGCGGCGGCACCGCCTCTGCCCCCGGCGGGCCCGAGACGGCTGCCCGGCAAGCCGCCCGCCACGGCGGCCACTGTCTCCGCGGCAACAGGAAGTCCGCGTGTCCTACAGACAGCGGCTCCTCACGTGGGCCGCAGACGTCGGCCGGGCGACCGGCGTGAGATGGGAGTCGTGGGATCTCGGCCGTTACGTTGTTTCCGTCCACGCTCTGCCCTGGCCCGAGTCCGATTCTACTCAGCCCTGCCTGCGGCCCCATCGATCACGTGCGCGGGTGCTTTTGCCAAGACTGGGACAGAGGGTGGACGGCACATTGCGGTCGGCAGGTGTTGTGTTTTATTTCTACCATGTCTCAGACTCTGCTCCCGGCCACTGAGGAGCAGAAAGTGTGATAATGAGGCTCAGAGCAACTCACCTCAAAGCCCGGGGCGGGGGGGGGGGTGCTTCATGGAGGGTGGGGTGGGGGTGCTTCATGGAGGGTGGGGTGGGGGGGTGCTTCATGGAGGGTGGGGTGGGGGTGCTTCATGGAGGGTGGGGGTGCTTCATGGAGGAGGGTGGGGGTGGGCTTCATGGAGGAGGGTGGGGTGGGCTTCATGGAGGAGGGTGGGGAGTGCTCCCTGGGGAGTCAGGAAGTAGGCGCCTCACGTGCTATGAGGCCACAGGGCAAGCACATATCTAACATGGCCGTGAGGCGGGTGCCACCTAGACGAATTAACAGGCTTGGTAAATTCCCAACGAGGAGACGATGGCTCTGGAAGCAGCACGGACATTCACACACGACCACGACCCCAGCGAGAGAAAGCACTCGGCAGGTCCCGGGCTAACTTACAGCTTATTAGCTCACAAATGTCAGGGTCAGGGTGCTGGCACAGAAGAAGAAAAACCACCTCTCAAAGCCATGCTAGGGCCGATAGGAAATCACAAAACGTCAGTCTACCCACTGATCAATAAAAGCCAACTGCTCCCTGGCCCCTCTCGTTCACTGCTGTCTCCTCTGGGTTTAGGTTCGTGTCCTTATCAATGTTGGCCTTTCTTGTTGGGAAGACCTGTCTGAGTCTCATTCCTGTTGCTCTGTGTTGCGAGATCAAGCTCCATGCGAGGGAAACACGCCATCTTCATGAGAGCCAGACAACCCGCTGTCTGTCTGTCCCCATCCCAGATCATCCAGCGCCAGGCACAGGGCCTGCTGACCACCAGGCGTGAGGAAAGGCAGCAGACAGCGAGCCACCCAGCCACCCTCTGCGCCAGCCTGGGCACCGTGGGGTCAGGAGCCGGGCACCCGGGGGGGGCTGTCCTAAGAAACACTGCTCGGAGCTGGTGTCCTACTGTTATGCCAAGTCGCGAGATGACCACCAAGAAGGCCACCGAGACTCAGACGTTCCGAAATGCAAAAGCGAGGCTTTATTCAGGCGAGCTGCAACTCGGGCCTTGTCCTACCCACTGACACGGCGGAGGTTAGGAGGGAGCCCCAAGCTGTGATTACACAGGGCTTATAAAGGCAAAAAACAAAGTTACAGCATCAGGTGTTCAAGCAAGCAAGATTAGGACACAGGTACAAATCTGATTGGCTCAGGGTTCGATTCTAGGGGTGGTCAGAGTTAAGCATTCCCAGCGGTTAGAGTTCTAGACTGGCTGGGCCCTAATGGGCTTGTCCTGGGTCTGCTCACAGGGCCTGCTTATCTCAGGTTCACGTGGTAAAGTGGGGTTCGCGTGGTAAAGTGGGGCCTGACTTCAAAGTCTGGCTCTTCAGTACAGCGGTGAGCGGCCGACCCAGAAAATGCTACGGGCAGTGGACGCGTCCCAAGCCACACCTAAAAGTGACTTAAGGGGCTTTTCTCAAGGTCAGACAAGACGTGGGTGGTAGAAGACTGAAGAGGAAACCATCCACTGAGACAGACACCGGAGAGGCAGGGAAAGGTTCCATGTGAGGTCGGAATGGTCACATGACCGCTGGGGAGGACAGAGGGGGGGCGGGGGGGAGGGCTGGGGGCCTCAGAAGGTGATCCCCATAAAGATCCATCGATCGACCCATAGATAGATCTCCAGTAAAAAACATTAAAGATTGCGGATGACGAGGCGCAAGGACAAGCTAAGACGGAATTCTTCTCCGGGAAGACACGCTCGAGAGAGGCCAAGCCATCCTGGGCCTCGACAGGGAGCCTGTCTGCAATCCCGGTCTCCTCATCTTTGTGCGTTGCCCCTGCCATAAGCAAACACTGGGCGTGGGGGGTGGGGTGGGACGGGTATGGACATGAGCCACTTCCGTAGCTCCCCAGCAGCATCGTAGGACACGGGGCTCTGGTGGACAGGTGTGTGTGTGTGTGGAGGGAGGGGAGCTGGGGAGCCGGGAGCTGGCGAGGGGGAGCGGACTTGCTCTATTATCACCGCCCTCCTGAGAGGGAGAACCAGCCCGGCCCCGTAGCAAGGTCCTCCCGGGCCACTCCCCCTGGGGCTCTCCTAAGGGGCCCCTGGCCTCGCCCACCACCGTCCTGAGGGCCCCAGTGGTCCCATCACCCCCCTCTGAGACCCACCCCCCCCCAGCTTGGAGCGGAACCTCCGCACACCTGGAGGACGTGAACGGGGTCTCCAGCTATGGGAGGAGGCCGCCCTGCCGGCGTGACTGCACAAAAGTAAAGGCAAATCGCACAGGGCAGCGGAAACCGGGAAGCGGCCGCACCTCCAAAACAGTCGTGGGGGTGCTTTTGCTGAACTCAATGCCGGGACGGCAGAGCTCTCAAGAGCTGGGAGCCGCGGAACAGCTGGGCGGAAGCCAGGCCGCGCGGGGGGGTCAGGGAAGCCGGGACACCAGCTCAGGCCCCTCCACTGCGGGGGGGCGTACTCAGCAGGAGCTAACTAGTGCACCAATAGATCCTTCACACACTCAAGACGGTCACGAGGATCACCTGTCGCTGCACATCAGGGGCCAGTGAGGAAAGCGGACAAACCAGGAGAGTCTTCCGGGCTGGGAGGCAGCCGGCACCGCAGAAGGAAGGAGGCCAAGGCGAGCGGGCCGAGCGCGGTGTTAATTACAGCAGTTAATCCATGAGGCGGATTGCCCAGCTTAACCTCCTCTCAGTGCTGGGAGTTTGTTTATGATTAATTATTTGGGGCATATCAGCCAACATTAGGGCTTGTGAATAGGTTTAAAATAATAAAAAAATAAAAAGGAGAGGCTGAAGGCGGCTTTCACTTTCTTGCTCAGCAAGCAGAGCCCCTCCCCCATGAGCCTCTCCTCCCATCCCCCTCCCCCATCAGCCTCTCCTCTCCTCCCCCTCCCCCATCAGCCTCTCCTCCTGCCCTCCTCCCCCATGAGCCTCTCCTCCTGCCCTCCTCCCCCATCAGCCTCTCCTCCCGCCCCCTCCCCCATCAGCCTCTCCTCCCAGCCCCCTCCCCCATGAGCCTCTCCTCCCAGCCCCCTCCCCCATGAGCCTCTCCTCCCAGCCACCTCCCCCATCAGCCTCTCCTCTCCTCCCCCTCCCCCATCAGCCTCTCCTCCTGCCCTCCTCCCCCATCAGCCTCTCCTCCTGCCCTCCTCCCCTATCAGCCTCTCCTCCCATCCCCTCCCCTATCAGCCTCTCCTCCCATCCCCCTCCCCCATCAGCCTCTCCTCCTATCCCCTCCCCTATCAGCCTCTCCTCCCATCCCCCTCCCCCATCAGCCTCTCCTCCTGCCCTCCTCCCCCATGAGCCTCTCCTCCCATCCCCCTCCCCCATCAGCCTCTCCTCCTGCCCTCCTCCCCCATGAGCCTCTCCTCCCATCCCACTTCCCCCATGAGCCTCTCCTCCCATCCCCCTCCCCCATCAGCCTCTCCTCCTGCCCTCCTCCCCCATGAGCCTCTCCTCCAGCCCTCCTCCCCCATGAGCCTCTCCTCCTGCCCTCCTCCCCCATGAGCCTCTCCTCCCGCCCCCTCCCCCATGAGCCTCTCCTCCCAGCCCCCTCCCCCATGAGCCTCTCCTCCCAGCCCCCTCCCCCATCAGCCTCTCCTCTCCTCCCCCTCCCCCATCAGCCTCTCCTCCTGCCCTCCTCCCCCATCAGCCTCTCCTCCTGCCCTCCTCCCCTATCAGCCTCTCCTCCCATCCCCTCCCCTATCAGCCTCTCCTCCCATCCCCCTCCCCCATCAGCCTCTCCTCCCATCCCCTCCCCTATCAGCCTCTCCTCCCATCCCCCTCCCCCATCAGCCTCTCCTCCTGCCCTCCTCCCCCATGAGCCTCTTCTCCCATCCCCCTCCCCCATCAGCCTCTCCTCCTGCCCTCCTCCCCCATGAGCCTCTCCTCCCATCCCACTTCCCCCATGAGCCTCTCCTCCCATCCCCCTCCCCCATCAGCCTCTCCTCCTGCCCTCCTCCCCCATGAGCCTCTCCTCCCATCCCCCTCCCCCATCAGCCTCTCCTCCCATCCCACTTCCCCCATGAGCCTCTCCTCCCATCCCCCTCCCCCATCAGCCTCTCCTCCCATCCCCCTCCCCCATCAGCCTCTCCTCCCGCCCTCCTCCCCCATCAGCCTCTCCTCCTGCCCTCCTCCCCCATCAGCCTCTCCTCCCATCCCCCTCCCCCATCAGCCTCTCCTCCCATCCCCCTCCCCCATCAGCCTCTCCTCCCATCCCCCCTCCCCCATCAGCCTCTCCTCCTGCCCTCCTACCCCATCAGCCTCTCCTCCTGCCCTCCTCCCCTATCAGCCTCTCCTCCCATCCCCCTCCCCCATCAGCCTCTCCTCCCATCCCCCTCCCCCATCAGCCTCTCCTCCTGCCCTCCTCCCCCATCAGCCTCTCCTCCCGCCCCCTCCCCCATCAGCCTCTCCTCCCGCCCCCTCCCCCATCAGCCTCTCCTCCCGCCCCCTCCCCCATGAGCCCCTCCTCCTGCTCTCCTCCCCCATGAGCCTCTCCTCCTGCCCTCCTCCCCCATGAGCCTCTCCTCCCATCCCCTCCCCCATCAGCCTCTCCTCCTGCCCCCTCCCCCATCAGCCTCTCCTCCCATCCCCTCCCTCATCAGCCTCTCCTCCCTCCCCCTCCCCCATGAGCCTCTCCTCCCGCCCCCTCCCCCATCAGCCTCTCCTCCCGCCCCCTCCCCCATCAGCCTCTCCTCCCGACCCTCCCCCATCAGCCTCTCCTCCCGCCCCCCTCCCCCATCAGCCTTTCCTCCCATCCCCCTCCCCCATCAGCCTCTCCTCCCATCCCCCTCCCCCATCAGCCTCTCCTCCCGACCCTCCCCCATCAGCCTCTCCTCCCGACCCTCCCCCATCAGCCTCTCCTCCCGCCCCCTCCCCCATCAGCCTCTCCTCCCGCCCCCTCCCCCATCAGCCTCTCCTCCCATCCCCCTCCCCCATCAGCCTCTCCTCCCGCCCCCTCCCCCATCAGCCTCTCCTCCCATCACCCTCCCCCATCAGCCTCTCCTCCCGCCCCCTCCCCCATCAGCCTCTCCTCCCGGCCCCTCCCCCATGAGCCTCTCCTCCCGGCCCCTCCCCCATGAGCCTCTCCTCCCGCCCCCTCCCCCATCAGCCTCTCCTCCCGGCCCCTCCCCCATGAGCCTCTCCTCCCGCCCCCTCCCCCATCAGCCTCTCCTCCCGCCCCCTCCCCCATCAGCCTCTCCTCCCGGCCCCTCCCCCATGAGCCTCTCCTCCGCCCTCTGCAGCTCCGGGCCTGGAATGGCGATCTGGAGGTCATGGGCTCACGCTCCCCAGGTAAGCACCAGGCGCACAGACATCACGTTCCTCCCCTCACCCGTCTGAGCCGGACCCCTGGCCAGGGGTCAGCCCCCCCGCCTGGGGGGTGATGGATTCTAACTAAGGGCCACATCGTCCACCCAAACCACGCTCCGGCCGAGCGCGTGCCGCCCTGGAAGGAGGGAGGCAGAGCCGTTCACAGGGGAGGAAGCCGTGGAGCCATGTTCCTCAGGCCAGGAGCCACAGAAGGCGGAGAGGGGTTGCAGAAGGGCTGGACTGTGCTGCCCAGAGGCCTGGGCCAGGGCCGCCCACCTAGTGGTGGGTGGACACTGTCCCTCGCGTTCCAGTCCACTCCGCATTAGCATCCCTGCTCTGGGCCCTGCTCCTCTCACCAGGAGCCTGGGGGCCGCTCTTCCTGCTTTCCATGGCAGCCGCCAGGCCAGCCGGGGCCTCCAGACACCGGGCAGAGTCCCTGGGCCGGCGCTCATCGTGGCGAGACCACTGTGTGCACCCCAAGCGCAGAAGGGCAGACCGCGTGCCGCGTGAGCCGCGCGGAGGCCGGGGGGTGACCGCGGGCTCGGAGCCCTGCGCAGGAAGCTCCTGGCTCCGGGCCCAGTGCGGGCCGAGCAGGGGGCCGGGGGGCGGCGGAGGGCGGTGGCTCGTGGGCCAGCAAGGGCTGGGTGGGGGTGGCCTCCAGGCTGGCGGTGACAGTCACGGTGGCCGTGACGGCTGTGGGGAGGAGGGCAGCGCCTCCCGTCCTCTGAGAACGCCCTCAGGCACGCACTGGCCCACGTCCACGCTCCCACACACCCGCGGACCCACCCCACCTCCAGATCCTGCCCGTGGCTCGCGGGCTGCCCTCTTCCCTGGGCTCCTCCCAGGGAACCCCACCCCGCTCCCGGATGGCGACCGGGGCGGAGACCCCCTGAGCCCTCTGCGGCCAGTGGGACGCCGGGACTGGCCAGACAAGCCCAGCAGAGCCCAGGGCCACGTCCCCAGAGCCCACCTCGGGGGGCCCGGGGATGGGAGGAGCCCCAGGAGGAGGCGGGAACGGCCTGTCCTCGCTGCTGCCAGTGTGTTAGCCAGAGCGCTCCCTGGGGCCCCTCGGGCCCCTGCACCCTTCCTCCTCCTCCTCCTCCTCCGTAAGAGACACCAGGGAAACCCGGACACCAAGCCAGGCGCCAGGCCTCGAGGCCACAGTCTGGAACCTTCCATGCCATCAGCAAGAAATCAAAACTCCCCTAAAGACAGGCTTCATGAACGCTATGGGAACTGATCCGTGTG
Source organism: Perognathus longimembris pacificus (assembly GCF_023159225.1). Taxonomy (NCBI): domain Eukaryota; kingdom Metazoa; phylum Chordata; class Mammalia; order Rodentia; family Heteromyidae; genus Perognathus; species Perognathus longimembris. The sequence goes on along the minus strand of NC_063162.1, from coordinate 1,722,201 downwards.
GCAGAAGATTTTGCCTCCGTGTCACGAAGGACATTTTAATTATTGGGGTCTGGAGTATTTTTTTCCCTCCTCACGTTTTTCTGTAACAACCTAGCCGTGTAACAACATGTAGCTCTGCACACTTCCCCTGCCAGGCAATGCCGCATGCAGGGCGTTGGAAGAAATTGGGAATTTAAGACGTAAGTCATACGCCCCAAGACTCATTCATTTAAAGCATGCGGGTCAGTGATTCTCCCTCGATGCACCAAGTGCAATCAATGTCTAACATTCCATCCCTCACCCCCGGGCACCTCTTTCCCATGAAAGTGCTCCTGAGGCAAACGATAATTTACTTTGTCTTTTACTTAGCATAGTGTTTTCCAAGTCCACACACCTTGCGGGCGCTTCATTCCCTCTGCTTACCAAGTAATCCTGCACAGCGTGGAACGGCCACGCTGCACGGCGCCCCTCGGCGGCCGGCCGGCGGCTGAGCCTCGCGCCCCCGCGGAGACCGCGGTTTCTGCGGTGGAGGCGCGTTGCTTCTGCGTCTGGTAGGGATGCGCCTAGAGGTGGGGCCGCCCCGTCCTCCGCAGCGCCACCCGGGGACCCGGCAGGATGGTTTCCACAAGGGCCGTGCCACTTTCCACCCCCACCACCCGCGGCAGCTTTGATTTCTCCTCACCTCACCAGGACTCGTCATTGGCCACCTTTTTAATGCAGCTACTCAGAGGCTGTGTGCTGAAGCGCACTGTCTTCACGACTACGGATGCGGAGCTTCTATCACGTGCCTGCTGGCCATCCGCACGTCTATCTGGAGAAGATGGATTCGGAGCGTTTACTACTTATTAACTGGTGACTTGTCTTGTGAGTGTTCATCTACTAAATAAGTCCAAGTGAACCTTTGCTGGACTGCCTAAGCCCGTCACTAAGCAGGTGGTTCTGCGGTGGCCGCAGCTGCTGCCTGGGTCCGTGGCCTCGTCTCAGGCTCCACGTCGATGCCAGGAACAAGGCCTCGCCCTCGTGAGATGGTGACAACTGTGTCGTGCTGACCAAGGGCCCGACAGGAACAGGAAGAACGCCACGCTGGGATTTAGGAAAGTGGGAGATATTGATGAGCAGCACAAGAGCAGCTTCGGGGCTGCGGAGCAGTCAAAGCCCGCCAGGACTGCGTTGAACAGGAAGTGGGAGGGATTCTGATTGACAAGAAGAGGCTTCCTTCGCGAGATCTCCATGCTGGGGCGGGAAGAAGGGGGTCAGATGAGCCCCGGACCTGGCTCTCGCCTCTAACAGCTCAGACGGTCCGTGGTGAGTGGCAGTCCGTCGGCCCTTCGAGATGATCCTCGACTCTGGGTTTCCCTCCCACCACGCACACTGCCTGCCAGCTCTGCTTGTACTCTCGCACGCAATCCGGGATCGAAACACCCACGTTACCCCAGCCGCCACATCCCCTCCGGTTCAGCTACTGCAGCGCTCCCTCGCCTGAGGGGCTGTCCAGAAACACATGAGCTCACCGGAAATGCCTTCCCGTGGACGCACGGGCTCAGGCCCGGGGGCGCTCCAGGCCCGGCAGCGGGCAGCTCCTGGCCGGGGCCGTCACCTTGGCAGCACCGCTGGGCACTCTCCCTCGTGGGGCCGGAGGACCACGGCGCCCCCCCCCCCCCCCGCCGGTGTCCAGCTCACGTGACCAGCCAGGGAAGCGGAGTGAAGCCTGGGGGAGTGAGCCCGGGGTCCTGCCGCTGCCCAGCCCTCCTCTGCCAGACGGCCTGGCCGTGCTCGGGGGCGGGGCCCAGGCTGCGCCCCACGTGCCCGGAGCCCACTCCCGCGCCTCGGCCGCCGTCAGCCCCCCATCCCATCGAGGGCCTGCTGATGTCTCCTCCGCCCACAGGCTGCCTTCTTCCTTCCGAAGATCACTGGGCGACTCCTGTGTCCTGTGGCTGGGAAGGGTCACGGTGCTCCTCAGCCTCAGCACCACTCACCCTAACCACCACCGCCCCCCCAGTCCCTGTGCTTTCCCGGCCAGGACCCCACGCCCGCCTCCAGGAGAATGGGGCGCAGGATGAGATTTCTCCAGGGACCGCCTAGGGCCTGGGGTCTCCGGCCCACCTGCCTCCGCTTGCGTCTCAGCTGCCCCTCAACACAGATGTCCCAGGCCTTGGGGCTCTGGCCATGTCCGAGGGTGCCCCATAGCACCCCAGCTATGAGGACGGTCAGGTCCCCCGGTGCCGGCCCCTGTGGGCTTCGGGGGCAGGTTGAACACACACGAGTCTGGCGTGCTTTGTTCCTCTGGCCCTGCCCCGGGTCCACGGCAGAATCAGCTTTCTGAAACACTCGCCACTTGCTCACCCCCAAGGCCTCCTCCTGCGGCCCTCAGGACCCGCTCGGCCTGGGGGCTGCGTCCGACGGGGGAGCCTTGGCCTAGGCGGGAAGCGGAAACCCGGCCTCGCCCTGAGCAGGCGCAGGTGGGATTCAGCAGACGGGCACCCGGCTCTTGCTCTCTGGAGCAAGGCACACTGAAGGTGTTGGGTGTGAACCCCGGGGTGGGCCCCGGCCCGCTGCCCCAGGGTGCCAAGCCCTGTGGGGTACTGCGTCTGCCCTGCCCTCCAGCCCAGCCCGCTTCTGGAATGTTCTCCTGGCCAGCTCTGGGCAGGCAGGCCTGACCGTCCCCAGGGCGGGGCAGGAGTGCCCAGGAAGGGGCGCGTGCTCTGTGCGCTCCCTCGGGTACCCAGGCCCCGCCGTGAGGGGCGGGAGAGGCGGGCGCTGGCTGAGCCACTGGGTGGGAGCAGGAGGAAACCGTCTCCTTAGAAACAGTCCGAGCCTGCGCCCACCCCTCGGCCGGTTCAAGCCTGCGGTCAGGACAGCGCCGCCGAGGGGCTGGCCTGCGAGCGCACGGCAGAGGTGGGGGCTGGAAAGCCTTCCCGCTGCCCCCCTGCTGGGCTCCCAGGCCCCCCGCGCCCCGCACTCTCCTCCCCGGGGGAGGAGCGGCTCTCCAGGCACACAGATAAACCCGGGCGGCCCCCGCGATCGCCCCGCCTCCCCGTAAGAAGCCCCCTTCCCAGGGCACAGACCCGCCTGGACGGCCATCCCCACGCGGGAGGGTTCCCAGGCCACCTCCCGGGCCCGAGCCCGCGTCCCCGGCACGCCTGCTCCCGCGCCCAGCGCCCCACGGGTCGGGGGGAGGCCCAGGCTCACCCTCCCCCCAGCCCCCACGGGGAGCCAAGGCCTTCAGCACAGCAAACGAGAGCGGGGAGCAGGGAACACCACCGTTCGACCGCAGGCCTCCTCCCTGCAAAGATGGCTCAGCTGACAAACCCCGCACACACCCGCCCCGTGGTGATCCAGGGAGCGGGAAGGAGAGGGGAAGCCAACGCAGACCCCGCACAGCCAGGAACGCGACCCATACCAGGCCGACCGGCGAGCTAAAGCAGACGAGGTAGCGCCCTCGCAGAGGCAGGTGCTGGCAGAGGTGCTTCTAGATCCTTCTAGACACATCCACGGGGCACCCACGCGGGCCCACTATGGGGCTTCTCCAAGGGCACCGCCATGGGGTGTCAGGGGGTGAGGAGATCAGGAAGCGCTGAGCCCAGGGCGCAGGCCCCCCCCGTCAGCACGCGTGGCCCCCCCCAGGGGGCGGATCCGGAGGGAGTCTGCAGAGGGGCGCTCACAGGGAGGAAGGGAGGCGGGCAGCCCCCGTGTTCTGGTGCTGCGCCTTCGCTCGGGGCTGGGGGGAGCGGCACCCAGGGAGCCGGCACGCGGTCGGAACAGACGTGTGCCGCGGGCCCCGGGCATCCGCGGCAGGACACGGTGCGCTGCGCCCACCCCGTGTCGTGGGGAATCCCTGCCTGGAGTCGGGGCCGGGTCAGGTCAGAGCCCAGAGGAGGCGAAGAGGAAGCATGGGCGTGTGAGGGCTGGAGGGGGAGGAGAGAGCCCCCCGAGGGGCAGAGGCAGGCAGGCAAGCAGACCCAAAGGCCCGGAAATCAGTCCCCCACCCCCTCCCCCACCTCTGCCTCCCCAGCAGCTGGGATTCTAGACTGAGCTCACTGCCACGGGGGCTAAACCCGGCACAAGTGATCCGTGTGTTTAATTCAGATAATTTCAGTGCCACAGGCAGCTGAATAGTTGTGATAGAAATGCACAGTCCTTTCTCTCAGGAGGAAGTCAGCTGAGTTCCTGGCACTTTGGGATATTAAGTAATTATGTTGTCACAGTTCATGTTGTTGTCTTTGGGAACCTCTAAAGTGTGAAGGGTACTGGGCCATTTTGGATTGTAGAGGAGGAGGGAGTCCGTGGATGAAGAAGAAAGCCAGGTGGGTCTCGTCCTGGAGTGGGTGGTGGCCTGTGTGGCAGAAGCTGGCACAGAATTATACGAAGTGAAGTGAGCCAGACCCAAAGAAACATGGACTCTATGGTCTCCCTCCTAGGGAATAATTAGCACAGGTTTAGGCTAGTCACAGCAGAAGATCACAAGAGCCCAATAGCTATGCCCCTATGAATGCATAAGATGATGCTGAGTGAAATGAACTCCATGTTATGGAAATGATTGTTATATCACTGTTGTAATTACCTTCAACGTGCCATGTGAAACTGTAGCTTCTATTGATGATCCTCTTGTATCCCCTTCCTGTGGTTGTCCCTGCACTATCTCTGTATCTTATCTGAGTACACTGAAAACCGTGTATACTGGTATTAGAACTAGGAAACTGAAAGGGAATACCAAAATCGAAAGACACAAGGGTAAAAAGACAAACGACTACAAAAGCAATACTTGCAAAACCGTTTGGTGTAAACCAACTGAACAACTCACGGGGGGAGAGGGGAAGGGGAAGGGGGAGGGGGGCAATGAGGGAGGAGGTGACCAACAGTACAAGAAATGTACCCACTGCCTGACGTATGAAAGTGTAACTGCTCTGTACATCACTTTGACAATAAAGAAAAAATGTAAAAAAATAAAATAAAATAAAGTAAAATCCCTGGTGCAGGAAGCCCACAGGCCCTTGAAAGACCACGTTCTGGCTTCCAGACTTCTACCTTGTCCTGGGTCTGGGCTGGCACGTCACTAACAGAACAGGAATGGCATCAGGCCCAGCTGTGCGAAGGGAGGACAACATGTTAAATCTGAACCATTAAAGACTTGTGAAAGCAAAGGAACAGGTGGCGAATGGTCTCCAAGGCAGATGGCACTTTTTAATACTGGTATCTGGTAGTAATTCGCAGAACTAGACAACATACGCCCTCGCTCGCGTTTCACCTTTCTAACTTGACTGCTCGGGAAATGGGGGCATAAATCCCACGCTCTTCACACAAAGAGCTCCAGCCCGTCGCGGGGGACCCTGGCGCTGGGCCACCGTCTCCTTGGCTTCCCCCCGGGCCGGGCAGCAGCCACCTCGCCCTTCCCGGCACGGCGTCCGATCAGAACGCGGCCCACCGGCCGCACCCCTGGGGGCCCCGGGAACGCGTTTTTGGTCTGGTCCACAAACCCTCCCGCTCGTCCTTTCTTGATGAGCACCCTGTACCCCAGTGCTTCCTTGCCGTCCGCCACCAGTGACGGACCCGGCCTCCGCCCTCCCTCCTCAGCACCTCGCCCGGCCGTCCCCCTCCTCTGGGGTCAGGTGGGACAGGTAAAAGGCAGCTCTAGAAACAGTGCAAGCGCGCGCAGAGGCTCGGGCCCTCCCCACCGCGAGGACGGGGGTTTTGTGTCAGGGATGCGGCAGAGGCCACCGGCCCGGAGCAGGAGAGAAGGACCTAGCTCTGCAGATGGGGACATCGTCCTGCCCCCGGGGTGGGGTGGGGGGGGCGGGGTGCACAGGCCGTGCTGAGCTCCGGGCAGCAGCCAGGCGCGGGCGGCGTGCGCGTCCGCACCGTGAGAGGAGACGGCTCCTAGGGCCGCCTGGCCCTCGCGTGCGCGCGCCGCAGCTCTTCCAGAAGCCTGGCCCACCTCGGCCTCCGAGAAGCTGGGCTGCCGCCCCCTGCCCCGCTCTCTTTGGAAGGCCAGGCGGGGCCGGAAGGGGCTGGAAGGCTGACGGCTCCCGGCCGGGGCTGCCCGGGGCCCGCGGACGAGCAGCGTGGGGAAGCCGGCTGCTCCTCGGCGCGGCGCACCGGGAAACCGCAGGCCTGCCTGAGCCACACCGCCTCTCGACCGGTAAACACCGGACGCAAGGCCACCTGCCTGTCATCCCAGCTACACCCCACGGCCAGAGAGCAGCGCCCCCCAGGCCCCGGCCGCGGCCGCAGGCACCCGCCGCGGCGGGACCCAGCCCGGCGGGACCGAGCCGGCGCAGGGCTGTCTTGGCTCTGACCCCGCTCCGCCTGTGTTTCTGCTCCAGCCTCGCCCCCTTCCCCACGGCAGGGCTGTGAGGGACGAAGGCCGGCACCAGCCCCCCCCCCCTTCCCCCGAACCACGTGTTCAACTGGTGTGAAAAACTGCTGGCCGCGGAAGAGGCCGGTTTTTGCGTCATTTCACAAACCGTGTGACACGTGGAAGGCGGGGCCACCCTGGCGCACAGAGCTCCCGGGTCTGAGGGGACCCCCCCCCGGTGTCAACCCCCTAAATGTAAGCGGGGTGACGGGCGTCAGCTGGGGCTCCCCACGGCCCCTAGGAGCACGCCCCACGGAGACGGCTGCGTGTGTGCTCACGAACTTCCTCGCCACACCCACACACCCGCGCGGAAGTTAGATTGCGTTCTGGCGAATACAAAACCCTGCTGATCAACCAGTTCATCGAGCCAGTGCGAAAACGCCCATGCCCAAGGCTCGGGCTTGAAAACAACCACATCGGGTGTTCCAGAAACCAGGTCAGCACGCAGCAACACTCGAAAGGAGTCACAAGTGGCGGACGTGGGTTGTTTAGCCTTCTATCACTGTGTGTGTGTGTGTGTGTGTGTGTGTGTAAGAGGAAAGGAGGCAAAGAGAGAGAGTGGGGGGAGAGCTGGGCACCGTGAGCGCCCCATCCACGGTGCTCACGATCGTGTGTGTTGGGATTTGAGGTATCTCCAGATTTTGAGGGCCTTTGGGGGAGGAGGCCCCGATCTCAGCGTGAAGTTTGTTCACTGCTCACGTAGGCTGATGACGTTCAAGGTGAGGGATTTACGTGTCACCTCCAGGAGGAGCGGAGAAGGTTTGGGTTGGGGAGCCTCTGAGATGTGGCTCAGCTTGCACAGATTGTCTTCCACAGGATTTCTTTTTTTTTTTTTTTTGCCAGTCCCGGGCCTTGGACTCGGGGCCTGAGCACTGTCCCTGGCTTCTTCCCGCTCAAGGCTAGCACTCTGCCACTTGAGCCACAGCGCCCCTTCCAGTCGTTTTCCATATATGTGGTGCTGGGGAATCGAACCGAGAGCTTCATGTGTAGGAGGCGAGCGCTCTTGCCACTAGGCCATGTTCCCAGCCCCTGCCACAGGATTTCTACTAACGTTGTACTCTATCTGATGAACAACTCAAGCTAAACCGGCGTGGCCCCTCAGAGAGTGAAGGGCTCACTCCACGCCCTTCCAGATTACTGTGGTGATGGATGCACCTGGGTACAGAACCAGCAGCGGAGAGGCACAGGTTCCAGTCACGGGTGGGCTTGACCAGCAGTGAGCACAGTGGGACTCAGGAGACACGGCCCCACTCAGCTTCCTCTGCACCCACCAACGTCTGCCCCTCTCAGAACGCCCGGCTGCTCCCAGCAACTTGGCCCCACAGATCGCCCGGCTCCCCTCAGCCCCTCAGCACGCCCGGCTCCCCTCAGCCCCTCAGATCTCCCGGCTCCTCTCAGCCCCTCAGCATGCCCGGCTCCCCTCAGCCCCTCAGCCCCACAGATCGCCCGGCTCCTCTTAGCCCCTCAGCACGCCCGGCTCCCCTCAGCCCCTCAGCACGCCCGGCTCCTCTCAGCCCCTCAGATCTCCCGGCTCCTCTCAGCCCCTCAGCACGCCCGGCTCCCCTCAGCCCCTCAGCACACCCGGCTCCCCTCAGCCCCTCAGCACGCCCGGCTCCCCTCAGCCCCTCAGCACGCCCGGCTCCCCTCAGCCCCTCAGCACGCCCGGCTCCCCTCAGCCCCTCAGCACGCCCGGCTCCCCTCAGCCCCTCAGCACGCCCGGCTCCCCTCAGCCCCTCAGCACGCCCGGCTCCCCTCAGCCCGCCCGGCTCCCCTCAGCCCCTCAGCACGCCCGGCTCCCCTCAGCCCCTCAGCATGCCCGGCTCCCCTCAGCCCGCCCGGCTCCCCTCAGCCCCTCAGCACGCCCGGCTCCCCTCAGCCCGCCCGGCTCCCCTCAGCCCCTCAGCACGCCCGGCTCCCCTCAGCCCGCCCGGCTCCCCTCAGCCCCTCAGCCCGCCCGGCTCCCCTCAGCCCCTCAGCACGCCCGGCTCCCCTCAGCCCCTCAGCACGCCCGGCTCCCCTCAGCCCCTCAGCACGCCCGGCTCCCCTCAGCCCACCCGGCTCCCCTCAGCCCCTCAGCACGCCCGGCTCCCCTCAGCCCGCCCGGCTCCCCTCAGCCCCTCAGCCCGCCCGGCTCCCCTCAGCCCCTCAGCACGCCCGGCTCCCCTCAGCCCCTCAGCACGCCCGGCTCCCCTCAGCCCCTCAGCACGCCCGGCTCCCCTCAGCCCGCCCGGCTCCCCTCAGCCCCTCAGCACGCCCGGCTCCCCTCAGCCCCTCAGCCCGCCCGGCTCCCCTCAGCCCCTCAGCCCGCCCGGCTCCCCTCAGCCCCTCAGCACGCCCGGCTCCCCTCAGCCCCTCAGCACGCCCGGCTCCCCTCAGCCCCTCAGCACGCCCGGCTCCCCTCAGCCCCTCAGCACGCCCGGCTCCCCTCAGCCCCTCAGCACGCCCGGCTCCCCTCAGCCCCTCAGCACGCCCGGCTCCCCTCAGCCCCTCAGCACGCCCGGCTCCCCTCAGCCCCTCAGCACGCCCGGCTCCCCTCAGCCCTCCTCCTTTCCCTCCCGTGGAAGGCAGGCACTGGCTGAGGCCGGCGCTCCGCTCATCGCCACTGTGGCGTGAGCACAGCGCCATGTGCTCGGAGCCGCTGGCCCATGCCCGGGACCCGGGCTTCCTGCTGCTGGGCTCTGGGGGCAGGGGCAGCGCCCTGCGCTTCCCCAGGGGGCCGGCTCACCCTCCAACACACCCTGCAAGGGAGAACGAGCACGCTCCGGGCATCGAGCCCAGGGGCCGCGGCTCAGGGGGCCGCGGGCACTCGGCGCAGGCTTGCACAGGGCTGGTGTCCGGGGCCAGGGGGCAGAGACCCGGGGGCTAGGCCCGGGGCCACCGTCCCCCCCTGCCCCCACCGCCGCCGCTGGACACAGCAGCCGGCCTACCTGAGAACGGGGCCGTCCGGAGGGGGATGGTGATGGGTGCCAAGGTCAGGAGATGGCAGGGCTGCACGCGGGAAGGGGCCAGGTCCCGGAGTCCATCGGAGTCCACGGTCACCATGGCGGCAGCGGCGGCGGCGGCGGTGATGGCGATGGTGGGACTGTGGTGGACCGGCTTAAAGCTTTTATGACAGCCACCTGCGGGAGAGGAGCACAGAGTCAGCGTGGATTGCGGTGTGCGTGGGAGACAGAGGTCAGCGTGGACAGCGGTGTGCGTGGGAGACAGAGGTCAGCGTGGATTGCGGTGTGCGTGGGAGACAGAGGTCAGCGTGGATTGCGGTGTGCGTGGGAGACAGAGGTCAGCGTGGACTGCGGTGTGCGTGGGAGACAGAGGTCAGCGTGGACTGCGGTGTGCGTGGGTGACAGAGGTCAGCGTGGATTGCGGTGTGCGTGGGAGACAGAGGTCAGCGTGGATTGCGGTGTGCGTGGGAGACAGGTCAGCGTGGACGGCGGTGTGCGTGGGTGACAGAGGTCAGCGTGGATTGCGGTGTGAGTGGGAGACAGAGGTCAGCGTGGATTGCTGTGTGCGTGGGAGACAGAGGTCAGCGTAGACTGCGGTGTGCGTGGGTGACAGAGGTCAGCGTGGATTGCGGTGTGCGTGGGTGACAGAGGTCAACGTGGATTGCGGTGTGTGTGGGTGACAGAGGTCAGCGTGGACGGCGGTGTGCGTGGGAGACAGAGGTCAGCGTGGATGGCGGTGTGCATGGGAGACAGAGGTCAGCGTGGACAGCGGTGTGCGTGGGTGACAGAGGTCAACGTGGATTGCGGTGTGCGTGGGTGACAGAGGTCAGCGTGGACGGCGGTGTGCGTGGGAGACAGAGGTCAGCGTGGATGGCGGTGTGCATGGGAGACAGAGGTCAGCGTGGACGGCGGTGTGCGTGGGAGACAGAGGTCAGCGTGGATTGCGGTGTGCGTGGGAGACAGAGGTCAGCGTGGATTGTGGTGTGCGTGGGAGACAGAGGTCAGCGTGGACGGCGGTGTGCGTGGGAGACAGAGGTCAGCGTGGACGGCGGTGTGTGGGAGACAGAGGTCAGCGTGGACGGCGGTGTGCGTGGGAGACAGAGGTCAGCGTGGATTGCGGTGTGCGTGGGTGACAGAGGTCAGCGTGGATTGCGGTGTGCGTGGGAGACAGAGGTCAGCGTGGACGGCGGTGTGCGTGGGTGACAGAGGTCAGCGTGGACTGCGGTGTGCGTGGGTGACAGAGGTCAGCGTGGACCACGGTGTGTGGGTGACAGAGGTCAGCGTGGACGGCGGTGTGCGTGGGAGACAGAGGTCAGTGTGGATGGCGGTGTGCGTGGGAGACAGAGGTCAGCGTGGATTGCGGTGTGCGTGGGAGACAGAGGTCAGCGTAGACTGCGGTGTGCGTGGGTGACAGAGGTCAGCGTGGATTGCGGTGTGCGTGGGAGACAGAGGTCAGCGTGGACGGCGGTGTGCGTGGGTGACAGAGGTCAGCGTGGACCACGGTGTGCGTGGGTGACAGAGGTCAGCGTGGACCACGGTGTGTGGGTGACAGAGGTCAGCGTGGACGGCGGTGTGCGTGGGAGACAGAGGTCAGCGTGGACGGCGGTGTGTGTGGGAGACAGAGGTCAGCGTGGACTGCGGTGTGCGTGGGTGACAGAGGTCAGCGTGGACCACGGTGTGTGGGTGACAGAGGTCAGCGTGGACGGCGGTGTGCGTGGGTGACAGAGGTCAGCGTGGACGGCGGTGTGCGTGGGAGACAGAGGTCAGCGTGGACGGCGGTGTGTGTGGGAGACAGAGGTCAGCGTGGATTGCGGTGTGCGTGGGTGACAGAGGTCAGCGTGGACCACGGTGTGTGGGTGACAGAGGTCAGCGTGGATTGCGGTGTGCGTGGGTGACAGAGGTCAGCGTGGACGGCGGTGTGCGTGGGAAACAGAGGTCAGCGTGGACGGCGGTGTGTGTGGGAGACAGAGGTCAGCGTGGATTGCGGTGTGCGTGGGTGACAGAGGTCAGCGTGGACCACGGTGTGTGGGTGACAGAGGTCAGCGTGGACGGCGGTGTGCGTGGGAGACAGAGGTCAGCGTGGACGGCGGTGTGTGTGGGAGACAGAGGTCAGCGTGGATGGCGATGTGCGTGGGTGACAGAGGTCAGCGTGGATTGCGGTGTGTGTGGGAGACAGAGGTCAGCGTGGACGGCGGTGTGCGTGGGAGACAGAGGTCAGTGTGGATTGCGGTGTGTGGGAGACAGAGGTCAGCGTGGATTGCGGTGTGCATGGGACACAGAGGTCAGCGTGGATTGCGGTGTGCGTGGGTGACAGAGGTCAGCGTGGATGGCGGTGTGTGGGTGACAGAGGTCAGCGTGGATTGCGGTGTGCGTGGGAGGCAGAGGTCAGCGTGAGTGGTAGTCTGTACTGGTGAGAGACGCCCGTTTCTCCACCATAAGTGTCCCTGCCCAGGCCCTTTGGGGTGTTCCTAGCATCACTCATTAGCCACACAATATGATCCGTACAGTAGGAGAGCTGGCCACGGGCAGCCAACACGAGGACACAAAAGCCTCTGTCTGTCCCATCACGTGCTGACTTTCCCAGGCCTGACAGTCCCACCCTGCCTAGTTCCAGAAAACCAGCCAGGGGGTTGTTCGCCAGCCCCTTAGGTGGCAGGCCTCCCTGGTGCCCTCCTCCCGGAATGCACGCTGTGGACACGCCTCGCCCATCACCCCCCACACACACGCATACACGCACACACACGCACACACGGGGCGGGATGCCAGGAGTGGTGCCCTCCTCCCGGAGTGCACGCTGTGGACACGCCTCAGCCCATCGCTTCACACGCGCACATACACGCGCACACACAGGGCGGGATGCCAGGAGTGGTGCCCTCCTCCCGGAGTGCACGCTGTGGGCACGCCTCAGCCCATCGCTTCACACACACACGCGCGCACACACACGCACACACGGGGCGGGATGCCAGGAGTGGTGCCCTCCTCCCGGAGTGCACGCTGTGGGTACGCCTCGCCCATCCCCCCCACACACACGCACACACGCACACACACACGCACACACGCACATACACGCACACACGGGGCAGGATGCCAGGAGTGGTGCCCTCCTCCCGGAGTGCACGCTGTGGACACGCCTCGCCCACCGCTTCACACGCACACACACACACTCACACACACGCACACACGGGGCGGGATGCCAGGAGGGCACGCTGTGGTGGCTACGTCGTGGAGTCAGGACCCGACACAGGCACTGGGGAACACCGGGCCGCGCTGTGCCCGGCAACCACTTCCCACGGGCCACAATGTTCATTTTGACAGCACGACACTAACAGGACGGAAGCCACGTCGCCTTTCCAGCCTGGGGTCTGGGCGGAGCAGTCGCGGGGCAGGCCCCTCCCTGTCGCGGGGGACGGCTGGCTGGCTTCTTCTCATTGCTGGGCAGCGCTCTGTTATAAGGGTTACCACGGGGCGCCGATCCACCGGCTGGCGGAAGGGCTCCTCACTTGCGGGCAGGTGGGGGCAGTGATGACGAAAGCTGCCCCGTGCAGATTTGCACATGGACCTAAGTTTCAACTCCTTTGAGTAAATGCTGCAAAGTAACAGCGGGGTCGCAGGGTAGGGGGGCAGTCTGCAGTGCGCTTCTGGAAGTCTCCAGACTGCCTGTGCAGGGGCTGTTCCCCGCTCAATCCCCACTCGCCAGGAAGGCAGGGCCCCGGGGACCACCTCGTGCCAGCCTTGGGTGTCAGGCGTCCTGACCCCGTTCATGCTGCTCCGGGAGCCCTGCGTCCCAGCTGCCATCCGCACAGAAAGCGGGCAGAACGGGGGGGAAGAGGGCAACAGCACCCACCCCGAGCGCGGCCCGCGGCGCCCACCCCGAGCGCGGCCGCCCGCACCCACCCCGAGCGCGGCCACACCCACCCCGAGCGCGGCCACACCCACCCCGAGCGCGGCCCGCGGCCCCCACCCCGAGCGCGGCCACACCCACCCCGAGCGCGGCCACACCCACCCCGAGCGCGGCCCGCGGCACCCACCCCGAGCGCGGCCACACCCACCCCGAGCGCGGCCACACCCACCCCGAGCGCGGCCACACCCACCCCGAGCGCGGCCCGCGGCCCCCACCCCGAGCGCGGCCACACCCACCCCGAGCGCGGCCACACCCACCCCGAGCGCGGCCACACCCACCCCGAGCGCGGCCACACCCACCCCGAGCGCGGCCACACCCACCCCGAGCGCAGCCCGCACCCACCCCGAGCGCAGCCCGCACCCACCCCGAGCGCGGCCCGCACCCACCCCGAGCGCGGCACCCACCCCCCACCCCGAGCGCGGCCCGCGGCCCCCACCCCGAGCGCGGCCGCCCCGCGGTCCCGTGGTTCTTTCCGCGGCGAGGCTGCTGCGTTGGGAATAAACACACCTTGGCTGCACGGCACGCTCGCTGTGTGAGATGCTACGAAACAGACCGTGCTTTGTCGTTACGACCCCTGAAAGTCCGCTCCCTTTCGGGAACCCACTGCTCCAGGAAGCGCACACGCTGTAAGGCCTACCCTCGTCACAACCGCCCCGTGTAAGCAGCGGTGCATGCTAACGTCCGCAGGCGCAGGACCAAGCACTGCGCGTGAGCACACTGCCGCGCACAGGCGAGAGCCCCAGCGCTCTGCGAGCCCCGGTCACACTCTTCTTTGCTGTGGCTCCTCGCGCTGGGGTCTGGCTCCTCCCCCTGTGCCGTGGCCCCTCCCCCTGTGCCGTGGCCCCTCCCCCTGTGCCGTGGCCCCTCCCCCTGTGCCGTGGCTCCTCCCCCTGTGCCGTGGCTCCTCCCCCTGTGCCGTGGCTCCTCCCCCTGTGCCGTGGCCCCTCCCCCTGTGCCGTGGCCCCTCCCCCTGTGCCGTGGCCCCTCCCCCTGTGCCGTGGCCCCTCCCCCTGTGCCGTGGCCCCTCCCCCTGTGCTGTGGCCCTCCCCCTGTGCCGTGGCTCCTCCCCCTGGGCCGTGGCTCCTCCCCCTGTGCCGTGGCCCCTCCCCTGGGCCGTGGCTCCTCCCCCTGTGCCGTGGCCCCTCCCCCTGTGCCGTGGCTCCTCCCCCTGTGCCGTGGCTCCTCCCCCTGAGCCGTGGCTCCTCCCCCTGGGAAGCTCTGTTTCTACCTTGCTTCACCGTGGCTTTCAAACACAGTACACCCCACTTGGCTCTGCCATTCCAGTGGATGGAGGAGGAGGCTGGCCAGGCAGAAGTGGCCTCAGTTTGATCTCAGGAACCACTGGAATCCCCCATCAGAGGGAGAATGGTGAATTTCACAAGGAGGACGGGAATGTGCAAAGTCCTGGTCCACCCCGGCAGCAAGGTTCTCACCCCAGGCGGCCCAAGCCCTGCCCATCCCACGGCCCCCAGGAACCTGCCCTCTGTGGACCCTTGACTGGCTCCACAGGTCACCCAGTCACGGGCTAGCGAGACAGACTAGCACAGATCCCTTCTCTCCTACCATTCTGCAAGCTGAGCCGGGGCCCTCGGGCACGGCCTCCTGCCAGGGACCTGGGACTCCAGGGTAGGGGGGACTGCGGAAGGTCCCCACCCACAAGATGGACAGTTTGAGGCTCCACCTGTCATCGCGCTTTTATAACCACAGGTAAGAGAGCTGCTGTCCTGGAAGTTACCCCAAAGGCCGGAACCTAGGAGTCCCGGTCCTGGCAGAACAAGTGAGTGGCTCTACAGGCCCACCACAGGGCCCATCACAAGGGCTGGACCTGACAGGGGTCTGGGCGTCTCCTGCCTCCCCACACCAGGCTGGGATGTGGCAGCAGCAGGTCATGCCTAGGTGTCTGTGTCTCTGTGTCTCTGTGTCTCTGTCTCTGTCTCTCTCTCTCTCTCTCTCTCTCTCTCTCTCTCTCTCTCTCTGAGGGCAAAGGCATCTGCAGGAACCTTAGCTGTGGCCTCCTCATGGAAGGTCAGGCTGACCCAGGGCCATGCCGACCCAGTCCCAGGCCACCCATTTCAAGATCCTTTGTTCTCTCCTAGCAGAGGGCAAAGAGCCCTCTACTCAGAGCCCCCCCCCCCCACGGTGAGGGGACCTCACATCCACCTCGGTGCTGAGCCCCTGGTCCCGGCAGGAGTCCACAGAGGAGGCTCCTGCTGTACCACGGAGGGAGGGGGCCGAGGTTCGAGGCATCGGCATTTGCCTGCGCTGTGGCCGTCTCCCCTGACTCCTGGCAGCTCTGCTCCCCTGAGCTCCGCGCCAGAGGAGGCCTCCATCGGGACCCTCAGCTGCTAGGCAGCTCACTGGAGACGGGGCACCGGGGGCTCTGTGATTGGGCCTTGCCTTCCCACACGAGCCGCCACAGTGTGGCCTGTGACAAGCAACAAAGTAAAGCCACAGTCACTGATACTCTTAATTTGTCTAGACAAACATGACCTGCCATTGAAAATGAAGGTGGCCTGTAGTCAGCACCTAACGAAAGAAAAAGTCGCTAAGAGTATCTTAAGGAAACCAGATATTAAGGTAGGTGAAAGTCTTGTAGATCGAAGTGTGAAAATATTCTTATCACCATGTGATTTTTGTTGCCCAAACCACCTGTCAACTGAAATGAAAAATAAGCACACCTTGTTAGCTTGCCTTAAAATTACTTGGAAAGGTCATTTCTAACCTGCCTATAAAAACACAACACTCTCCCACCGGGAGAATAAATAACCCAACTAATAAATGGACACGTGAATAGGTTCCAAAAGAAGCAAATACAAGTGGCTAAGAAATACGTGAAGAAACGTTCAACATCCTTAGCCACAAAGAAATGCAGATCCAAACTCCAGTAAGACTCCTCACTTCGATCAGAACGGCAGGCCCCAAGGAGACCGCATGGAGACAGGCTTGGGACCGGGCAGCCGCGCCGAGGGCAGTGATGGAGGTACAGGATGTGCTGTAGGCGCACGTCAAGGAAATCCGCTAGTGCAACTAATTGATGCTAATAAAAAAACAGACAGAAAGAAAACGAGTGACCATTGCTAGCAAGGACCTGGAAAGAGGAACGCTTATACGCTGCTGGCGGAAGGTGAGTTCGTGCAACCATTATAGAAATAACCAGGCAAGTTCCTGACAAGCCTACGGATGCAGCCGACATCCCATCTCGCCCGGCGCTCCTGTCCACACGCCCAAAGGAATGCGAGTCAGCGTGCAGCGGAGAGAGCCGCACGCCCGTGTGTCCAGCCCGCAAGCCATGGATCCGCCTAGCTGTCCACGCACCTCTCGACGGGGAAGGGAAAACGCGGCGTGCACACGCAGCGGAGCCTCATCCAACCACAAAGAACGAAAGTATGTCCTCTGTGGGAAAATCGGCGGGACGTGGGCCGTCATGTGGAGTGACACGAGCCAGACAGAGAGAGGCAAGTGTCCTGTTCTCCCCCACCACCCCCCCGTGCGAAAGGTGGCGCTACAGAGCAAGGGACAGGAACGTGAAAGGCTGTACGCACCTGCGGGGAGAAGATGAAAGGGCAGGGGATGGGGTGTGTGCCGGGGAGGAATTTGATGCACGCGCATGAAAACAGAACAAACCCTGCTGGGGCCGATCCGCACCACGGAGGGTGGGGAGTGTGGTACAGGGGACGGCTTTTGCTGGGGACCTTGTGTGGGTGCACAGAATCACCACAGGGAGCCCCTGTGTGCAACTTCGGGGGGGGGGGAGTTAAGAAACAGAAAAGGAAAACTGTAGGACTCTCGCTTCATCCAGGGAGTCGCCGGAGAGCCCCAGGAGGCGGAGCAGCCACACTCAACCCCAGAAGCGTGGTTTCCAAGACCTGTGGTTGAAATGGGGGTGGGGGTGGGGGCGGGACTTCCTCTCTGCACACACAGACAGAAGGCTCCCCGGGAGGAGGATGCGGGGGGCAGGAGGGGGGGCTGGGTAACAGAAGTGCAGGGACCGCAGCTTCCTGTCCACTCCCTTCTCTGCAGCCCCGCAGCAAGACGAGGAGTGGCCCAGCCCCGGGGCTGGGAGAGGACACCGAGAGGACACCCAGAGGGCCCCTGGTGCCAGCAGGCAAGCGTCCGAGGGTACCCGCGGCCCCGGCCATGCACCGGGACGGGCAGAGGCCCCGGGGGAGCCCAGGGCGCCAGCCGCCCCGGGAGAAAGGCCTCTGAAGCCCAGTTTGGAAGATGAGCTGGCACTCAATAAATTTCGTCCACTGATAAGTAACGATAACAGCTTGCTTTCCCCAAAGGACTTCAGAAAATCCCTGAGTTGAGTAAATAAACAGTGAGATAAGATAGGTGCAGCCAAAAAAACCCCAGCAACAAACCCGCTAAGCCAGCAAAGAGATAAGCCGGAAACACAGCCCCCGGAGGACAGCTCCTAAATATCGGCGTTTCCAGCAGTGCAGTAATGGAGACTGTGCCTCCGGAAGGGGCAGAGGAAGGGACTGCGGGGGGGGGGGGGGCGCTGGGGCTCCGCCCTGTTATGCCAAGTCACAAAACGACCACCAAGAAGGCCACCGAGACTCAGACGTTCCGAAATGCAAAAGCAAGGCTTTATTCAGGCAAGCTGCAACTCGGGCCTCGTCCTACCCACCGACACGGCGGAGGTTATGAGGAAGCCCCGAGCTGCGATTGCACAGGGCTTATAAAGGCAAAAACAAAGTTACAGCATCAGGTGTTCAAGCAAGACAAAAAACAAAGTTACAGCCATCCGGTGTTCAAGCAAGCTTAGGACCCAGGTGCAAATCTGATTGGCTCAGGGCTCGAGGCATTCTGGGGGCGGTTAGAGTTAAGCATTCCCAGCGGTTAGAGTTCTAGACCGGCTGGGCCCTAATGGGCTGGTCCTGGGTCTGCTCACAGGGCCTGCTTATCTCAGGTTCGCGTGGTAAAGTGGGGTTCGCGTGGTAAAGTGGGGCCTGACTTCAAAGTCTGGCTCTTCACGCCCCTCACAGCCTGGGCCGCCCTGGGACACTCCTGCCCCTCCTGCTCTGCCCCCAACATGGTGGCCACATCTCGGTCCCAGCGAGGCCCGCGCGGGCCTTGGAGGAGAGCTGGCGTGCCCACCGCGGAGAGCGAGGCGCTGTGCGCAGCCACGGCACCGCGAGTCGGGTCCCCCTGAGGGGTGGGGGGAGCCCCCGGCACTGCCCCTTAGCTTTGATTGATTTGTAGGCGTCCATGCAGTCCATCTGCGTCCACCCACACGGGAGGGGGTGTGGTCTGCACACGTGGAGACATATTCATGTGGGCACAGACTGTCTACACACGTGCAGACTGTGTCCACACAGAGACTTTCTCACACACGCGGACTATGTGTGCACACAGACTGTGTCTATCTATGCACACAGACTGTGTCTTCTGCACATGTGGAGACTGGTTCTGTACATCCAGACTGTGTCCACACATGTGCAGACAGACGGTCTGCAGACACAGACTATGTCTGTACACTCGCAGGCTGTGTTTGCACGTGGACAGACTGTCTACACACACGGAGACTGTGTCTGTGTGTGTGTAGTCTTCTTTCACATGCAGTGCTAGCACACACACACACAGTGACCATGCGCACGCCGTGTCTGCACATGCGCACCGTGGCCACGCGTACACCGTGTCTGCACCTGCGCACCGCGTGACCAGGTGCACATCGTATCGCACATGCGCACCATGACCACGCGCACGCCACGTCGCAAGTCACACATGCACACCGTGTCTGCCCATGCGTGCCGTGGCCACGCACACGCCATGTCACACATCACACGTGCGCACCGTGACCACGCGCACCGTGTCTGCCCATGCGCGCCGTGGCCACGCGCACGCCGTGTCTGCACACGCCCAGGTTGCACGCTCGCAGCCGCCCTTGGTCCTAGCGTGCATCTGCGGCGGGGAGAGGAGCCACTTGCCGCCAGCGTGGCAGTAAACGGTTTTGCTCATCAGTTTAGAAAACGAATTTATTGTTATTTTATAATTTTCATGTAACGTAGTGTACAACGATTTGAATATCCACTTTATTAAAACGAGAGACTAATTACCCTGCCGTAAAGCACAAGTCGCTGCGACTGCTCAGTAATGGAAGCGATCACTGCGCGGGCCACGTCAGGAAGGGACGCGGAGGAGGAGCAGAGCAGTCGCGGGGGTGGGGGTGGTCCACCGTGCGCGGAAACGTGTGGACAGGCCCTTACTCCGTACGACTTCATAGACATCAATGAAAATAGGGTCTAGATAGCACGCTGGAAACCAGTCACCGACGGCTCCGTAGCAGCTCCCGGGGCAACGTCCGCCTGCCTCCCACCTGGCCTGCGCCCCGGGGCCCGCCTGCAGGAAGGACGGGGTGTGCGGCGGCCGGGCCTGCGCCTCGGTGGGAGGGGCCGGGCCTGCGCCCTGGCACCCACCGGCAGGAAGGAGCAGGTGAGCAGCAGCAGGGCCTGGCTTCCTTCACTTAAGAAGATGGTTTCCAGACCTTTCCAATTCCCTGCAAATGACAGAATTTCATTCTTCTTTATGACTGAATAGTATTCCGTTGCTTGTGCATATCACATTTTATCAACACGCACCTTCAAACGAAGATTAGGAAGCGGCAGCACGTCTTGGCTGGGGGGGGGGGCTGCTGGCCAGCGGAGGTGGACGGACAGAGGAGGGGCGGAGTATGGAGAGCGACAGAGCACTTCACGTACATGCATGAAAGCAGACGGTGCCAAGGGGACGGAACCACTTCGGGAAGGGGGAGAGGAGGGCAAAGGCAGAGGGGGGTCTCTGTGCTCAAGACCCGTTGTATACAACTAATCAAGGCTAATGTTTAGAAAGGTAGCCTCTTCTAAGTTGCTCTGAGAAGGGCTTGCTCCACCAATGCTCAGAGAGCAGCGTGTCTGCCTCCGCACGAGAGCCTGCCGGGGCGGCCTCTGAACGGAGCCAGCCCGTCACCGCAGAGAGCCTGCCGAGCCTGTCACCACCTAGGAGGCAGCCAGCGGCCTGGCTTCACTGACCTTGGGTGAGGGACAAAATCCTCTTTGTTTGCACAACAACAAAAGTTCTATGACAGGCTTCTGATGCATTAGGAAAGCACTGCTGTTAATCATCAGACAGCTGTTTTCAACCCACTTCATTACGCCCGGCATACACACAATTTACGCTCACCTCTTACCTGCCTCGTAATGTCCCATGTCAGTAATAAAGTGCAGGAAATTATTCTCAGCCTGTGTCTTTCTCATTGGAGATGCATTTAGACAGCAATGCAATCAGCCAGCTGACGGAATTTAGGTGTTTTCCTGCTTTGCTGCGCCGATCTTTGTTATGAAATTAAGATGATTGAACACCTCGTAACTGAGACAGTGATTTTTGCTCTCCCTCCACCACCTGCCGGTGGCTCCGCCCTGGGTCTCTCCAGGTGAACGCACACGCAGTTCACTTTCGAGTCTGGGGGGCAGTGGACGCGGATAAACGTGTCCACACGGAGAACGTCATTCCTGAAAATCCCACTTTCATCAGAAACTGGCTCCAGACCTGGGTTCTCACACACACACACACACACACACACACACACACACACACACACACCTGGTGAGTACGCACAGCTCTGGAAAATGGAAACCGAAGATGGAAATGGTGAGGAACCTTCCTCACCCTCCGCAGCCTCTGCCTCGTGACGGATAGCGAGACACAGCTGCATCTGCCCTGCTGGAACCCACGCCCTGAAGAAGAAGAGAGCGGAGATGCCAGAACCCGGGCCCGCTGCGAAGCCGTCAGCTCCTGCTCAGCCCTGGAAGACAGTGAGGAGGCTCTGGGAGATGAGAAGACGCAAACCC
The DNA here is from genome assembly GCF_023159225.1 of Perognathus longimembris pacificus. Taxonomy (NCBI): domain Eukaryota; kingdom Metazoa; phylum Chordata; class Mammalia; order Rodentia; family Heteromyidae; genus Perognathus; species Perognathus longimembris. Next base: position 1,701,195 of record NC_063162.1, on the reverse strand, counting down.
AGCCACTGACTTAGAAGCAGGGCCCCTGGGGCAGGCAGCCCAGGACGCCCAGGGCTATCCAGGTCAGGCTGTAGTGAGGCTGAGCCCCACGGATGTATTCTCCCCGGGAAGAATATTTCTTCCAATACAATTCAGAGATGAGTGCACACGAGCGACAGACCTGCCCGGACTCTTCCATGAGAGCAGCAGAGAGCTAAGCTTTCGGCAGTTGTGTGTGCAAGGCTGCGAGGGCCTGTCCACTGCATCCCGAGTGTGCGGAGTGTGAGGGAGTGTGCAAGGTGTGAGGGAGGGTGCGTCCCCAGGGTGAGGGTGTCACGGAAGTCAGTGTCCCGAGTGTGCGAGGTGTGGGGGAGGCTCATCCCAGCCGCCCGCGGAGTGGGCTGGCAGCTTCCGGTCTCGGCGTGGAACATGAATGCAAATAGGCTCATTAGAGCAGAGATGATTCGAGGTTCCCAAAATCCTCCCTGCCGAAGACGAGGCTACCCGAAGCGAATCCTCATGCTCCGCAAGGAGAGGCTGCCACACTGCGGACAGGACTGGGGCGAGAGGAGCAGGAGCCCCGGTGAACCGGGGAGGCGCAGGCGGCAGGCGGCGGGGGCGGGGACACCGCCCCTCCTCCCGCCCAGGCCTTGGGGTGCTCCTGGCATCCCCCAGGCATCCCCTCCCTGGTTAAGACCGTCCCCCGTATCCGCACGGGCTTCAGGCTCCCCCAGGCCTCGTCTGCTCTGTCCTCCTTCCTGCGGCCCCGAAGCGAAGACCTCCCGGTAGCGGTGGGCGCCTCCACCTAGACCTCCGCCCCGCCACACAGCCGGACTGACAGCCTGCACTGCACGCGCTCGGAGGGCTACTGGGAAACAGGACACGTGGCATCACGAAGTTCACTCCTGCAGGCACGCGGTGGCTGGTGCCAGCTCAGGGCAGAGGGGCAGGGACCGTCCACCACAGACCCCAGCAGATAAGGAAAGATCTCAGTGAAGGGCAGGGACTTTCCACCCAAGATCTCGGTGAAGGGAAGGGACCGTCCACCACAGACTCCAGTGAAGAGACGTTACCATCCACCACAGACAGCAAAGGGAAGGGACCGTCCACCACAGACAGCAGAGGGGAAGGGACCATCCCCACAGACCCCAGCAAACAGAAGGGACCGTCCACCACAGACTCCAGTGAGGAGACGTTACCATCCACCACAGACAGCAAAGGGAAGGGACCATCCACACAGACCCCAGCAAACAGAAGGGACCGTCCACCACAGACAGCAGAGGAGAAGGGGTCGTCCACCACAGACAGCAGAGGGGAAGGGGTCGTCCACCACAGACAGCAGAGGAGAAGGGGCCGTCCACCACAGACAGCAGAGGAGAAGGGACCGTCCACCACATGCTCCAGTGAGAGTAGGCTCACTATAGGACCAGGCCGTCCCTGTGGCCGCAGCACACTTGCACTGTTTAATTATCCACCGGCACAGCTTAATACTAGGAAACGTTACCCAAGCGACTTGGATGACGAGTCCCTGCACGCAGCGCGGGATCCGTGTGTCTTGGCTCTGTGACCCCGCACACACGTGGCCCGCGGCCCACATCGCAGCTCCATGGCTGGCTGATGCTCCCCCCCCCCCAGGTCCCCCAGGCCTTGGGAAGCCTGCCGTCTGCACAGCCAGTGGGCTGCAGCTCCAGGAGCTGCCCCCGCCCCCGGCACTGTGAGATTCCCAAGGGAAGGAAACAAGGGGGCGGCGGGGGCGGCTTTATCAAGTGTCTCTTGTCAGGCATCCATTCCACACAGGTCTTGAACCTAACTTTCTGATGAATGAAATCACTGGAGATCACTGGCACTCAGAGAAATAATGCACCTGCTGACTGGCTTCATGCCAGGCTATCAGCGTGTCTAATTTAAGAGTGTGTCATTTGAGAGGAAAATGTATTTTCCATGGGAAGCATATTTCTTTCTATACAATTTAGAGATGAGTGCACACAGGTGACAGAGCCGACTGGACTCCTCCATGAAAGCAGCAGAGGAGCGCTAAGCTTTCGGCAGTTCTGTGTGCAAGGCTGCGCGGGCCCGTGCACTGCAAGGGGCACTGCACTGCGAGGGGCTGTGCACTGCGAGGGCCTCTGCACTGCGAGGGCCCGTGCACTGCGAGGGCCTGTCCACTGCGAGGGCCTGTGCACTGCGAGGGCCTGTGCACTGCGAGGGCCTGTGCACTGCGAGGGCCTGTGCACTGCGAGGGAGGGGCCTGTCCACTGTGAGGGGCTGTGCACTGCGAGGGCCCGTGCACTGCAAGGGCCTGTCCACTGCGAGGGCCCGTGCACTGCGAGGGCCTGTCCACTGCGAGGGCCTGTCCTCTGCGAGGGCCCGTGCACTGTGAGGGCCTGTCCACTGCGAGGGCCTGTCCTCTGCGAGGGCCCGTGCACTGCGAGGGCCTGTCCACTGCGAGGGCCCGTGCACTGCGCGGGCCTGTCCACTGCGAGGGCCTGTCCACTGCATGGGCCTGTCCACTGCGAGGGGCTGTGCACTGCGACGGCCTGTCCACTGCACGGGCCTGTCCACTGCGATGGCCTGTCCATTGCGAGGGCCCGTGCACTGCGAGGGGCTGTGCACTGCAAGGGAGGGGCCTGTCCACTGTGAGGGCCCGTGCACTGCGAGGGGCTGTGCACTGCAAGGGAGGGGCCTGTCCACTGTGAGGGCCTGTCCTCTGCGAGGGCCCGTGCACTGCGAGGGGCTGTCCACTGTGAGGGGCTGTCCACTGTGAGGGGCTGTCCACTGCGAGGGCCCGTGCACTGCGAGGGGCTCTGCACTGTGAGGGCCTGTGCACTGCGAGGGCCCGTGCACTGCGAGGGGCTCTGCACTGTGAGGGCCTGTGCACTGCGAGGGCCCGTCCACCGTGGGGGAGGGGCCTGTCCACTGCGAGGGCCTGTGCACTGCGAGGGCCCGTCCACCGCGGGGGAGGGGCCTGTCCACTGCGAGGGCCTGTGCACTGCGAGGGCCCGTCCACCGCGGGGGAGGGGCCCGTGCACTGAGCACAGGGGCGCTCTGGGGAGGACCAGGGTGAGGGCTGCCGGCCGAAGGCGGGGCCGGTCCCCAGGGCTCCCTCCACTCCCCTGGGTCCAGTGCCCTGAGGACGGCACACGTCCATACAGGAGGAGCACTTACTGATGGGGAGCTCAGCACAGCACGGTCGGGCTCGTTCCTTAGCGGCATTTTGGGAATGGAACGGAAGCACATGGAGAAGGGGCAGCCTCGGAAGGGCGTCCAGCAGGCCCTACCCCCGACACGGCTCACAAGCTGCAGAAAGGGTTTACACAACTCCATCTAGGCAATGACACTGCAAATGCTGAATTCAACGTTAAAATCTTTAAAGTGGCCAGAGGGAAACGGGGGACCTGCACGGAAACACCAGCGCGGCTGACAGGAAACCTCCGCAGAGGGGACTGCGGGTCCCCAGGCCCTGAGAGAGAGTGTCCAAAGAGCGGAGGAAAAATAACTGCCAACCAGGAAGACCAGCCTCCAAAAAGGAGAATAAATGCACATTTTCTGATGAGACGAAGCCGAGCATTTACTACTTACTGGTCTTTATTAAAAATAAATCCTGCTAGACGCTAGCATATCGGGCCTGTCACCCCAGCTACTCAGGAGGCTGAAATCTGAGGACTGCAGTTCGAAACCAGCCCAGGCAGCCTAGTCCCTGAGACTCTTACCTCCAATTAATCACAGAAAAAGCCAGAAGCCGGAAGCGGAGCTGTGGCTCAAGTTGTTGACTGCTAGCCTTAAATGGAAGGAACTCAGGGGCAGTGCCCAGGCCCAGCGTTCAAGCCTCAGGGCTGGCAAAAAATGTAAAAATAATAATGATAATAATCATAAAAAATCCAAGGTGATCGCAAAAACATTAGACGAAACAAGTATAAAACTAAGAAGGCAATGACAAGTACAAACAGATCAATAATCATAATAAATGTAAATTGATCAACTGACTAGTTAAAAGATAGATTGCTAATTAGGGAAAATGTGGCCACGTAATGACTGAAAAGCACACGCGAGGCCGGGAATGAACGTCGCCCGCGTGTAATCGTGTCTGCGTGGGAGGCTAAGAATGGGAGGATCGCTGCTGGGCCCACGCCCGGCAGAGACGCTCAGGAGACGGCGGGCTCCGTGGAAGGAAGGCGGCCCTGCAGCAAGAGGACGCGGTGGCCATGGGTGGAACGGTAGAAGTTTGTAGCCGGCCAGGCACACAGGGCCAAGTCCTCCCCGCACAGGAACAAGTCCTCATGACAGCCCCCCATTTACACACTGCGCAGGAAAACCAGCCACGGGTCAGGCCACAAACAGACCTCTGCTCTTCTAAAAAGCACTCTCGTGCGAAGCCCCACGTAGGTGATAATGGTTCAAATTACAAGTAACAATACCAATCTACGGGTGAGAAAATTGACTTAACAGAATTTTCTTTGAAAACCCGTAGGATATAAAATTACAGTGGGATTCTTGTATTTTATATAAACACCTGGGTGGTAATAAAAACAACACATTTAAAAACTTAGGTAAAGAGAACTGTATTTTATGGCCTTAAATATTTGCTTAGAAAAGGAGATGTAGAACAAATGTGCAGATACATAACTCTAGGAAAAGAAAGAAACAATAAGTTGAACAAAAGACAGATTTAAAACAGAAGGGAGTAAGATCGGAAGATGCAGAGAGCATACAGGCCTAATAGTTGTTTCTCTGAGGAAATAAGAACAATGGACCAGCAAAGCGAGGTTGGACAGTAACTGTACTACAATCAGTTAGTGCACAACAGTGTGTCCTTAAACACGCGCACTTTAGATACAATGCATCAGACTGGCCTTTCCCCCCTCCCCCTCTTCCTGTCCCCACCCTCCCCCCTCCTCCTCTGCCCTCACCCCATCTTCCCCCTCCCCCCTCCTCCTCTGCCCTCACCAGTCTCTTCCAGTTTCCTAGTTCAATTCTCACACATTGGCCGTATTAAGTGAAATAAGCCAAGAAACTTTTTTTTCCCGTACTGAGGCACAAATAATGCTATCCATGTATCCATGTAAACGTAGGCAAATCACAATAGGGCGTATTAAAATACTGAACTATTTCATAGCAGAGACAATTTTCAAACTCAGATGCAAGTGTGACCTGTACATGTATAACCTATCTGTCCCACCAGAGTGAGGAATAAACAGTAGGCATAGTTTTATAAAAACTGGATGCATCAAATCTGTAAAAAAAAACAACGTTCCACAACAGCATCGGGTTCTCCATCGTACGAGGCAAATCCTCCCGCTTATTAGCAAGGCATGTACTTCACTCTAATGTTGTAAATGCTTCCAAAGGATTAACAGGGAGGCCTCTCCCAGTGTCGCCTTCCGCCTAAGCGGGGCCAGTACAGTGGAGGAGAAAGAGGCCGGTGTGGTTCACCCAGGAGCCTGGATGAAAAGACCCAACACACCGTAGCCGCAACGCCAGCACGGCTTACAGAAGCAGCAACGCGCCCTGAAGAACTTGGCGTTTCCCAGCAAAGCAAATGAGTCGACTGTTAGGTTCAAAGGTCCCGCAAGCGAATAACCCATTGAAAAGAAGGTGATGATCTTAACAGCAGATATAGCGACAAATCAGCACTAAACTGTGATGACAAAAAAAAAAAAAAAAAAGAGCAGCAGGGGAGGAGCTGAGGACGGTGAGCGCAAAGACCTCTGCTAGGACAGAGCCCGGGGAGCCCGGTGCTCCCCAGCAGGCACGGGGCAGTACCACCGCTCAAGACAGTATGCTGCAGCCAGCTGGGCCTCTCAGGGGAGGGGGAGGGGGGAGGACAACGAAGGGGGTAAACGCTTCTGTAAGGAATGTACTCACGGCCTTACCACGTAACTGAAACCCCGCTGACAACACAATCACAGTAGAGCTCGGGGGTGAAGGAGAGGGAGAGACACGCCTCCCCTTTCCCTGAACAGGAGCCGGGCAGCGGTCCTGCTTGCTCCGCTCCACTGGCCTTGAAAACAGGAGAAACCTGCACCACTGGGACTGAGAGCATGGGGGGGGGGGGGCAGAAGCCGGTGGCTCACGCCGGTGATGCCGGCTACTCGGGAGGCTGAGAGCTGACACTGTGAGACGCTTACTTTCAGTAAACCGCCCGAAGTGGAGCTGCGGCTCAAGTGGCGGAGCACCGGGGCTTGAGTAGAAAAGCTCTGAGACAGTGCTCAGGCCCTGTGTTCAAGCCCCGGGAGCAACACACACACACACACACACACACACACACACACACACACACACACTCTGAGGAATTAATATTAATGATGCTACACCTTAAAAATGTGTTTGGGCACACTGAATCTCTGATTTACTAGGTGAATGTTTTTAATTTATTACAGATGACATGAACTAATTTTTCACGTTAGCCAGAGCAGACAAGGAGCTATCTTTAGTTCTCACCACGGATGGCAGTGCGCCACTAGACTGGTATTATTTGTAAATATTTGCAGGCCTATGAGGCCCTGTTTTCCTTCCTTTTCCATCTCCCCATGTCCCAAATATTCTGCATCTAATAACTATGCCTTGCCTTTATGTTGTGGAAAAAGAAATATGTTAAACTGGAAAGCAACTTATTTGTGCCTATAAACACCATGAAGATTTATGCCATGTAATTGTCTTGTATATAAATTAAAATGGACCCCTTATTCTTAGGCGATAATAGAAGCCGAGCGGTGGCATCTGGGTTCGACTGGCCCACGGAAAGGACGTAAGGAAACTCCCCTGGGAGGTGATGCTAAACCTTACTGAAAATCTCTAAGGCATTCTCAGAGTGACTCCACAGTAAACCTGGTCCCATTTCCAGACACCGCCGGGCCCAAGCTCTCCCCTGAGCACCTGGAATGCCGCCGCTCTGAACCGAACGGTGCTTCACGTGCAAAATACAAGCCCCATACCACAGACAGCAGCAAGCAGAAAGGAGTTCATATTGATTACATATTAAAATAATAATGACCCGGGTATTTTCAGACTAAAATAAAGTACTAAATTCCAGCCGTTTTCTTATCCTTTTATACACATGGGTGTCTATCACAGACAGATTGGCTACCAGGGAGAAAACGAACACAGGGGCCTGGAGGTCACACCTGTCATACTTGCATTACACCTGCCATACTAGCTGCGTGGGAGGCTGGGCTCTGGAGACTGGCGGTGTGAGGCCAGTCTTAGGTACAAGTCCCCGTTTCAGCACACAGCTTGCAGGAGGCCGCTCAGGCCTGTCACCTCAGGCACGTGGGAGGCTGAGGTCAGGGAGGGGAGACTCCCCGTGAACAGAAGACTCGAGGCATGGGGCTGCCTGCGCACCTGACACCCAAGCAGCAGCAGGAACTGAAAAACCTTAAAGTCAGAGGATCGAGGTCCAGGCCGGCGCTCAAGTATACTGCGACGGCGGATCTCAAAATAACCGCTGAGGAAAAGAGGCAGGAGAGGGGGCATGCGTGCCCACTGCGGGGGGGGGGGGGGACCTGCCGGACGGCACACGGCAGACGCTGCTGCAAACCCTACCACGGGCGAAGACGGTCATAACGAGAACGATGATGATGTAAAGGAAAAAAGGAAGACATAAATGCTGGTGACGATGAGGGATAAAGGAAAATCGTATACACGGTTGGTGGTTAAGCCAGGTACGGCAGATCTCAGCCTGGAGTTCCTGAAAACATTAACAATCTAACTCCTCTGTGACCCTTGCACACAGTGCACAGATGTGCACACGGGACCCAGCTCCTCTACGACCCATCCGTGCGTGTGCAGACGTGCACACAGGAACCCAGCTCCTCTACGACCCGTCCGTGCGTGTGCAGACGTGCACACAGGAACCCAGCTCCTCTACGACCCGTCCGTGCGTGTGCAGACGTGCACACAGGAACCCAGCTCCTCTACGACCCGTCCGTGCGTGTGCAGACGTGCACATGGGAACCCAGCTCCCCTACGACCCGTCCGTGCGTGTGCAGACGTGCACATGGGAACCCAGCTCCTCTACGACCCGTCCGTGTGTGTGCAGACGTGCACATGGGAACCCAGCTCCTCTGTGACCCCTTTGCACAGTACGCAGACGTGCACACAGGATGCCAATGCAGCTTCCTGTGGAGTTTGCTCCCGATCATATTCACAGGAGCCCAACACATCACAGACTCAGTCTACACGTCCACCACAGATGAATGGGTAAAGAAAATGCAGTATTGTTACAAAAGGGATTTTACTCAACCATGAAAGAATGAGCCTAGGCATTTTGTTGGGAAGTGGATGGCACTGGGATCATTGTGTCACGGGAGGCCAGCCAGCCCCACCAAGACAGGTGTCATGTCATTTCTCTCACTTGCAGAGGCTACGGAAAACAAAATGAAACACAACCATGAAAACCAGAAGCATCAAAGGGAGACCGCAACGGAAGGGAAAAGGGAGGGAAAAGTGGGACTCACAAAGACGAACGGAGGGTGGATATGATCAAAGATCGTCGAATACCTGCATCATGATGAACCGCTCTGCTGCACGACTTCATACGTGCCAATGAAATGAAGGCACAGAGGTCAGAAAACTCTTACTCCCACACGTGATTCATACCATACTTGTATTCAACCACACTGCCCTGGAGCAGGCCCTGGAGAGGCAGTGTTTGGTTCAAGTGGTAAAACGCTTCCCTAAATGCCAGCCCAAGCACTGCCAATTCATCATCATCATCATCATCATCATCATCATCATCATCTCTGGAAAGTCCAGTAAGAAGAAATTCAGAGCCGGGCACCAGTGAATTTCATACCTTCAACCTTAGCTTCTCAAAAACTGGAGATCCCAAGGAATTCAAAGCCAGCCTCAGCAAAAAGTCCAAGAGTTGCCATAGAAACACGGGGCTGAAGGGGGGAGGGGCGCGGAGGCAGAGCCCTGGCTGTGATCAGGCAAGGCTAGAAAGCTTGAGGGTGTGAGTTCAAAGCCGGAGGAGGAGGAGGAGGAGGAGCAGGGGGGGTAGGGGGGGAGAGGAGGGGGGAGGGGTGGGGAACAGGAGAAGGAAGAGGAGGAGGAGGGAGAGGAAGAGGAGGAAGAGGGGGAGGAGGGAGGGATGGGAGGAGGGGGAAGAAGAGGAGGAAGAGGAGGAAGAAGAAGAGGAAAAGGAGGAGGAAGAGGAGGAAGAGGAGGAAGAGGGGGAGGAAGGAGGGGCAGGAGGAGGGGGAAGAGGAGAAGGAAGAGGAGGAGGAGGGGGAGGAAGAGGAGGAAGAGGGGGAAGAGGGAGGGGCAGGAAGAGACGGAAGAGGAGAAGGAAGAGGAGGGGGAGGAAGAGGAGGAAGAGGGGGAAGAGGAGGGGAGGGAGGAGGGGGAAGAGAAGGAAGAGGAGGAAGAAGAAGAAGCGGAAGAAGAAGAGGAGGAAGCGGAGGAGGAGGAAGAGTAGGAAGAAGAGGAAAAAGAAGAAGAGGAGGGGGAAGAAGAAGAAATGTGGAGAGAATAACCAGCTATAATTATGTACTAAAGCTTGCAGTTCCTTTGCCCTCTGGACCTCCCTCTGTTACTTCTTAAAAGCACACGCATTTTGTTTGCTTATCTGTGAGCTGGACTGCTCATCTTTGACAGCCTGACTGGTTATTTATGAAATTTGACCCATAAATGTAAGAAAAACACATCCCCACCAGGCCCTTTCAGATGATCGGCACGGACCGGGTGAACACGTATTTCACTGAGTTTTAATTACCAGGCTGTCCTTCCAGTTGAGTGGACACTGAATACCTTGCAAGTGTGTCTGGGGACAAAGCCCATCACTGCCCATCAAGGGCTCCTTCCGGGGCAGGCCAGGCCTGGAGCCGCTGCAAAGGAAGCTCCCTCAACCACGCCAAGGGCTCAGGGCACCTGGGCCCGAGGGGCTCCGGGGAAAAGGGGAGAGGAGCCAGCTCTGCTACCAGAGCCAGGAGAGAGGGAACAGCGATCCCACAGCTACTCAGCATGGTGTGGGGGGTGGCGAGCCTGAGAATTCAATACCCAGCACGCCACGCCTACGTAAAAGTGACACAAAAATCTCTAAAGCTGGGTTATAGAACTTTACAAAGCTGCTCTTATTTCCTGAAATACCAGGATAAAGAAATAAACAGGACTTAACATGCTAATGTTTTGAAGTGGGAACATGCCTGTTTTCTTTCCATCAAGCCTTCCCCGGCTCGGCCGGGTCCAGGAACGGAGACGAGTCTGGCAGCCTTTGGTGACTGACCCGCAGCCGTGGCCTCTGGGCACGCACCGAAAAGAAGCATTTTCACGCACTCGTGACATTTTCTGGTTTTACAAGGGGTGATTCCTCATGAAAAGAAATGCTGAGAGATATCACCAAGTTGGACATCGCAGAGCCTCTCGGCCCAGCACCTGGGAAGAGCCGCTCCTAACCTCTAGGAACGTGGACTTCCAGCTGCCACCTGAGCATCAGTGGTGCCCGCGAGTGTGTGCACACGCGTGTGCAGCGGTGTGCCCGTGAGGGTACACACATTTGTGTACAGCACTTCGCTCAAAACTCAAGTCCTACTGTCCACAGCCCACTTGGCACTACAGAAAAGCAAGAACGTTCTAGGTGTGTTGCTCAGGGGTTGAGCGCTTACTTGGCAAGGATGGGGCCCACATCACAATGCCACCACGCCCCAAGCATGGGGCCGCCAAGGACTCAGACCGTTTCTTAACCTCAGTGTGCTACCAGCCACTCAGAAGAGCAGCCGCTCAGCGATGTGCTCCCAGCATTCACGCGTATTTGTATGAACCTCTTTCTTCCAAAGAAGTAGTGAAATGACACTCACTTGTGAATGGTCTGAGAATCAAACTGCATGACCCATTACCCCAGACTCCGCAGAGCACGGAAGTGGAACTCGGGCTCCCGTGCCACGCTAACGCCAAATGCAGCCGCGCTCACTTGGCAGGAGATGGTTCTCCTTGGAGGGTTAAGAGGGCTTTCCTGGAACCTTCTGTGACTCAACTGCACATTTTATAATAATCACTTAGAGTTATTCTGTGAATCATCCTGTGCAGGTCTGTGTTTTTATGGAAATAGACTAAGTCATCCTACACGACAGGGGAAACATAGTATGTGGACCTGTGTATAGGTACATTGGCAGAACATTAAGAAAACCTGAGGCAACTTTATAGTGTTAAACTAACGCCTTCATATTTACATGAATTGCTTCACTTGCACACTCTATCGCTTATTTATATATTCCTTCATCAGGCTGTCTAAATGATTTCTTCACATTTCAGACAATGAGATGATCTGCACTCCATCAAAACCACAAGTAAACAGGGGACCTGGCTGTCCACACAGACACAAGCACGTCTCCGCCCAGACCACGAACTGTCCACACGGCCACAGCCCACCGGACCACAGACTGTCCACACGGCCACCCTCCCACCGGACCACAGACTGTCCACACAGCCACCAAACCACCGGACCACAGACTGTCCACACAGCCACAGCCCACCAGACCACAGACTGTCCACACAGCCACCAAACCACCGGACCACAGACTGTCCACACAGCCACCCTCCCACCGGACCACAGACTGTCCACACGGCCACCCTCCCACCGGACCACAGACTGTCCACACGGCCACAGCCCACCAGACCACAGACCTCACCGGACCTCACCTCACCGGACCACAGACTGTCCACAGGGTACAAGCCCACAGGGCCTGCTCCCACCTCCCCAGCCCCCAACTAAAATGTCTAGAAGTATGGTGTGGATCCAGCTTTCTCTCTCTCTTCTTCACTCTTTGTTCTTTAATTTCATGGTGAAAAAATCTTTAACGCCACTTAAACACAGAGTCATATAGCGAGCTGGAGTCCACAGCTCTGCCCAGCCTTCTCCCATCTTCCCAGTGCCCAGCCCGCACCAGGATTGTTCAGAAGGGGGATCCTATGACATCCTATGACATCCTATGACATCCTATGACATCCTATGACATCGCCATTGTTCTAGTTCATCTTTCTGCAATTCAGGGGTATCTCTAAATTGCAAGCTTTCTTTTTTAAAAACACACAAATAAGCTGGGTTTCAGTGGCTCACACCTGTAGTCCTAGCTATTCAGATGGCTGAGATGTGAAGATCACTGTTGGAAGTCAGCCCAGTAGAAAACTCCCTGTAAGACTCCTACCTCTGATTAACCACTTAAAACCCAAAAGTGGAAATGTGGCTTAAAGTGGTAGAGTGCTTGAGCAAAAGAGCAAAAGAGCTCAGGGATAGTGCCCAGGCCCTGAGTTCAAGACCCACAAATGACAAAAAAAAAACCCAAACACACAAATACAAATTATCCTATAAATCAACACGAATTCTTATTGTATGCATAAATGACTTTGTTGAAGAGTAACTAATTAAATATTACAGAATATATTTTAAATTTAAAATGATTAAATACATGCTCAATATTTCAGTTATCTCCATTTTTGAGGAGGTAGGTTTGTTCAAACCAGGATCAAATGAAATCTATGCTTTTAGGGGGTGTAAAATTTAAATCTTTCTTTAAAAAAAACATACCTAGGGAGTGTAAACTTGTTCAACCACTCTGGAAAGCAGGATGGATATGCCTCAAAAGGCTAAACACAGAACTTCCTTATGACACAGCAACCCTGCTTTTGGGCATCTACCCAAAAGATTACAAGCAAGACCACACTAAAGCTACCAACACAACTATGTTCATTGCAGCACAATATGCCATTGCTAAAATATAGAACCAACCCAGATGCCCCTCAGTAAATGAATGGATCAAGAAATGTGGTACATATGCACAATGGAATTCTATGCCTTTATCAGAAAGAATGACACTGCCCCATTCATAAGGAAATGGAAGTACTTGGAAAAATTATACTAAGTGAAGTGAGCCAGACCCAAAGAAACATAGGCTGTATGGTTCCTTCACTTGTAATAACTAGTACTTGTCTAGGATAGTCCCAGCAGAAGATCACAATAGCTTAATAGCTATGTACATATGAACACATAAGATGATGCTAAGTGAAGTGAACTCCAAGTTAGGAAATAAATGGTTTACCGTTGTCATTATTTTCAATGTTCCATCTAAAATTATGCCACTTTCTTTTGTCTTTCCTCCCAAGGTTTTGCCCCTGATGTCACTATTACTGATTTCAGTACCCTGGGTATTGTATATGTTTATTGGAACTAGGGAAGGGAAAGGGAACATCAAAATGAAGAGACAATGGGTAAAAGGTGAACCAATGCAACATCAATATTTACGAAACTATATGCCATAGTCCAACTGTCCAACTCATGGGGGGGGAGGAGAGGGGGAAAAGAGGAAAAAAATGAGAGAGGAGGTAACAAGTTTGTTAAGAAATGTACTCACTGCTTACGTATGAAACCGTAACCCCTCTGTACACCACTCTGACAATAAATAAATCAATTAAAATCCCTAAAAAGTGGATACACTAGAGAGCAGTTTGTATATTGTAATACTTGACCTTTCTAAGTGTGTAGTTCTTTGACCTTTAGCAAAGTATGCAGACCTATAACTCCCTCCCAAGTCAGATAGGTATACAACACCTAAAACCTTCCCTGAGCCCTTGGTGCATCATCGAAAACCTTCCCTGAGCCCTTTGTGCGTCATCTAAAACCTTCCCTGAGCCCATTGTGCAACACCTAAAACCTTCCCTGAGCCCTTTGTGGATCACCCAAAGCCTTCCCTGTGCCATTTGCACCCTCAGTTCTAGAGTCCAGCGTTTTCTGTTCTTAGTGTTGCTTTTCATAGACTGCCACAAAGTAGAATCAAATATAATATAAACATTTGCTTCTGGATTCTTTCACATTAACAGAAGCATCCAAGGTTCAATCACGGGGTTGCATCAGCCACAAGTTGGTCCTTTTCATTTCTGTGTCGCAGTCCATCACCTGGATATACTCAACCCATCAGCTCATAAACAGAGCATGGTAAAGGTGTGCCTCAGCCTACACTGGTGTCTCCACTGCGAGCTGATCTCCAGCGTGACTGTACCATGTGGCATTCCTCCAGCAAAGTACAGACATGTCAGCTGCTCTGCATCTGCAGCAACGTTCATCGGTTTCCTGTTTTAATTACCGCCACCCTAGAGGCCGCACAGGGACACTTGGGAAAGGCAAAATCCCAGTGTTGCGCTTCATCGAGCCCATTTCCATGGGCCTGCTTGCCATGCGTGTTTCTCAGCTGGCACTTTGCTCCCATGGTTGTTTGTTTTCTTGTTGACTCATGGAGGTTCTTTGTTCAATCTGGTTCTTTATCAGATCTATGCTTATTAATCTTTTCTCCCAGTATGTGCCTTTTTATTTTATTAAACATGTTTTTTTAATAAAAACAACAGCTTTTAATTTTGATGAATTTCAATTCATCAGTGCAATTTCTGTCGTGGTTCATGTTTTGGTGTCCTTTCTAAAAATATTCTCGGCCAAACCTTCTCACAATGCTTTGCTTGTGCACTTTCATTCAGAAGTTTCATTGATTTTGGTTTTGTAATTAGGCCCATAATCTAGTTTGGATTACTTTTTGTGCATGGTGTAAGGTATTGATCAAAGTTTATTTTGAAGATGGTTACTCAATTGTCCTCACACTGTTTGTTCAAAAGATCATCATTGTCGGGTTTCCTGTGTACCTTTTTCTAGACTCAGTTGCTTGTCTGCGTGTCCTGACTTGAGGCAGGTGCTCTGCACCGTTGCTCTGCTCACGTTCCACTGTCTGCTTTGGCTCGGCCCCCAGAAGCCCAACTCTGCTACTCTACTGCCGGCACACAGCTATTCCCCATGTCTGCTTTTCCCTTCCAAGACCACTCTGGCCATTCTGTTGCCTTTCCTTCCCACACCAGTCATTGCATCAGGTTATGTGAATTTCTTTTCTTTTTTTTTTTTGTGCCAGTCCTGGGGCTTGAGCTCAGGGCCTGAGCACTGTCCCTGGCTTCTTTTTTGCTCAAGGCTAGCACTCTGCCACTTGAGTCACAATGCCACTTCTGGCCGTTTCTATATATGTGGTGCTGAGGAATTGAATCCAGGGCTTCATTCATGCTAGACAAACACTCTACCACTAAGCCACATTCCCAGCCCATCAGGTTATATGAATTTCTGTGAAGCTGGGGATTTATTTGGGTTGGCTTGAACATACAGACCAATGTGGAGAGAATCGACATCTTAACATTGCTGTGTCACCCCTATGTCAATGCTTTCTTTGCTTTCTTCTATCAATGTTGTATGGGGGTTTAAATACACATATTTTGTTGTGACCCATTAAATAGTTCATGCTTTGTGCAATTTTAATTATACTGCAATTTTAATGTTCACCTGTTCAGCATCATGGGTGAGATCTGTACATTGACCTTGAACTCAACAATCCTGTGCACACCTTGACCTTGCATCAGTTAAGTGAAGACAGTTTTATTATCCCTCCTCAATCCATATTCCTTCCTCTTCTTTCCTCTTCCTTCCCTCCTTCTCTTTCTTCGTTTTTAACTCCCCTTCTTCCATGCTTCCATTCATTTGCTCTTCCTTTGTTCTTTTTCAAAAATCCTTTTATTTGCACACATTAGTTGTACAGGGGGCTTCATCGGGACACTTCACACATTCACACGTGTGCCCTTTCGAGCTCACCCCTCTATCCCTCTCCTTTATTCACCCCTTCTTACGACATATGAACAGATTTCTTTGTTCCGTGCTCAGGTGTGCGTGTGAGGGACTCTGGCCATTGGCCCTGCCCTTTCCTCCTCCGCCGCCCCCGCCCTGCGCCCATACCTGCTCATCCTCTAGCAGAGGCTCTGTACCTTTGCCATTCTGGTTTTAATTTGTGCACATGAACTGAACCTCAAAGTGTCACCCTGGTTTTCCTCACACACACACACACACACGAATATAACATTTTAATCATCTCATCTGCCTCTTTGCTGTCTCTCCCAAGCTTTCCAGTCCGCACTGTTCCCCGGCTCCTGGTGGGCTCCAGTGCCATCTTCACGTGGATGCAGCTGGTAGCTTCAGGGCTCACTGCCACCATCTCTCCGTTGCCACTGCCTCCACCTCTCAGACACCCCCAGAGTTGTGACCCTCTTCTTTGCCCTTTGTCCTTTCTTCTTGATGAAATGTCTGCAGCCACCAGAGCAACTTTGCACTGAGGAGCGGAAAGCACAAATCTTGCCTTCTCAGCCTCCTTAGACAGAAGTGTCTCTTCTCTTCTTTCCTTCCTTCCTTCCTTCCGTCCTTCCTCCCTCCCTTCCTGCCTCCTTGCCTGTCTGTCTGTCTGTCTTCCTTCCTTCCTTCCTTCTTCCTTCCCTCCTTCCTTCTTCTGCCTTCTCTCCCTTCCTTGCTTCCATTCCTCTCCTTCACTTCCTTTTTTCTCTTTCCTATGATCTTCCTGCCTCAGCCTCCTCTCCTGAATGGTGGAATGACAGGTGTCAGTCACCACATCTGGCTAAATCCATTTTCTCATGTGTTTTCTAGACCTGTGGAAGTGATCCCATTGTTTATCTTCTTTGTTCTTTGTAGGGACAGCACCAATCGACTTTCTAATGATGAATCCGCATGCATTTGAAGGGGGGAACACTTGGTCATGACATGATGTATAATCAATGTAACCTATTGCTGGATTCTCTCTCCGTGTTATGCAGAGCATTTTCACATCTGTGCTGGCGAAGTGCATCGGTTGCTTGTGTGTCAGCTGCTGATGTGTCAGAGGAAGGCGGACCCCAGAGGCAGCGGTTGAAATGTTGTCGTCTCTTTAGTTGCCTGAAGAAACTTATGGAAATTTGTCTGCTACTTCCTCCTGATGTACGGAGTGGAACTTATGGGTGGATCTGTGCGACTGTGGAGGTTTTCTCCGCTAGGAAGAATTTAACTCTGTTGGAAGACATAAACAGTGAGTCCAATGCTGCAAATAGAATAGTGCTCCTCAGGCTTGCATGGCCTTCTGCGGTCCGCGCAGGTGGCTACCTGCAACTTAGAATGATTTCCCATTTCATCAAAGCCGTTCAATTACTGCCTTGAAGTAGTCCATGGTATTTCCTTATTGTATTTTATTAAGATCTAAGATCCATATCTTTTTATTTCTCTTTCTGACATCCACAGTCTGCGCTGTCTTTCTTATCTTCTCTATAAGTTCTCTGGAGTTATTGATTGTACCAATTTTTCTCAAAACTCTGTTGAGTTTTATTGACTTTCTTTGCATTTTTATGTTTTTAATTTCTTTGTTTACTGCTCTTATCGCTATTTCTTACTTCCTTGGGCTCATTGCACTGTAAGTGACTCTCCCTCCTCTACTTTAAGGTGAAGCTTAGATAATTGATTTGAGACTTTCTTCTTTTCCAATTCAGATATTTTCATGCTATAAATTTCCACTGAAGCACTGCTTTATCTGGGCCTCACAGGATTTTGTTTTTATATTGAATTTTATTTTCACTCGAATCAAAGTATTTTCTAATTCTCACTGTCTCTTTGACTCATGTATTACCTGAGTGTATTTTGTTTGTCTTTTCAGATGTTGGGAGGTTTTTCTATTTATTTTTCTGATATTGACTTCTAAGTTAATTCTTCAGAGTCAGGAAACAAACTAAATATGCTTTTAATCACTCAAATTGTGGGGTTGCCTTACAGCCTAGAATACGGCGATGGTGAATGCCATGTGTGCCCATGAAGCACCATCTGACGAGAGGGAGCGTCCCCGGCTGTCCACCTGCCCCGGCGGTGTCTGCTCCGGTTAGGCCAGCGTTCCCCCCGGCCAGCGGGAGCGGGGATGCTGGAGGCTGCCGGGCCCACGGCAGCTCTGCACAATCCACCTCCGAACGCCGCAGAACCCTTGCCGCCCGACGCCCCTCGCACCCATCACCCATCGCGGTGCCTCCTGGCCGTATTACTTTTTCTCGTGCAGATTCTTTGTATCCCCGGTCATACTGTTTTTTCTGAGTGCTTATTTTTCTGCTAGTTCTGCTGCCGGCTCTAGTGACTCTTCTAGTTACGTTCCTTGTGGTGAATCCTCCTTCCCTCTGCATTTATCCTGTGTGCGGCCATCTTAAAGCCTTGCTTCTGACAGTCATAGCACATTCAGGTGAAAATCTGAATCCCTGTGCCTAATAATAGGAAGTTTGCACCTTAATACTTTAATCTACTCTCTTATAAGTTGGTTGACATATTTGTTCCATCTGTAACTTGGCCATTTGCTTCCTGTTTTAAGTCTTCTTTTGGATGGATTGAGTATTTATTCTGATTCCATTCTATCACCACCCTTTCAAATTACTTGTTAGTTTACCTTCTCAGAACTTTAAGTCCCTGTTTTCTGCTTCACTATCCATGCCTCTATATTCATATATAAGGATGAGAAGTCAGTACACCTTGAAACAGAATTCACCCTCCCATATTACCATCAGCACCAGGACCCTCCGAGCTGTACCATCCTGCCCATCCGTCCAGTCCCCTGAGGAACTGCACACTTGGATTTTGCATACACACACAGACATGCTCTATTGCTGTACACTGGAATGCTATGCACAGACTGTACTGCTGGTGTCTGCCCCATACACAGCTAGTTGTTCTAATTAATAGTAAGGAAAAGAAACACCCCCCACTGCACCACTCTGTATTTCCTTCTCTGGAAACATTTACAAAACTTCTCCCAAACAGCTCATGTTTCATAAGTGAACTAGGTATTCATGAATTGAAAATTGGGAAATGTGTGAAAAAGTCTGAATACTCCTATTGGTAAGTACTGGAGAGCAGGCTCAGCGTGGACACATTTCAAGGAAATGTGAATAAAATAAATGAAACAGATATCACATGAAAGACTAGAAGCAGAACAAAACAAAGGTGCAACAAGAAGAAAACATTAAGAACATGGAAATGATACCATAATGACAAAAATGCAAAATGAAACATGCTAAGTAGACAATCATCTTGATATGAAAACACGAGACAAGGCAAAAGCAGGAGAAAAATCATATACCTGACACGGGCAGAGCGGCAGCAGCCTTGTTAGCCGGTGGGATTTCCAGGGGAAGCTCAGAAGTGCGGAGTCCATCCATTGTTTCCCGGAGAGGACCACTTCTTGCTCAGGTGCCCACAGGTCCTTCTTACAACGCCTCACCGTCTCCCTTTCCACAGTGTTGCCCTTTGTTCTCGGCGACTCTCAGCTCATCACACCCAGCGCTGAAGAATGAGCTAAGCCGTGCGGCAATGGCAGCTCCTCTGCCGTTTCCCACGGCCGCCCAGTCGCCAGAGGTCTCCAGCCTTCGTGAGCCGGGACCTGGCTTGAGGGGCGCGTCTGGGGCCCCGGATGGAGGATGCCGGGGTCCCCGGTGGGTGGTTTCAGCTCCCTCTCCTGGTCAGCTCTCCTCCATGGCCACGCTATGCATGCCCAGGCCCATCTACCACACAGGCTCTGGTGTGGCTCAGAACCACTTCTCATCACGAATTCAAGTGCTAGTTTTCAAAAGCTTCTTCGCATTCTTGAAATCATCTTTCCACATAGAAGGCTCTCTTTGACTTCATCTTCTGCTGCTTTTTAATGGTATTTCATTTATTTCCTTCTTTTATTTTGTCTGTTAAGGTAGACCAAATGTTGATCCATCCAAAATGTGCTCAGGGTCCTGCACAAAATCCATCTTTTCTTCTGCATCTCTGGAGAACTGAATCCATGTGAAGCTGAATACGTGTGTCACACACCCTGGCTTTGGACTCTTCTCCCTTTTTTTTCCTCTAGAGTTATCTTTCAATGAAGAGAGCACAGCTAGAGACTGGTGGTGATGGTGGTAGTCTTGGTGGTATTGGTGATGGTGGTGATGATGGTGGTGGTGGTGGTGGTGGTGATGATGATGATGATGATGGTGATGATGGTGGTGGTGGTGGTGATGGAGGTGATGGTGATGGTGCTGTTGGTGGTGGTGGTGATAGTGGTGGTGGTGGTGGTGATGATGGTGGTGATGGTGGTAATGGTGTTAGTGTGGGTGATGATGGTGGTGGTGATGGTGGTAGTGGTGATGGTGATGGTGGTGTTGGTGGTGGTAATGGTGGTGGTGATGATGGTGGTGGTGATAGTAGTGGTGGGTGGTGGTGGTGATGGTGATGACGGTGGTGGTGATGGTAGTGGTAGTGATAGTAGTGGTAGTGGTGTGGTGGTGGTATTGGTGGTGGTGGTGGTGATAGTAGTGGTAGTGGTGGTGGTGGTGATAGTAGTAGTGATGGTGGTGGTGGTGGTGGTGGTGGTAGTATTGGTGGTGGTGGTGATGGCGGTGTTGGTGGTAGTGATACTAGTTGTGGTGGTGGTGATGATGGTGGTGATGGTGGTAGTGGTGATAGTAGTGGTGGTAGTGGCGGTGGTGGTGGTGATGCTGACGGTGGTGATGGTGGTGGTGGTGGTGGTGGTGGTGATGGTGGTGGTGGTGGTGGTGGTGATGGTGGTGGTGGTGGTGGTGATGGAGGTGATGGTGATGGTGCTGTTGGTGGTGGTGATAGTGGTGGTGGTGGTGGTGATGATGGTGGTGATGGTGGTAATGGTGTTAGTGTGGGTGATGATGGTGGTGGTGATGGTGGTAGTGGTGATGGTGATGGTGGTGTTGGTGGTGGTAATGGTGGTGGTGATGATGGTGGTGGTGGTGGTGGTGGTGATGGTGATGATGGTGATGATGGTGGTGGTGATAATAGTGGTGGTGGTGATGGTGGTGGTGATGACAGTGGTGGTGATGGTAGTGGTAGTGATAGTGGTAGTGGTGTGGTGGTGGTATTGGTGGTGGTGGTGGTGGTGGTGGTGACAGTGGTGGTGGTGGTGGTGGTGGTGGTGGTGGTGGTGGTATTGGTGGTGGTAGTGATGGCGGTGTTGGTGGTAGTGATACTAGTTGTGGTGGTGGTGATGATGGTGGTGATGGTGGTAGTGGTGATAGTAGTGGTGGTAGTGGTGGTGGTGGTGATGCTGACGGTGGTGATGGTGATGGTGGTGGTGGTGGTGGTGGTGGTGGTGATGGTGTGGTGGTCACGGTGATGGTAGTAGTGTTGGTTGATGGTAGTGGTGGTTTCAGTCTCCCCTTTATAGGCTTAGTGCAGTCAGACTGTGATCCCAAGATGACCAGAAATGCCATGTAGACAGTGCTTAGAGGAAGCCATTATTTCCCAAATGATACTATCACTTCACACGTCTTTACCGAGCAGAGCTGAGTTAATCATCTCCTCCCACTGCTCAATACTCTCGGTTTAAGCAATTTTTATGCCTTCACAGCTTGGAGGACTCTGAAGTTCTGGGTGTTATGAGTGCAAGGCAGCAAGAACCTGGGGAGCCATCTGCACCCCACCTCTACTGCTACCTGGGATTCTCCTAGTTTCCTGACTTGCCCTGACACTCTGCTTTCCTGGAAAGAAGCAGGTCTGAGAGTACAGAGATGGGTACAGGAGGCAGAGCAGTGCACATGGGGGCTCTGATGAGGGCGGCATGGGGAAACCTGGTCTCACTCCTGCGCGACCTGGCTGCCCAGAATGGATTTATCCCGCATCGTTTCTCAGTTCGGCTCTTCAAACCACCATTAGTAACTGTGAGCCCCATAGCCTCCTCCCATAACGTAGCAGTAACACCAGGCCCATCCAGTGAGGGCAGTAAATAGTCACCTCCACCCCCTCTACCCTGAGACGGCACTCCTTTCGGGCAATGATGACCATAGAAGACAGCAAGCTCCCCTCAGAGCGACCTTCAGGCCTGGGCAGCTGCAGGACCCCTTATGGCAGCAGCCATAAATCCTAGCCTGCCATGATGGAGCCCCTGAACTGCATGTCGACACTGAGGTCCCCGCCTCTGAGACCTCCTAGGTTATACAGGTCACCTCAGACAACAGACGGCACTTCTTCTCACTTCTCCCCTGTGAAAAGGGATCTTGCCAGTCCCTTTGCTGGCAATAAGCCTTTCCTTTGTTCTTTTGAACCTGGATGTCTGCATGGTTTCTGGAAACGTCTAATATATTATAACAGTAACAATGTTCTTAGATGCATCTTAATTACTATTGTAGACCTTAGTTTCTAATACAGCTGAAACTGGTTATCTGTGTGTCCTTGGACTTGTTGTTGGTGAGGTCTCTAAGTCCCCAAGGTTCCTGTTTCTGGAAGTGAGACTGTGCTTCCCTTGAGAAGCACAAACAAGCAGGTGACCTGAAATCCCATGACAAAGCCAGAAACGGACTCCCAACATGGTTCCCATGGGTTGTATCAGGCATCAGGATGCCGGAGAGGCCCTGGGGCCAGACCAGGAATCTGGGAAAATGCTGGTCAGTATGCTGTAGAGGCCATGCATCTAGAGCAGAATGCTGGAGAGGCCTTGCATCCAGAGCAGGATGCTGGAGAGGCCTTGCATCTATAGATGGCGGAGAGGCCTTGGCTCCAGACACCTGCCACCCCAGTTCCTGGCTACCAACTCCGGCTATGGCCTAACGTTGAGCATGTTACCACCTTGGTTGAGAATCCCATTCTCCTTAGATGGTGCCACTGCAGAGGCATTCCCTGGGGGTTCCCTGACATTCTTTCTAAGGATAACATTGTGGCATTGTCGTGCCTTTATTGATGTGATGTTTCCTGTCAGACCAGGAACTCCACAGAGTTGCTGTCGGCTGGTTGCTCGTGAGCCCCGATCCATAGGTAAAGCCTAGCCCCTGAAGAGATGTCATTAGGAGGTATGGTTATGAGTCCGCCCTGAGAAGCTGCCTTGTCCCTCTTCATGGGAGGACACAGCTGAAAGATGGTTCTGTGATCCAAACAGGACAGCCCTCAGGAGACTCAGCCCTGGGCACACTCATCTCAATCACCTTCCTCCAAAAATGTGAGGGGGAAAAATCTCCTGGTGGGGCCACCTAACCGTGCTTTGCTTTTTCGTCTATTATTGTAGAAGTTGAGTGGAGCGATGCATGAACCTGGGGTAGCCCAGCTCTTGCCACTGTAACTGCAGAGAGTTACTGAAAGGGGACTTGCCTCATGAGTAAAGAAAGGTGGTTAGCTTTGACCACGAGTGTCCACACTTGAAAGTGGCCTAAGTCCTTTTCTAGGTCTGAGCATAATGATGGAAGGTCACTGCTATCATCATGCATAAGGTCAGGATGAATGAGAATAATGGCCGTTGAATTTGAAAAGATTTCAGAAGGCTTCCTAAGTTTATTCAAGTCTGGCTACACTATTCAGCCTCTTGCACCACGCAGTTAACTCTTAACCAATGATAAATGTGGAGGGAACTCTAGGGACCTGAATTTCAAAGGTTTGCCCCAGGCAGCTCAACACAGACAAAACCAACCGCACACTTCCCTGGAGCCCACCGGCCACTATCCCAAGAGATCAGAGCACCTTCAAAAGCATTCAAAATTAACTATTTCATGAAAATTACTACTTAGTCAAGAAAAGCAAATGACTTTAGCCCACAGGATCTGCTCAAAGTGAGGGCTCTGAACTCACTTTTCTGCTTCTATGGAACTCTAAGGGTGCTTCTTTGATTAATTTGAAGAGGATCAATAAAGTTCACCTGACTCTAAGGCCCCTTATTTCTCAATATAAAAATGTACAACAAGATGAATCAATGTATTATGTAGCATAGGTATAATTATATCTCTAATGTAAGACACTATGAATTTCTAATATAAATATATGAATTCATCGACTTAAGATATAAAATTTAACCACGATTTAAATAACATACCAGTAAGTTACACATAAATGTCTTAATAAGTTTGTAATTTCCACTTAGTTTTGATAAAATTAAAAAGATGTGTTTTAATGTTTAGCTGGCTTAGGTCCACCCAACCTTCTACCTTTTCTTGATACTTCCCCAAGCACTCTGCTAAGCAGTTAATACCATATATACAATGAAGGGAAACTTAATGTTTCTTTTTCAAAACTGCACAACTCCTAAAAATTCTGAAGTTTATTAGAAATAATAAAAATTTTAGTGAAGCATCTCAAAACGAGTCATTGTCATTAAATTACCTTTGCAAGAAGATGCATTTTTTCCCAGAAGATAAATAAAACCGTGTTACCTTCATTTATGATCCCTAAGTCTAAAACCAAGCTAAGCAAAGAACAGCTATGGAAAAGAGGAAAGGTTTGACCCAACAGTAGACCAGATTAGAATGAAAGACTATTCTAACGTGGATAATGTCTGTAAGAAATATTATTTTATGTTACCTTTCTGGTAGAGAACTCAAAAAGCCAACAGGTGAAAGTAATGAATGATCTTTGACTAAAGCCTCCAAAATCTGCCATGACAGCAAGTCAACCATCCCCATGGGACAGAAATCTAGGAGGCGTGGCCAGGAGTTGCTCCAGCTCCTCCCACAGAATGGGATTCCTGGGAAGGCTGAGCATGCTGGGAAATGACTATATAACATTCAGCAATGAGCCAAGGAGTGGAAAATCTCCTCAAAGCTTTTGTTGAAACTTTATTTTTAAAACTAATATTGTTGGTAACTTTGGTGGCAGTCATGGCCAATGCATTATGAAATTAAAGTATCATTCACATATCAGGAGTCATCTAGATTCATTCAAAGTCACTGCACTCTCGTTTAATGCATGACATGAAAACTTCCCCATTTTTACTAAATGAGACAGGAAAGACGGTCAGTTGAGTGTAAAATGTCTACAGAGATATGCATGTGTGGTGATCCCTCAGGTTTCGAT
The DNA here is from genome assembly GCF_023159225.1 of Perognathus longimembris pacificus. Classification (NCBI taxonomy): domain Eukaryota; kingdom Metazoa; phylum Chordata; class Mammalia; order Rodentia; family Heteromyidae; genus Perognathus; species Perognathus longimembris. The sequence goes on along the minus strand of NC_063162.1, from coordinate 1,676,594 downwards.
TGATCCGCAATCACAATTGCAAAGAAAGAAGGTACGGTTCGGCCAAGAACCAGTAAAGTCTAAAAGAAACACATTGTTCTTCCTGAGCTTTTGCTAAACAAGATTCATAGCTAATTGGAATAAACATGTCGGCAAACAGAGAAAACAAACAGATCTCCTGCGCTAGAACCGCCTTATCCACAGGAGCACCTCCTCATTACTAAATTTTAGAGACACATATTGAGATAAGCTTGGTAGGTAGGAAATTACGAGGAGATAATGTAATTCTGAAGTCATAAAGTATTCCATAATGGCAGGGGCTGCAAGACAGTTTGGGCACTAGCAGCATTTGCTTTCCTAATATGATCATCTGTTAAGATGATTTTGAAAATCAACTTAAAATTTCATAAGGTGATTTTCTTCTCCAGTTACGACATAGGCTTATTAGACAATCTTTCATCCGGGAGTTGTTTCCGAGGACTCTGTTTCGGGACAAACGGTTTTTCGGGTCACTAGACTCCAAAGATAGAACACACTCCATCTTGTAGATGGGGCTTTGCATAGCCATCTCCGCCATCACCCCAAGTGTGATGGCAAAATTCAAGGAGTTCTCTGTGCACCGGGCAGGCCAGCACCCTGCCGTGCGCTGTACCCCAGACCAGCGGCACTGCCCCGGGTGGACCGATCAGTAAGTGTTCTCATCAACCGCAGCCCCGGCACCCGTGGACCAATGCTCGACGCAGAGCTCCGCGAACACAGCTCTGTGCAAACCCTGCAGCCACGCCTGCCCTCTTAAAAGTAGACCCGATGGTCCAAAAACAATCACGGACTCAGTCTTTTAAAATCATTCAGTGAAACCACTTAGGAGAGTTTACTAAGGCAATTGTATCCTCACAACCCTCCCATACAAATGCATAACGGACACAAACACAAAAGGCACCATGTCATCGTTACTTGGGCACCAACCTGGTATGGGCTGCGGCGCTAATATCACGGTGGGGAGAGGCCTGGAGGCGGGAACCGGCCTGGACAGCGACAGGGCTACTTGGCTTGCAAGAAAATGAGGCTTTTCCTGCCCATGGAACAGTATTGATTCCTCAGGATGAAACCATGTTGAGTCCAGGGCAAAGGAATTATTTAAAAAGATCTGTCCAAAAACAAGGCAAGCACAACATTTAAGACAAGGCATGGGGTGATAGATACAGATAGATGTTACCTTACACCGATCAAATACTGCGTGCTCTACTGTTAGACTCTCTATAAAAGCACCGTTCTAAGACTTAAAACAAAGGGCTCTCATAGCAACCAGCTCCTAGCTGGAAGCTTCTAGCTGAAGACTGGACTGGTCTCCAACTATAGACCCAACAGCCAGTTTATAGGTCATTACCTCATGTGCTGTAGAACTCTGTCTTTACACACAACAAGCAAAATATAGTCAATCAATTTAAGTTCAAAAAACAAAATAAGCCATCAGAAAGATGAAAAACAAGCAGTAAGAGCAAGAAAAAAAACTCACTTTTAAACTTGTAGAGATGTTTAAAGCTAGATTTTGGTCAATAGTTAGAGGTTTTTAAACCCTCAAAAATTAAAATGTAGGGGCTGGGAATATGGCCTAGTGGTAGAGTGCTTGCCTGGTATGCATGAAGCCCTAGGTTCTTGCCTGGTATGCATGAAGCCCTAGGTTCGATTCCTCAGCACCACATATATAGAAAATGGCCAGAAGTGGTGCTGTGGCTCAAGTGGTAGAGTGCTAGCCTTGAGCAAAAAGAAGCCAGGGACAGTGCTCAGACCCTGAGTTCAAGCCCCAGGACTGGCAAAAAATAAAATAAAATGTAAATTCTTGTTTTGAAATTGGAAATGTTACGCTTTTCTATGGAACCCAAGTATTTTAAACTACATTAGAATGCCAGTCCCCCTTCCTCTGATGTTCTTGAACCTGATTCTGAAGGGATTTCTCCCTCCCAAACCCTCTCTCTCTGCATATATATATATATATATATATATATATATATATCTTACAATCAGAAAACAGGTGATGTTAATACAGCAATACCCAACAACTTCATAATGAAATGTTCACTTATTCCAGTTAAATCACTTCCTCATTTACCTTGTAATTAGGCATCCTTTTCTCCATCCAACTTTTCCCAACGGGTGGAGGCAGAGCAGAAGGACAGACATGGGGGAAAATGGGTAGCAACTCCACGGTGGAGGAGGGCGACAGTCCTAGTGATGAAACATGACCACCAAGCAGCCACTGGGACCCCAAAACAGAAAAGAGCAGAGCGTTCATTAGCCCCGGCCGCCAGATGCACTTTGTATCCAAAGATGCTGGAACAATTGCTTTGGAAAATCTCAACAGGAGGATTTGATTATAAGGGAAACGTCTTCATTCCCTAGCCCAGGAAAACCTCAAACACGTGTAAATCAATGAGACGTTTATCAAAAGCGTTAACATCTGCGACATCACAAAGCACTGCCAACAACGCCCTGCTCAATACTGGACGAGAATGCCCAAGCCCAGCCTCGCAAGGAATGGTTTCTGCCCTGCGGTAATAGGAAACCATGAAGGGGAGAACTGGCAGGCATGCATTTAAAATCCTCAGATTGTTTGTGAGTGGCATAGAATTATATCGCATGGCACTCTTCTCAGTGAAATATTTTGTAGGAATTACAGCTCACATTCTAAAAGCACCTGGTATGTTCAGAATGAAAAACAGAGAGCTGCGATTCCGTCTCCCAAGGTTCACCAATGCCAATAGGATCTACAGCCAAGAGGACAGTCCCCCCACCCCACCCCACCCCACCCCACACGCTCCCCAGGGAAGCATGTGGTACCCACTTGCTGGGTGGAAGCCTCCCATCGCCCGGGGGGCCCTGTCCTCCTGTGTAAAACGACTCCATCCTCCCCAGGGGAGAGCAAGGACGAGGCCTCCACGATGCAGAGCATGTCTACTGCCTTTTAAATCCCGCCACCCTCTTGCTTTCCGGGTGTGTGCAAACATCCTCTGCTTCTACCTAGTGTTGCACAAAAATATCGGAAAGACCAACACCAAGTTTTCCGGCATCTTTTTGCTTTTTGAATTGCTAGGGAGGGGGCCGCTTCCTCCGGAGAGGAAGGCAGGCGGCCTGGCGGCGTTGGGCTCCCCCGGCGGCAGCCGCCTGACACGACAGCCTCGGACCCGCCGGGGTGCAGCACACCCGGACACGAACCGGACCGGCTCGGCCCGCGCCCGGCACCGGGACGCCCAACGACACCCGGTTAGAAAAGCTCGCCAGCCGGTGCTGGAATGGATTGGCTCTAAGGGAGGCGGGCTGGCGGGAGCTGGGGAGGCCGGTCCTCGGAACGGAGCCCCATTGCCGGCCCCCAGGTTGTCCGCGCATCTGCATCTGCGTGGACAGCCGGGGAGGAATCCGGCCCGGCGGGCTGCCCGGCTCCGAGGCGCCGTCCGGCCCCGGCCCCGGCCCCGCTCGGGCACTTTCCTGTCGGACCCCGGGTTTTAAATGCCATACTCCCCATGGTGGCATTCCGCACCCGCTAATCGGTGGCCTGGGGCGGCCTCCCCCGCGTTCCCGGGCGCCGAAGCCGGGGCTCCCCGCCGCCTCCCGCGGTCTCCGAGCGGCCCCCGCGGCTGGCGGGAGCGGGAGGCGGCGACGCCGGAGCCGATCAGCCCGACGCGGCCGGCGGCTCCGTCCGGCTCGCTCCCCGCGCCCCAGCCCCAGCCCCGAGTGCCCAGGCGCCCACTTCCCGGGTGCCACCCGCGGCCCCGGCCGCAGCGGGGGCTCTGGCGGCGGCTTCAGCACCGCGCTCCGGACAGCGACCTGGGCTGGCGCGGAAGTTGCAGCCCGCGCGGTCCCGACTTGAACCCGAGGTGCGGGTCTGGAGACCGCTTCCCCCGGAGCCGGGGCAGAAATGCGGCGCGCACTGCCGCGAGGCGGAGCGGGGCGCGGGGCAGGAACTTTCTTTCCCATGCACGGTTGCCTGGTTCGGGCAGGCGAGGACCACGTCCTGAGAAGAGAGCGCCGAGCCCGGGGGTCCGTCGCCCCTCTCCTGGCCACCGCTGCGCCCCGGGGCGGGGGGCCCCGCTAGGCGCGCCCTAGGGCAGCGGGGGAGCCGGCCAGCTGCGCGCCCGGGTCCGGAAAGAGACAGGCGCGCCCCGGGAGAGTGTGGGGGGACCTGGCTAAGGGCACCCGGGGCAGGGGGGAACCCGGCTAAGCGCGCCCGGGGGGGGGGAGACCCTGATAAGCGCGCCCCGGGGTAGTGGGGGGGGGACCCGGCTAAGCGCGCCCCGGGAGGGTGGGGGAAGCCGGCTAAGCGCGCCCGGGGGGGTTGGGGGAACCCGGCTAAGCGCGCCCCGGGTGGGGGGGGGACCCGGCTCGGCGCGCCCCGGGGGAAGGGGATCCGGCTCGGCGTGCCCCAGGGAAGGGGACCCGGCTAGGCCCGCCCCGGGGGAAGGGGACCCGGCTCGGCGTGCCCCGGGGGAAGGGGACCCGGCTCGGCGTGCCCCAGGGAAGGGGACCCGGCTAAGCGCGCCCCGGGACAGGGGAACCCCGCCAGCCCGGCCCGAGCGGGGCTCGGGGACCTTACCTGTCCGGGGAGCAGGGGGGGGTGGTGCGCGGCGGCGTGCTCGGGCGCAGAGGGCAGCGGCAGCAGCGGCAGCAGCGGCGGTAGCGGGGGCAGCGGGGGCTCGCCGGGCGCTTGCCAGCCGGGCGGCCCGGGCAGCAGCGGGGCGGCGGCGGGCTGGGCCGAGGCGAGCAGCACCGGCGGGGGCGCGACCCCGGCGCCGAGCCGGAGCAGCCCCGCCGAGCCGGGAACCATCCAGATCCAGGGCGGCGGCGGCGGGTCCGCATTCATCGGCCAGAGGACGGGCTGCCGCCGCCGGGGCTGCCGTGGCTGCTGCAGCTGCCGCCGCCGCCGCTGGAGCCTGGCGCCCGCCAGCATCCTACATCCCCGCGCGGGCGGCGGCGGGGGCGGCGGGCGCCCGAGGTGCGGGCCGGCGGCGGCGCGGGCTCCGGAGCGCACTCGCTGGGTTCCGCCGCGCGCGCGGCGGCTCGCTCCGCCCCTGCCCCGCGCGGGGAGCCCCTCCTCCCGCCGGCGCCCTCCCCTCGGAAAGTGGCCGCCCGCGCCCCGCGCCCCGCGCGCCCCGCGCCCGGGCCAAACGCCAGGCCCCGCCCCCCGGCCCGTGGCTCCCGGGGGCCGCGGGAGGCGGGGGGCGCAGGGCACGCGGTGGGGCGGCGAGGACGCAGGGCGTGCCCCGCCAGGTCCCGCCGACCCCGCCTCCCCCCCCCCCCCCCCCGGCAGCCCGCGGTGGCACAGCTGTGGCCCCGGTTGTCCGGACGGTGCGCGCGGCTCCCGGCCCCGCCGGCGAGGGCAAGCTAGGCTGAGCGGGCCACGCCGGGCCGGGCACGTCCCGCTGCCGGTGTGGAGCCGGGGGGGGGGGGGGCGCCGGCGCTCTCTGCCACGTTAAGTCGAGTCCGGGAACAGGGGGGTCTGGGGAGGGGCGGGGGGCAAACCGAGTCTGGGCGCAGGGCCCTGGGGCGCGCCGACGCCGGAGGGGGTCTGGACGCTGCGCGGCCGGGCTGGGTCGATCTCGCGCCTACAACAGATCTGCCGAGCCAGCCCTGGCCGTTTCCTAGCCCTGACCCCCTGACCGACGCCCGGCGTGGGCCGAGAAGGGGGCCGTGGGAGCCGGGTCCAAGTCCCCAGGCCGAGGTCTGCGGGCCTCGGCGCCCTCTTAGGACCCCGCTCTGCCTCCCCAGCGCACCAGGTGGGGGTGGGGGGCTCAGCGCAAGGCGGCCCTCGGCGGGTGCTCGCCCCTTGTGAGTGGCACTGCGCCCCCCAGCTCGGGGCCGTGCTGCCCTCCCCGCGCGCCCGGGCAGCTCGGGGTCAAGGACGGACGCTTCCTCGAGGACTCTGGCTCCCCCGTCATCGCAGGGCCCGCGCCGGCAGAACCCAGCCCGGCTCGGCGCTGGCCACGCCGCGGCCGCCGCCAGACGGCGCTCGCCCCCGCGCCCGGCGGCCCCGGCGCTGGCCGCAGACCTCGCTGCTCTCCGAGGCCCTGACCGCAGCCCGTGGCCTGGGCTCCGCGGCTTGGCCGCCCGGGGCGGTTCGTGCCCGCAGCGGGGTGGGGGGGGGGGGGACGTGGGAATGATCTGCTCAGCCGGCCGCGCCTGAAGGCGCACGGGGGAAGTGACGCCCGCCATGGGGATCCCAGCCACAGAGAGCTTCAAGGGAAACCCCCTCCCCACCCCGCCCCGCCCTGGCCTGAGGGGAGGCCAGCCCCCACCAATCCACACCCCACGCCCCCGGAGGCCTCTGGGCTCGCCAAACTGAGCTCCCCTCCCTTCTCCGCGCCTTGGCAGCCCCTCCTGATGGAAACCGAAGCACCCCAGTGCTTGCCGTGTGCTTCTAGGGGTTGTCCTCCTTCCCCTGACCGGCTTAATTTCCTCCTGGCCTGCCATGATTCCTGGGGTAGTTCTAGGCAGATGCTAATTAGCATAGCTGGCATTCCCTGTTTTCCTCACACAAGCTGCTTTTCAATTAGCAAGTGGGTCTCTCTCTCTCTCTCTCCCTCCCTCCCTCCCCCTCTCTCTCCCTCCCCCTCTCTCTCCCTCCCTCCCTCCCCCTCTCTCTCCCTCCCTCCCCTGCAAAAGTACTGGCAGGATTTTTTTCTCACCTAAAATGGGAATACTTTGAAGATTAGAAGGCTGATACTATTCCTCAAGCCAGTAATTCTCAGGCACACAGCTGTGCGTACATGTTACACGTGGAGTCTGTAAGCAAGCTACTGTTTGAGCAAGTCTCGTTTGGAGGCTGAGGACAGAAGAGCCCTGGTGGTCTTGCCCCTCTTGGGAGTTGCCTTCAGCTCGGAGGGCCACCCCTGGGCCCCAGGCTCCTGGAAGGCCGGGGGGCTTGGCGGTCTGTTTGCAGTCTTGCCTACATTCCTGCGCAGCGCCGTGCTCGCGTGGCTCGTCCTCTGGGTCGCCCGCACGCACGTTCCTTCCCGGGTGCCAGGCGTCTTGAGCCCACGAGGCCCTGGAGAGCTCCCGAGCTAGGAAAAGCAAGGGCCTCTGCTTTCACAAAGCCTCAAGTCACCCCGTCTCACCGTGCGCCTCAGCTCTGCGGGTGAGGCCCACTCGGGGACCCAGCTCCATCGCCAGATCCTGCTGTTCTGTGTTTCAGCGGGGAGGATTTAGGAGAGGCGCTTCCGCCCTCTTGTTGGCTCTTGTTTCAAGGAGGCTCGCGGCAGGTGTGCCTCTTACCCCCAGGCAACAACTCTATACCCCACTGGGTGAGGGATGCCTTGCCGGCAGATGCCCTTGCCTCAAGGGTTATTGAAGAGAACCCGCCACAGACCAGCCCAGGGAAGATCACACGTGACCTGAGCCAGCTGAGAAAGGTGAAGAGCTCGTGAGGACAGTCCAGGCCGGGGAAGCAGAAATCCAGGGAGGAGAAGCCTGCTCCTCTGAGCTCAGGCTCGCTGCCAGGCAGCCCCATGCCTCTGGAGACGGCCAGCGTCCCCTGCGTCAGTCGGGGGTCTGTCAGTGCAGAGGACCCGGCTCGCATCCTCTGAACACATGGCCTTGCTCTCTGTCAAAATCAGGATGAATTTTGCTCCATCCAATGTTTTATGTGCCACCTAGACTCCAACTCTCCGAGCCAAGAAAGGCAACCTGTGATCTGCCTTCCTATTTAGGCAAAACCAGCAGAAATTTCCAGCGACGGTGAAACAGAACACCGCCTGAGCAGGGGCCCCAGCAGGAGCGAGTGTGTGGTGTTACCGCGGCCACGCCAGATGCTGGTGGGATCTGGATTGTTTTCCCTTCCAGGAGGAAACAACGTGGGAAGTTTGGACGAGAGCGGCGGATTGAGGTCTTGCAGCCTGGAGAGGTTTTCCGTTTGTTTGTTTTAATTCATTTTATCTTGTCTTTCTAAGTGAGATGGAATGAATCTAAAAAAGAAGAGAAACATGAAAATGCTTTCTCACAGGCCTGCAGAGGAGGGAGACTCGGGAGCGAGGCCTGCTCCGCAGCCCCCCCCCCCCACCATCCTCCCAGGCAGACCCGGATCTGGGGGTCCTCCCGACAGGAGGGGGCCAGGCAGAGCCGCCATGCCGCCAGGGGCTGGCGGGAGCCGGAGGAGGCTGACAGAGGGACTGGCGTCCCTGGCCCGCGAAGGAGGGCGCGGAAGAGACCCCGGGGGTCCTGCGGGCTGGGCTCCACACGCCTTTTCCAGACTGAGGAGCCGCGTCTGTGGGGACACCCGGGGAGACCTGTCTTCGTCACAGCTGGAAACTTCCATCTGGAGTTTAGAAGAAAGGTGCTGGGCGCGCTGGAACTGAGAGTGACAGCCACAGACCCTCGTCACCGTCACCAACGCGGACTGCGGCCCCTGGCAAGCACAGAGCGGGGAGGAGCCGGTCACGGGGTCACGTGACAGGGCCTGGCGGCACGCAGGGTGAACAGGCCATCCCAGACAGGTGGAGCTGTGCTCTACCACACGGTATGGTTGTCGTTATGATTTAAAATCCATAACGCAGAGTGTCTGGAAAGTACAGAAGAGCGCGGTGAGTCGGAACCCCGCGCACCCCGCGCGCCCACGGAAGCGCCGGGTTAACTTGTGGTGACTTTACCGTGTGGTATACTTTTTGATTCCTATCTTTCCACGTACAAGGTGCGGGCATGTGAATAGAATGTGAATGTATGTGCCCACACGTACAGGTTGTAGAACGTCCTACAGCGCAATCAATGTTAAATTTCATTTTCTAAGAAAAAGCCTTCGCTGGACTTGGGCCCTGTGTGCCTTGCAGTCACTCGGCCCGTGGTGAGCCCCCCCTTGTCTGTGCCCCGCCCTGGGCTTGGGCTGCCACCTTTCACGGCCTCCCCCTTGCCTTTCCCCTTTGGCCACGTGGGAGGGAGGAGATTAGAGGAGACAGAGGACCGTGTTTCAAGTTCGTCTGACGGGCCGTGGACACGGAGTGCAGGACCGGCTGGCTGGACCGCAGGGTGGTTCAGAAGAGCACACGGCCGGGGGGACGGCCCTGCTCCGCCTCGACTCCCGCCAACTCCTACCGCCACTCCGCGCCCCTTGCCTTGGACGGGGGAGGGAGGCCAACTCCTACCCCCACTCCGCAGCCCTTGCCCTGGACAGGGGAGGGAGGTCAACTCCTACCCCCACTCCGCAGCCCTTGCCCTGGACGGGGGAGGGAGGTCAACTCCTACCCCCACTCCGCAGCCCTTGCCCTGGACAGGGGAGGGAGGTCAACTCCTACCCCCACTCCGCAGCCCTTGCCCTGGACAGGGGAGGGAGGTCAACTCCTACCCCCACTCCGCAGCCCTTGCCCTGGACAGGGGAGGGAGGTCAACTCCTACCCCCACTCCGCAGCCCTTGCCCTGGACAGGGGAGGGAGGTCAACTCCTACCCCCACTCCGCAGCCCTTGCCCTGGACAGGGGAGGGAGGTCAACTCCTACCCCCACTCTGCAGCCCTTGCCCTGGACGGGGAAGGAGGCCGAGGCGCTCAGCCCTCCACAGCTGTGTGCCCACTGCCTCCCTCCAGGCCGCCCGGGTTTTCGGGTGTTTCGGGTGTGGGGAGGGCTGTCTCTGCCCCCGCCTCCTGCCACGCCTCCCTGCCGAGGACTCTGGTGCCCTCTCCTCTGGGAAGCACACAGGCAGAGCAGAAGCCCACGCGCCATCAGAACCCATGCGCGGGAAGCTGCCTGGCCCAGGTGTGTGTTGGGGGGGGGCAGCCCTCCTGCCCTCCAGGCGTCCCGGGGTCTAGGGACATAGGTGGGCCGGGAGGGCAGAGCTCAGACAGAATGCTGTCCCGCAGGCCGCGGGCGTGTCGCACGTGGGCACTCCCGGGCCAGCCCGAGCCCCCACGGCCCCCTGCGCCCTTCCTGGTCCTCTGCCCAGCGGCGGCGGCTGCTGGGGAGGGGCCGGGGTCCCTGATCCGATCAGAGGATGATTTACAGGGTGCTTGCGACGGGCAAGGCGCGGAGGACATGGCGGGAGGTTCGCGGGGCGGCGGCGTCGCGGCCGTGCTCTCCGCCTATGGCGGCTTGATTTGCGGTCTGAGCCGCGGAACCGTTTGCTCTTCCCCCACAAAGCCTCGGACACAGCCAGGAAGCCGCAACAATGGGTGTTGAGCGAGCCTCCTGCCCGGGAGGAGACAGAAGCGTCTCCTTTCGACGCAGACATTTATATTCATGTGCGGTTTTCTTCTGTTATGCCGATGCGTGTTTATCTCCCAGCAAAGGCAGCAGCTGGGCTTCCCCGGCCCCCGCCCGCCTGGCGTCACGGCGCCGCCTCCCCCCTCCAGCCCCCGAGGAGGCCCCCAGCCGGCTTCCACTCAGCCTCGCCGCGCGGAGGGGAGACCACACAGGCTGCGGTGTTCCAGGCTACCACGGGGGGACGTGTACCCCACACTCACGAACCGGAAATGATCCAAGAACTCAGTCAGCTGAGCCGGGAGCCAAGCGGGCTCCCAACGCAATTCTCCCGTCTGGGACCCGACCCGCAGCCCAGGAGGGGCACCGCGCTCCCGCCTCCCTGCGGGTGCAAATCCTGGGCCATTAGCAAACTGGGACACACCTGCTGGTGTTGGCAGGCTGACCAGATCCCGTAGGCCGAGGGACCGCGTTCCCCTCGCAGACTTGATCGCACGGCAGCCTCCTGACTTCCCTCAACTTGGTGCATGTTCTGAGCTCCAGGGTCTGAGTTCAAGACTTAGAGGAACAAGATCCCGGAAGGAAGAGGTCTGGGCATTTCTAGCAGTTCAGCTTCTGCCACCAGGTGCCTGATCTGCCCAGAATTCTACAGAATCGGCACTCCACCTCCGTCCCGTTTGCAGCCCCGCGTCAGCACAGGGCAGTTCCTGCAAGGCTCCCTCCACCGTGCGGTTAGGAACGCCCAAGCTCGGCCCACAACACGGGCTGCGTGCCTGAGCACCAAGCTCCAAGGAGGGACGAAGCAGCAGCGTGCTTTAGCAGCAAAGCCAGCCGCCAACGGTGATGGCCGGACATGGCCCGAGTTCTCTGCACCGAACCCCCAGGGAGCGCGGTCTGGAATCCAGTCAGGACGCGTGCAGGTGAATGGAGGCGTGGGCCCTGGTCACTGGAAACCATCTGAAATCGTGATGGAATCCCATCCCAGAGTGTCCAACGCCCCAGAGCTGGGCACGGGAGCCTGAGCTTTCAAAGGAAGGAGGCCAAAGGGTGTGGCGGGAGGTCACGTGCGGACTTCCCCCGTCCCTCCGTCCCTTCCTCCGGGAGAGCCTGGGTCCCTGCAGCTAATCCACAGGGCACTCTCCTCTCAGAGCACACCCATTCCTGAGAGGCGGCAAGCCTGAATTCTGTGCTCGTGAGCATCACAAGAGCCCAACAGCTATGCCCTTATGAGCACAGAAGATGATGCTGAGTGAAGTGAACTCCGTGTTATGGAAACGACTGTTATATCACGGTTGTAATTACTTTCAACGTCCCATGTGAAGCCGTAAAATAAATAAATACATAAATCCAAATTCTCTGCCCTTGATAGTAAATTACGTTTCAAAAGACAAGTATGAGGAGACTAGAGATGGTCTCTACACCACTGATTGTTGTAATATTTTTCACCTTGATAAAATAGTCTTAGGATATGAAAAAGAAGACGGTCTCCTAGAAGCTAGTCGGTATGTTTTCTTCCCTGGGCAGGTAAATTAAATAATTCAGCAAATTCTGCCACTTAACCTTTTCTCTGACTCTTCCAACTCATTAATAAATATACGGAAATATTCTTACCTTGAGACCAAACCCTTGGAACACCCAACTTCTAACCTTTTGCCATGTTCAGAATTAGAGGGCAAGAGTTTGGCTGATTTGAGGAGCTAAATGGTAGTGTGTGTGTGTGTGTGTGTGTGTGTGTGTGTGTGTACGTGCGCGCGCGCGCGTCCGTGGCACCATGGGGCTCAGGGGAGTGTACTTTTCTTTGAGACCTGGTCTGTACACCTGACCCCCACCCCAGCCAGCTGGGCGATGAATGGTGAGGCCAGCAAAGAGGCAGACTGCCCCCAGAGACAGCCTTCAGTAGAGCCAGATGCCCCATGGCCCCCCTCCCAGCCCATCCTGCAGCCTCTTCTGGAGCTCTGCCCCCTGGAGCTCCGGGTCCAGGCCCCCGGTGCGTCTGGGCCTGGGTGCCTCTCCATCAAGACGGCCCTGTGCGTGGGTAACGGCGGCACGGGCGGGCGGCGGGGCTCGGCGCTGGCTCGGGCGCTGGCTCGGGCGCTGCTTGGCCGTGGCGTCGTGGTGACTCTGGACGAGTCCACCTCCACAGGCCCCCACTTGCCAAGGAGGAGCAGAGCTGTTATGCAATGAAAACAAGGCAGCGTCTTTGTTTGTTTCCTGGGGGCTGAGCCGAAATCTGGCTTCCTGAAAGCCGCACAGGGCTGGTGGGGGTCCTCATCCCGTCTCTGCTGTTTGGCTCTGGTGTCTGCGCCGGGGGCCCGCCCTGTCTCGACTGGAGTCTGGAAACACATAGGTCAACAAACATCTGCCAGGTGACCACGCAGCACACACAAGGCTTCCGGAAGCACGGCCCCCAGGGGGACAAAGCAGCCTCTGCTGCTTTCCCGGAGGTTCCCGGTCCCCACTGGCCTCTCTTCCTGCCGTCCTGTCCAGGAGCCTGAAAGCCGCCTACCAGCCACAGGGCAGGGCGGGGCCGCCTCCCTCGGGCTGCAGAGACTCGGGTTATTCTCAATATAGTCAGAGCACACGGAAAACAATAAGTAACACAGCAATTGTGAGGCCCCGCAGAGAGGAGAGTCCAGCAGGCTTAGTCCCTGGCCCATCATGGTCGGAGATTTCTTTCTAGCTTCCAGACACAGATCTGCCATCCAGAGCAGGGCCCCGCTCCCCCCCCCCCCAACTGGACTCTCTGGTGCATTGTGTTGCTCCGGGGTGACGTCCAGACAGGAAGAGCCACACATGCGTAACACGCCACGGGGCTCTGGCTCCAGACAACGTGGGCCGGGGCTCCCGGGGGCCCGCTGCTGCCCTGTGGGGCAGACCTGGGCAATGGGGGCTGCTCCGTGTTCAAGTCAGGACCTGGGTCCTGGCTTCATCCACTTCTTTCTCTCAGCAAGCCAAAGAGTAATTGCAGATGGACAGATAGATGCTTCTGGAAAGAGAAAGGGCATGCTGCACCAGATGCCAGGGAAAGAACCCAGCTGCCAGGCCCAGCCAAACTGCACAGGCTGGGACTTTGGAGCAGCATCTGGCGGGTGCCAGCCGCCTCCCTCCTTCCTCCCCCTCCCCCTCCCCCAGCTCTGCAGAAGCCTGGGGCCTTCGTCCTCACAGGGGGGGGACAGCTTGGCACACCTCTGCGGGAGAACAAGACACCACGGCCGAAGCCATGACCTCAGCCTCTGCAGTGCACCAGACACCATGGTGGAGGCTAGACTAAAGCATTCCTCTTTAGCCTGTCACAGAGATGAGACATGACCATCAGTGTCCAGCTGCCCATGACCCCCACGGCCTCTGCCCAGGCCGTCAAACTGCCTGACCTTCTCTGCATGAGGAGAGGAAGAAGGCTGCGGGCTTTCCCGTCGCCGAGGAGCCGCTTCTCGGCCTCCGCTCACACAGCTTCCGCGGGCTTTCTCCCGGCCCGCCCCCGTGTCTGTTCTGCGGTTGCCGGGTGCTGCCCCAGACGCGCGCTGGCCGGTCCTTCTGGAGGTGGAGCGGTTCTCCTTCCCCAGCCGGGCCCAGGCGCCCACCGGGGGCAGGGACTCGCGTGTGCCGTGTTCCCGTGGGGAGAGGGCAGCTCAAGGCAGCGAGTGCGAGCCCTGGCCCAGTGGAGTCTCACCAACCGTTTGTCCTAAACGACCTTCCGAAAAGATCCGTGGTATCCACAAGGATACAGTGGACTAGGAAACTAAAGCAGCATTAGGATGACACCCTCGGCCAGAAGGCATGCTGGGCTGGGGTGCTGGGCGGCCTGGTCCCTCCCTCCCCAGCTCACTGCCGTCCCGGTGGAATCGAGGCCGAGGGCCGCCCGGGACACCGGGGGAGAGCTGGAGGTGAGCGCGGGCCAGGCCGCTCCGCCCCTGACGGCAGGCCCAGGAGCCAGGCTGACCCGTCTCCAGCCCCTGCTCTCCCCACCCGGCTCCGGAACCCGGAACCACACCACCCCCTAAGTCACAACAGGAACGAGCCCAGAGTGGCGTCTGGAAAACAGGAGTGTCGTTGTGGGTGAGAGCCTCTGGCTGGAGACACCGTCGATCCAGCCGTGAGGAGGACGCGTCCCGAGCCCCAGCCTGGGGCAGTGGACACAGCTCCACGCAGGTCCGCGGGAGGAAGGGAACCAGGAGGGCTGGATCCCAGGAGACAGCTGGTGTTGGAATTATACGCCGCTGACTGTAAAATCTGTGTGTCTGGTATGTTTAAATAACATTTAAATACATGAGTGTTCTCTGTTAAGTATTTTAGCATACTGAAGTTGAGGCTAAAAATGAGAAATCATCATGAAAGTGAGGCAGATTTGTCAACTAATGTCACAAAACTTTTACAAATACCAAAAGCACAGTGGTTGACGGGGCGAAGGCACAAGGTGTTGAGTGCAGGCCGAATCGAAAGCTCTGCCTCTGGTGGGCCTGGTGCAGCACGATGAAGGATTTCCCCAGAAGCCCCGGTCCAGAGAGCGGGCTTGGTCCAGGAAGACGCGAGGCTGGAAGTGTGGCGGGAAGGAGGAAGGCCACCGTGCCTGGAGCGAGGTCCGGGAAGAGCCGGAAGGAGGACGGGGAGAGAGAGGCCGCATTCACACAGCCGATGGGACTGTGGCTCTCGGTTGCGGCTCTGGGGCGGCTGCAAGTTGCCAGGATTCTCTTGTCGTCCTCAGCGCGGGACCTCGCAGCGCCCGTGGGAGCCGAGTCCCGCGGCAGAGCCGGGCGGATGCCTGGAGTCAGGACGCGGGGCCTCCCGCGAGCCGGAAGAGCCCGGTGGACGTCCCTCCCGCGAGCACGGCCCCCCACGCCCCCGCCGGCCCCCTGAGCCGGCCGCGCCCCCCTCGTGTCGGGAAGTGTGTGCCGATGAGGAGAGACGCCGTCGTGACAGAGGGGAGGACGCGGAGGCAGGCAGCCCCGAGTAGAAAGAAATCGGATACAGCCCGGGTCCCCTCCACACTCCTATGGGGGAAGGACCAGCCCACACGCCCCTCCTCTCCGCCACGGTTCCAGACCCTCCTGGACCCACCGCGGCTCTGGCGGGCCTTCCAGTAGATAGTTACATCAAATGATTCCCGACGGGGGCCACGTGAGACACTTGCCGGGGGCCCTGCCCAGCCAGAGCGACACCGGCACGCGTCGGCTCCCACGGAGCGTCCTGGAAGGCAAGAACCGGTGGCGGAGAGGAAGAGGGCTGTCTACAAAGAAAGAGGAGGCACCCCAGTTCCACACACCTGAGAAAAGTAGCGAGACGGAGCAAAGGCACTGTAGGTGAACACACCACACCACCCACGACCTCCAAAGGCACAGGAGAAATATTAGCAGAATTACAAAAGGCAAACACACTCATCACCACAATGAGCGAGTGCAGCAAGTCTCTCTTAGGAACTAGCAGAATCAGAGCGTAGACAGAAGAAATGTGCAGAATGGGAGTTAGCGTTGCTCCCTTGATAACAACTGCAACCGCATGACCAGCATCTGTAGGATTCGGAGCTGTGGGCAACACAAAGGTGTGAAGAGAGCAACAGACTGCAAGTCTTCGCTCACAGGGCTTGTGTAGGCTGTGGAGATGAGTGGAGATGAGTCCCCAAGAAAGCAGAGGAGGGTCCCGGAGGCAGAGACGCTGGCAAGACGAGGACCAGAGAAGGTGTGATTGTGCATCCGCCTCACCCAGTGAAGAAACAGCAATGAAGAGACACTCTGTGGCTAAAAATTAAGTTAGAACTAGAGCACGATTGGCAAAAATAGCATGCAAATTTGGAGGGAAGATACTTATTAAAATTTAACTTTGTCAAATTAAATATGCATGGTAGAGTTTCTGGAGCGAATACTGAAAGAATAAAAATAGAGTTTGGCAAGTTTCTAAAAATCAATATATATAAGTTATTTGCACTCCCATAATGCATGCAATAAGAGCAGGGTATAATTTAAAAATCTGTAATATTTACAATAGCATCAAAAAGATGAGGTCCCCAAAGCAAACTAACAAAAATGTGTCATTTCCTTCTGGATAAATGATAAAATGTTACTGAGACATCTAAAAGACTCTTACCAACAGAGAAATAGACATTATTTTAGATCTTCCAATTCTTCCCACGTGTAGGCAGAATTTTAATGTAATCAAGATAATCAAAAAGTTTCTAGTGGACATTGATAAGCTGATGCTAAAATACATTATGGAAATGGAAATGGAAAGGTCAAGAATGCCTGAACTGGAAAACTTTTCTGTGGGAAAAGAAAAATCCTTTCCACAAATGGAACTGGAACTCTCAGAACAAAGTATGAGCTGGACAAACCTGAAGCCACCTTCATGTAGGAAGTATCAGAGGGCATACACAAAAGCTGAAGCATTAAGCTCTAGGAGAATGCATATTTAAAAATATTACTAGCCCTGGCTAGACAAAAAAAAACAAAACAGGAAGTATGAAATTTTAAATGGACAGTGCACATACTCGTGTCCCTCGATTCTGCATTTAAAATTTTGCCCTTCAGAGAACCATCACTATGAAGTCGAAAGCAGGCCAGAAACTGAGAACACAGGACACACGATCTATCCTATGCGAGGAGGGTTAAGCGATAGTTCTCCGGAGCACGTGGCTCACCTGCGCGTTTCTAAGCAGCCAGCAGAGGAGGCGTTGCGGGCCACTGGCCTACGTGTTGAGGAGGGGGCTGTGCCCCGATGAGGTGGATCCGCACTGCACACGCGCAGAGCACCTCCTGGCTCCCCACAGACGCACAGGCTGACTGTGGGCCAAACAGACTCCCGGTGTGCTTCAGATAAGCAGCTCAACCGACCAGCTGGATAAAAATAAACTAAATGTATTTTCTTGATGAGGAATTAAAGTGGCCAGTAATGCTTTGGAAACTTGGTCTCACTTTCGTCCAAAAAAACCCAAAAGGTAAAAATCGAACCCGTGCGCTCCTGTAACTGGCCCACAAGCGAGTCAAATGTTTCGTCTCTTTGAGTCAAATGCTTGGCATTTCCGGGGGCGGCGGGCTGCCATGGAAAGTCCTTCGAGTTAATGTGACAACGTTGGCTGGGTGTGGTCTTCCCCTGAAAGCGTGTTGCCTGTGTGCACGTGGCTTCTCTCTGGTGTGCCCCTGAGTGAGCCAGGGGAGGAGGGTGAGGCGCGGTCCCGTCCACTGACGGGAGGGCGGTCAGGAGGTGCCGACACCCGAGTTTCAGAGGGCCACGTACAACACTTGTCCATTCGCATAACGCACAACAGTGACTCCTGCTCACACGTGTGTGTTTCTGTGAAAATGGAAAAGAAAAGCCAGACCTGGCCATCTACAGCATCCGCCATAATAGTGACTCGGGGCTGTGAGGGGAGGAGCTCACGGGACTGCAGGGGGGAGGGTGGAGCTCCCGGGACTGCAGGGGGGAGGGGAGGAGCTCCCGGGACTGCAGGGGGGAGGGGAGGAGCTCCGGGGACTGCAGGGGGGGAGGAGCTCCCGGGACTGCAGGGGGGAGGGGAGGAGCTCACGGGACTGCAGGGGGGAGGGGAGGAGCTCCGGGGACTGCAGGGGGGAGGGGAGGAGCTCACGGGACTGCAGGGGGGTGGGGAGGAGCTCCCGGGACTGCGGGGGGGAGGGGCAGGGGAGGAGCTCCCGGGACTGCAGGGCTGTGTGGGGAGGAGCTCCCGGGACTGCAGGGCTGTGTGGGGAGGAGCTCACGGGACTGCAGAGGGGAGGGGAGGAGCTCCTGGGACTGCAGGGGGGAGGGGGAGGAGCTCCGGGGACTGCGGGGGGGGGGGGGGAGGAGCTCCGGGGACTGCAGGGGGGAGGAGCTCCCGGGACTGCAAGGGGGAGGGGGGAGCTCCTGGGACTGCAGGGGGGAGGGGAGGAGCTCCCGGGACTGCAGGGCTGTGTAGGGAGGAGCTCCCGGGACTGCAGGGGGGAGGGGAGGAGCTCCCGGGACTGCGAGGGGGAGGGGAGGAGCTCCCAGGACTGCGGGGGGGGGGGGGAAGAGGAGGAGCTCCCGGGACTGCGGGGGGGGGGCAGGGGAGGAGCTCCTGGGACTGCAGGGGGGAGGGGAGGAGCTCCCGGGACTGCAGGGCTGTGTAGGGAGGAGCTCCCGGGACTGCAGGGGGGGAGGGGAGGAGCTCCCGGGACTGCAAGGGGGAGGGGGGAGCTCCCGGGACTGCAGGGGGCAGGGGAGGAGCTCCCGGGACTGCAGGGCTGTGTAGGGAGGAGCTCCCGGGACTGCAGGGGGGAGGGGAGGAGCTCCCGGGACTGCGAGGGGGAGGGGAGGAGCTCCCAGGACTGCGGGGGGGGGGGGGAAGAGGAGGAGCTCCCGGGACTGCGGGGGGGGGGCAGGGGAGGAGCTCCTGGGACTGCAGGGGGGAGGGGAGGAGCTCCCGGGACTGCAGGGCTGTGTGGGGAGGAGCTCCCGGGACTGCGGGGGGGAAGGGGAGGAGCTCCCGGGACTGCAGGGGGGAGGGGAGGAGCTCCCGGGACTGCAGGGGGGTGGGGAGGAGCTCCCAGGACTGCAGGGCTGTGTGGGGAGGAGCTCAGGGGACCGCAGGGTGGTAGGTAGGGGTGGATCGCCTGGGACTGCGGGCCAGTGGGGAATCCCTGCGTCATGGAAGGCCAAGGAGGAAATTGCGCGTTCCGTCCCGTGAGGAGCGTGGAAAGCGTCACTTGCCGTCTGTCTGCGTGTAAACCCCCTTCGAGCAAGCCTAAGCCGCCTTGGAGCCACCATGCTCTGGAATCTCCAGGCAGAGGGGACTTCAAATGCAAATGGCACTCCTTGGGCTGCTGGGGGGGGAGGGGGAGGGGGAGGGCTCCAGCCCGCCGTCCAGTCCACCCACCCGCCTGCCCGGCTGCCGGGGAGCAGAAGCTGCCCCGGGGAGGGGGCATCTCGCTGCACGCCCAGGACAGCCGTCTCCCCAGCCACTAATTACACACGGCCCACACACCCTTTGATCCTCGCTCGCAGATGGCGGGGGGCTGCATGGGCAGCCGCGGTGGGGAAGGACAGTTGGTACGTGGATCCCCGGGAGTTATTTAGAATAGCTTACGGGGGTGGAGGTGGGATGCAAAGACACTGAAAGATATGCTATGTACCTGCTTTCCACACTGTTTTCTAGCTCCTTCTATGCACTCACTGGCCAGTTCTGCCTTGGCAAAATGAATGAGAGTTTGAATACCCCCAGAGCAAGTGACATTTTCAATCTGTGAGACTCTACTTGCTTTTTAATCTTTCCTCCATTCTTCTCTCTGCAGGAAAATGCCATATTCTGTGCCTCCATGGACCTCCGTTCGTTTGCATTTAACTTTTATTGAAAAAGTTGGGGTACATGTCAGAAGGGGATCGCTGGGCCACTGGGGAGTTCTATTTTTTTTTTTTTTTTGAGGTGGAGAAAATCAACATCTTTCCATCGCGGCTATGCCATTTTATCTGCTACCGAAGTGGACACCAAGTTGTGCGAATCCTCACCCCTACTTGTTACGTTTTACAATTCATTACATTCTGTGTTTGCCTTGCTGTTGCACAATCGCTGTCCTTAAGAGTAAGAGGCGACATCTCAAGATGGCTTTGAGCCACATTTCCCTAATATTAGTCGTATTGAGCTATGGGTCATTTGGGTATCTTCCTAACAGATCTCTTTCATGTTCTTCACCTAGGTTAAGTGGAGTTCTTTGTTTCGTTATCAGCAAGTTGAAGAACTTCATTCTATATTCTTAAATAACACTTAGATCCATAATTCGCGAGCGTTGCTTCCATTGTGTGGGTTGTTTCCATTCTGTTGCCTGTATCCTTTGATGCACGAAAGCTTTTGACTTTAACACAGACCAGTTTCCCTCATTTTCCTCTGCTGTTTTTCCCCCAGTCGTAGTCTCACCTCCTGTTTCTCCTCGTCCCTGTCTTTCTCTCCTTCGTGGTCACCAAGATGAGGAGTTCCAAGAGCCATCAGACTTTCTGCACAACGTGGGCTTTGTGTCCAACTTCCAGGGTCAAAATCATAGTTCAATTCCTTCCTGAACAAAGCGCCAAGTGCCTGAAAATCCGTTTTCTCTTCCAGGAAGCTGAGAACGTGTGCCCACAATGAAATTCCCAAGCTGGGGGGCGCAGGGTGCCCAGGGCAGACACGGGTGCTCAGAGCCCTGTCCACCTGTGCATGTGAAGGCCCCACGGGTGCAGGGTCCCCAGGCCCCCCCCCCCCGTCATGATATACAGTCTGTATGTATGAGTAGACAGAGCCCGTCTCCCTTCATCCTCTGCTCTGGAGTGATGCCTCCGCTTCCCTCTTTGACACTTGGGCCCCACTACATTTGCCCTCATTGTAGGTGGCTCTTTCTATAAGCACTTAGAATATAATGCCTCCTGGCTAAGGCGAGCCTGAGGACTGAATGTGTATACTTTTTTGCCAGCGGTGCATGTTTAGGTTCAGCTAGGAAGTCGCAGACGCGGATGTCTAGCCATTCTGTATGGCTGGCTGAGCGCTCGTGTCTGAGTTTTGTCTCCACCGGTAGAGGTGCCCAGGAGAGCGATCTCAGCCGGGTCTCCCTGGACCTCAGCACAGTGCGGTTCCGGTGCCCCTCACGGTCTATGAGCTCCGGCCATAGATGAGCAAGGCGTGGATGGAACAAGAGGAGAGCGAGCGGCTGCACACCTGCTCGGGGAGGCCGCTTCCCGGCAGAGCCCCTCCTCCGCGCGGAGCCCAGGGGCCGCTCAGCTCCCCACCCCACCTGGGCGGCAGAGTCCTGGGGGTTCGTGAGGTGGGAGCTCTGGGCTGACAGCTCCCCCACCCTGAGCACAAAGGAAGCCCGGAGGACAGCCGTCCGTCCCCACCCCGGGGACTCTTTCCTGAAAGTGTGCACTCCACAAAATAGAACAAAGCTGACTGACGGGAAGCCATGCTCGTGATTTCAGAGCATGGCGGTGCGGAGCGCGGAGCAGCTCATCCACACAGACCCGGTTCCCCTTCCTGCATGGAGTCTCTCCGTGGAGAGCTGTCTCCCTTCCTCCCAGCCCCCAGCCCCCAGCCCGGAGCCCCCATCCCGGAGCCCCCAGCCCCGAGGCCTCCCCTTGGGTGCCAGCTCTCGGCCCACCCCGGGCCCCGGGCAGTCACTGGCCCACTGTGTGTCTCAGGATCTCTGCTGGCTGTAGAAGTCCATGTGCACGCCGTGTGTGACACGCGTGTCCTAGCTTCCTTCTTTTGCTCAGCACAGTGCTTGGGAGGTGGAGGGGGGTGAGCGGTGCTGTCCTCGTGTGCCCGAGTGACCGTCCACTGTACGAGGGGGGTGGGCGTAGAGGAGGCCACCCGTCTACCCCTCTGGACTTCTCCACTGTTCCACATCGAGGCCTTTGCGAATTATGGGTGACTCTTTGTGTGTGTGTGTATATATATATATATATATATAGAGAGAGAGAGAGAGAGAGAGAGACACACACATATATATATCTTTTCATTTCTTCTTGGTAAATGTGTGTGTGGCATTCCTGCATCACATAGAAGCTGAACATGTAACATTGTAATACATCGTCAAGCTGTTTTCCAAAGTGGTTGGAGCACACTTAATCTCTCCAGAAATGGAAGAGGATTTCAGATGTTTCTCGTACCACCAAAACCCGCTCACGTGTCCCTGGAGCCCGTGCGGTGGGCCCGTCTCGCGGGGGTTGGCCTTCGCGTGGACGGGCCCTCAGCCTGCCGTGGGCTCGCCGGTCACCCGCGTGGACGGGCCCTCAGCCTGCCGTGGGCTCGCCGGTCACCCGCGTGGACGGCCCCTCAGCCTGCCGTGGGCTCGCCGGTCACCCGCGTGGACGGCCCCTCAGCCTGCCGTGGGCTCGCCGGTCACCCGCGTGGACGGCCCCTCAGCCTGCCGTGGGCTCGCCGGTCACCCGCGTGGACGGCCCCTCAGCCTGCCGTGGGCTCGCCGGTCACCCGCGTGGACGGCCCCTCAGCCTGCCGTGGGCCAGCCGGTCACCCGCGTGGACGGCCCCTCAGCCTGCCTCGCGCTCGCCAGTCACCCGCGTGGATGGCCCCTCAGCCTGCCGTGGGCCAGCCGGTCACCCGCGTGGACGGCCCCTCAGCCTGCCTCGCGCTCGCCAGTCACCCGCGTGGACGGCCCCTCAGCCTGCCGTGCGCTCGCCGGTCACCCGCGTGGACGGCCCCTCAGCCTGCCTCGCGCTCGCTGGTCACCCGCGTGGACGGGCCCTCAGTTCAGCCTGCCTCGCGCTCGCTGGTCACCCGCGTGGACGGCCCCTCAGTTCAGCCTGCCTCGCGCTCGCTGGTCACCCGCGTGGACGGCCCCTCAGTTCAGCCTGCCTCGCGCTCGCTGGTCACCCGCGTGGACGGCCCCCTCAGTTCAGCCTCGCGCTCGCTGGTCACCGGTACATATCCCTCGTCAACCGTCTCTTCAAATATTCTGCTGAGCTTTTAATATTAAAATCAAATCACTCCTGCTGAGATTTAATTTACGTAGAAGCAAATGTACTTATTTAAAGTGTTGACTTCACACATGGAGCATAATACTTTTATTGAAATGTCTATCTAAATATTTTTTTTACCACTTTTATTGGATTGCTTACCTTCTTATCAAGTTATGTCCATGTCTTTGGTACAGTTTCACGACTCCATCATTTTTCTCGAGTGGATGCTCTGAAGATGGCTGCTAGATTCTAGCTCATTTACGTACTTGTGGAAGAGTTGCTGGTGACGGTCCTTTGCGGCGGAGGGACGGGTAGCCTCCTCCTGGAGGCCTCTGGGTGGCGGCTCATCAACTCCCCTCCCGTGGATGACGGGGGCCAGCCCTCCTTCCCGCGGGGGCGCGGTCGAACCCTACGCCCACTGCGCACCTCACAGTTGGGGTAGCGTTAACAAGAACCCTCCGGCCTGGCAGTAGATGACTGTGAGAACGCGAATGCCCGGAAGGGTCTGAGCAGTCCCGGAAGGGTCCGTGGGTCTGCGAAGAGGTGCCGCGGTGCCGCAGAACCAGAGGAAACCTTCCCGCCCGGCGTACTGACGTCCGCCAACGCGGGTGCCAGCCCCAGGTGCCGTCCCCGTACGCTGAAGTTAGGGTGTTTTGAATTGTTTTAGTGTCTTGGCTACCTTGGTGTGTTATTATTTCAGAGACGGAGTCCAGCTTGCTACCTAGCTCAGGGCCAAGTCATGAGGCTCCTGCCACAGCCGCCGAGCGAGGGAGCGTAAGGATTCCAGGCATGGGGCCCCGCATGCGGCAAATGGATTGTTTGTGTGTTTTTTTTTCTAATGTAAATGACTCTTGTATTCTGAGAATAATCACCGCTTGATAAGAATAGATTATTCTATAGAGGAAGCATGCATAATTAAAATACCACAACCGACCTTCAACGACTGCACGCGGCAGCTCTCCGTGGGAGACCGAGCCCCGCGCTCCTCAGCTCCACCCCCGGCTCGGTGCACGAGCCGCGTCCGATGGACCCAGCACGGGTCAGAAACTCCACGCTACCGCGTTCGGCAATTTAAAAAAAAAATGTTCTGAGCTCTTTGGCGAACACCCCCGTGTTGAACGAGGCCACCCTTCTCTGTGTGGCGGGCCCAACGCGAGCGTCACCCGCTCTGCCTGAGCTCCGGGAGTCCGCCGCGTGGCGGGGGCGGCCATCTCTCCACTAGCTTCAGGGAGCTCCGGAGCGGTCCTGTGGTCCCCGGAGGCCTTCCTTCATTCCGCTCTGCGAATCCCACCCTTACAAATAAGGAAGAATCTCCCTCTAGTGCCCCAGTAATGCAGGCGCCATTCCCGGTGTCCTTTCTCCTGTGCTCCGTGTGGTCGTGGGAGGTCTCTCAGGGCCGACTCGGCGGCTCAGGCCCTCTAGGCAACGCTTCCAGCACAATTCTTGGGCACTGGTCCTCCTCAGGTGTAGATCTTAGGTTATACGAGGCCCGGTGGCACGGACCCTCGAACCATGATCGGTCCATCTGCCCAGTGAGAAGCCCATAGGTGTGGCCAGCCCTTCTTATTGGATGTACTGGGGTGCTCCCATTATCCAGATCCTCTAACCTAAGTGACAGTGATCCTCTTCATGTTTTCAGTTGACCAACACTGCGCCCTCTTGGAGGCTGAGTCATTAAGCAGTTTTAGTGCTTATCGGCTGGAGGTTCCCCTAGGGGCTTTGTGTTGTGACTCAGGCTATGTCCCCCCCCCCCCCCCCCACCGTCTCCGGCCGCAGTGCCTCGGCCGCAGGCAAACCTCTCTGGAGAAGGGAAGGGCGATCGCCATTGCTTTGTCCCTCCCGCCACAAGGCGCCCATCAGACGTAGTCTCCTATGCGAAGCGTTTTATCACCTCAGTGGCATTGCTAATCCCACACCTTGTGTCTGCCGCAGCTCCCCGGCTGTCTTCATTACACCAGTTCATATTGCCTGCCCTTCTGCAGCAGGCCTTCCGTCAATGACTTCTGGAGAGATGAACGGCTGAGTGGATGCAGGCGAGTGGTGCCGGTGGCTCCGCGCCCCGGGCTGCAGTGGCAAGGAGACGGCCTCCCACTGCGAGGAGAGACGGGGAATCCGCTCAACATCTTACACTGCACAGCGACGGCAAAATGCAGGCAGCCGCCTTCCACGAGGACCGGGACAGAGACCCGGGTCAGACCCAGCAGGGCAAGCCTTCCTCCCGGCAGGCGTCTCTGCGGAGGCTCCTCCCGGCTGCGCGTCGAGTCCAGCCTGGCGGGCAGCGCTCGGGGGTCATTCACAGACCGGCCACGGTCAGACCCACTCGGGGCCAAGGTGGCGGGGCCCGCAGAGGGGGCTCCTCACACCAGGTCCCCTCCCCGGGGCCCGTCCACCCTGGGCTGGGGACTGACCCCAGGCCCTTGACAAGGCTACCAGCGGCCAGTGCTGCCCAACTCCCAGTGGGTGCTCACGAGCGTCACCACGGATGAGTACACACTCGGCACGACGGGGCGCGCCCTGCACAGGAGGACCGCCGCCCTCGGCGGCTCCGCCCCCCGTTTGACGGCTCTCGTCCTCTGTGCGGATGGCCCTGCGGGAGTTTGGGCTGGATGAGAAATGTACATTTTCTCTATCTTTTCCATCCTTTGTTTGAGTTGTGTAAAAGTAAGATGAATGCAGTATTTTTCTTGAGATATTTTTAAACATTAACTTGCTGTGCTAGAGGAAAATACCCATTGGATGAAACCCCTGAGAGAATTCGTGCCAGGCAAGGTTCTTTGAAGGTCGCAGTGCATGTACATTTTGCTCATTCAGAAAGCATCCTCTTAATGCCTTCCTCTGGCACTGAATAGTTAAAGGAAAGCGCTTTTAAATTACCCGTTGTCTCATTTTTGAGAGTAATCGACATCCTGAAATAACTGGATGAAATCTTTTTTTAAAAAATGTTTACAGAAATGATTTTTTCTATAGCTCAAATAATGGGCAATGGGTGTCTCGTTCGTGTCTCAGGTTTTTGTTTAATTTGACTGCACCAATCCTGTGTCTCGAGGGTCCGTCTCCGTCCACATGAACTACCTGATCTCTTTAGCACGGATTAAGACCGCCGGCGCCGCAGAGCCACGGGAAAGCACGCGGCAGCACTTGTGTGAGAGGAGCCTGCCTGCGTCAGGAGGAAAAACGGTGCGCGGCCTGTTCTCTGTTGGGGGGTGGCCCCCACGCCTTCCCAGAAGCAGAGCTGGCCCGGGAAGCCCTCACGCTCCTCGCTCAGGAGGGAGAGGCCCACTCGGGCCGTTCTTGACGTTGGCCCTCCACCGCGGGCGCTCAGCAGCTCCCTGAGGGTCACGAGGCGGATCTTCCCGGGTCTGGCAGGAAGCTTCCTCTCACTCGAGAGGCGAGGGAGGCGCCCAGTCTGCTCACGGCCAAGAGTTGCACCGAGGCGGGAACAGGATGCTGCGGAAGCCCAGTAGCAGGTCCCTCATTCCAGCCCTCCCCGCCTGGCCTCAGAGACACGGGCGCCCAAGCCTGCTGCTGTCATCGTCAGCTTAGAAGAGGTGTACTCACCGCGTCCACTCGCTGTACAGCAAACAGCCCTGCACTCGGTGGGTCAAAGCAGAGCCAGGGCTGCGGCAAGGCCTTGGGGCTCACCGGGCCCCACCCTGCTGGCCACCGCGGCAGAAGTTGAGGACAGTGGCTCCCTAACTGTACTCTGGTGGGCTTAGGAGGGTGGGGGGCGGCGGCGGCGCCGGGGCGGTTGTTGGAGATGCAGCCTAAGCCTGGGATGGGAGCTCTGCGGTGCACTCTGAAGCCACTGAGTCTGAGGCCTTCTGATCGCGCAGTCCAGCTTTCGTCAAGAGACCGAGGACATGACGGGTGCCCAGAGTCAGTGGGTCCCACCTGGTCTTCTCAGGACCCAGGGCATCCCATAGTCAGGGGTTTGCCTGTGGTCCTCCTACTCAGGAGCACAGTCCTTCTCACCGGAACTCGGGCATTTCCCCAGGCTCGTGACAGGGAGCCATTCAGACGTCCCCAAGTCAGCCCCAAGCTGAGAGAAAGACCCGGGAGGAGGAGATGCCTATCCTCAACTTTCCTCTCCACGTGCCCAGGTGGGGACAGGAGGGAGGTGGACAGGACAGGGCGGGGCAGGGGCAGGACAGGGCAGGGCAGGGGCAGGGGCAGGGACAAGGACAGGATGGGGCGGGGGCAAGGACAGGATGGGGCGGTGACAGGACAGGATGGGGCGGGAACAGGACAGGATGGGGCGGGGACAGGACACGATGGGGTGGGAACAGGACAGGATGGGGCGGGGACAGGACAGGATGGGGTGGGAACAGGACAGGATGGGGCGGGGACAGGACAGGATGGGGTGGGAACAGGACAGGATGGGGCGGGAACAGGACAGGATGGGGCGGGGACAGGACAGGATGGGGCGGGAACAGGACAGGATGGGGCGGGGACAGGACAGGATGGGGCGGGAACAGGACAGGATGGGGCGGGGACAGGACAGGATGGGGCGGGGTCAGGACAGGATGGGGCGGGGTCAGGACCGGCTCAGTCCCTTGCAGGAGGTCGCTGCACTGCACTCCCGGGTCTGAACGAGGGTGTGGCCGTGCGTGGGGGAGGAGGCTTGCCTCTCCCTCGGATGGGAGTTCCCATGAGGAATACCGTGTTTCCTGACTCCACAGAGGGAAAGCCATGTGGAGAGGGACGCCCCGCGGGGGCCCTGGGTCTGTGGGATGCGCTGTGCTTCTCCACTGCTTCCCCTGGCTCCGGATCTCCCAGACGCCCTTTGCCTCGGCCGTCCACGACGCCCAGGCAGGTCCCACCGACCTCCCACGCTGAGCTGTGCCTCTACCGTACTGAAAAGGCAACTAGGGCACAGCCCCTGACGTCTGTCCTGACGGGGTGACCTGTGGGGACAGGAGCTGGGTTTGAGGTGGACACACCCACGTGGCTGGAGAGCAAACGGTGTCTGGGAGGCCCCCACCCGACGCCGAGGCCCGCCACCCCGGCTCCTGCCCCGGTGCCCACTGCGGCCCTAAAAGGTTTCTTCACGGGAGTCTCCGAAGTTTCTGCTCAGAAAATCCTGACCTTCCCTCCCCTCCCCCCGTCCGTCCGTGTTCTCCCGGGGTTGTCCGTGCGGCACCAGGAAGGGTCTCGGTCCAGCCTCTCTCTCCTGCACCCCCATTCTCCTGGGCAGGTCCACCCCTTGACCGCCGGACCAGGCAGACAGAACTTCCTGTCCACCCAGCCGAGATGCCCCGGTCCGGTCCCCACGAGGCGCCTGACCTTCCCCGGCAGGGCGACTGCAGAGCGGGGGGGGGGGGGCTGCGCCGAGGTCCCCGGCCTGCCTTGCAGAGGAGGGCGCAGTGTGGC